>NW_027590322.1:0-300000 GCF_964213995.1 Mustelus asterias | reverse complement strand
ATTCTAATCAGTCTGTGTCCGATTCTAATCAGTGTGTGTCCGATTCTAATCAGTCTGTGTCCGATTCTAATCAGTCTGTGTCCGATTCTAATCAGTCTGTGTCCGATTCTAATCAGTCTGTGTCCGATTCTAATCAGTCTGTGTCCGATTCTAATCAGTCTGTGTCCGATTCTAATCAGTCTGTGTCCGATTCTAATCAGTCTGTGTCCGATTCTAATCAGTCTGTGTCCGATTCTAATCAGTCTGTGTCCGATTCTAATCAGTCTGTGTCCGATTCTAATCAGTCTGTGTCCGATTCTAATCAGTCTGTGTCCGATTCTAATCAGTCTGTGTCCGATTCTAATGAGTCTGTGTCCCATTCTAATCAGTCTGTGTCCCATTCTAATCAGTCTGTGTCCCATTCTAATCAGTCTGTGTCCCATTCTAATCAGTCTGTGTCCCATTCTATTCAGTCTGTGTCCCATTCTAATCAGTCTGTGTCCCATTCTAATCAGTCTGTGTCCCATTCTAATCAGTCTGTGTCCCATTCTAATCAGTCTGTGTCCGATTCTAATCAGTCTGTGTCCCATTCTAATCAGTCTGTGTCCCATTCTAATTAGTCTGTGTCCCATTCTAATCAGTCTGTGTCCCATTCTAATCAGTCTGTGTCCCATTCTAATCAGTCTGTGTCCCATTCTAATCAGTCTGCGTCCCATTCTAATCTGTCTGCGTCCCATTCTAATCTGTCTGCGTCCCATTCTAATCTGTCTGCGTCCCATTCTAATCTGTCTGCGTCCCATTCTAATCTGTCTGCGTCCCATCCTAATTAGTCTCTGTCCCATTCTAATCAGTCGGTGTCTGATTCTAATCAATCTGTGTCTGCGTCTACTTCTAATCAAACTACCTCTCTGCCTTATTCTTATCCATTTGCTTCTGTATCTGACCAGTCTGTGACTGATTCTAATCAGTTTGTGTCTGATTCTAATCATCTGTGTCTAATTCTAATCATGTGTGTCTGATTCTAATCAGTCTGTGTCTGATTCTAATCAGTTTGTGTCTGATTCTAATCAGCTCTGTCTGATTCTAATCAGTCTGTGTCTGATTCTAAGCAATCTGCGTCTGATTCTAATCCGTGTGTGTCCGATTCTAATCCGTGTGTGTCCGATTCTAATCAGTGTGTGTCCGATTCTAATCAGTTTGTGTCCGATTCTAATCAGTGTGTGTCCGATTCTAATCAGTGTGTGTCCGATTCTAATCAGTGTGTGTCCGATTCTAATCAGTCTGTATCCGATTCTCATCAGCCTGTGTCTGATTCCCATCAGCCTGTCTGATTCTAATCGGTCTGTGAATGCGTCTGATTCTAATGTGTCTGTGTCTGTTTCGCATCAGTCTGTGTCTGATTCTCATCAGCATGTGTCTGATTCTCATCAGTCTGCGTCTGATTCTAATCAGTCTGCGTCTGATTCTAATCAGTCTGCGTCTGATTCACATCAGTCTGTGTCTGATTCACATCAGTCTGTGTCTGATTCTCATCAGTCTGTGTCTGCTTCTCATCAGTCAGTCTGATTCTCATCAGTCTGTGTCTGATTCTCATTAGTCTGTGTCCGATGCTCATCAGTCTGTGTCCGATTCTCATCAGCCTGTGTCCGATTCCCATCAGCCTGTCTGATTCTAATCAGTCTGTGTATGCGTCTGATTCTAATGTGTCTGTGTCTGTTTCGCATCAGTCTGTGTCTGATTCTCATCAGTCTGTGTCTGATTCTCATCTGTCTGTGTCTGCTTCTCATCAGTCTGTGTGTGCTTCTCATCAGTCTGTGTCTGCTTCTCATCAGTCTGTGTCTGCTTCTCATCTGTCTGTGTCTGTGTCTGATTCTAATCAGCCTGTGTCTGATTCTAAGCAATCTGCATCTGATTCTAATCAGTCTGTGTCTGATTCTAATCAGTCTGTGTCTGATTCTAAGCAATCTGCATCTGATTCTAATCAGTCTATGTCTGATTCTGATCTGTCTGTTTCTGATTCTAACCTGTCTGTGTCTGGTTCTAATCTCTTTGTTTCTGCTTCTAATCAATCTGTGTCTGATTCTACTTTTTCTGTGCCTGTGTCTGATTCTAATCAGTCTGCGTCTGATTCTAATCAATCTGCCTCTCAGTCTGATTCCTATCTATTTGCTCCTGTGTCTGATTCTTATCAGTCTGTGTTTGATTCTAAGCAATCTGCGTCTGATTCTAATCAGTCTGTGTCTGATTCTAATCAGTCTGTGTCTGATTCTAGTCAGTCTGTCTGATTCTAATCAGTCAGTGTCTGATTCTAATCAGTCTGTGTCTGATTCTAGTCAGTCTGTCTGATTCTAATCAGTCAGTGTCTGTGTCTGATTCTCACCAGTCTGTGTCTGAGTCTGGTTCTAATCAGTCTATGTCTGATTCTCATCAGTCAGTGTCTGTGTCTGATGCTAATCAGTCTGTATCTGAGTCTGGTTCTGATCAGTCTATGTCTGATGTCTGGTGTTCAATCCAGATATATGCGAAGTGATGCATTTTGGTAGAACTAATGTAGGGGGGAGCTATGCGATAAATGGCAGAACCATAAAGGGTGTAGATACGCAGAGGGACCTGGGTGTGCAGGTCCACAGATCCTTGAAGGTGATGTCACAGGTGGAGAAGGTAGTGAATAAGGCATTTGGCACGCTTGCCTTCATAGGCCGGGCATGGAGTATAAAATTTGGGTCTGATGTTGCAGTTGTATAGAATGTTGGTTCGGCCGCATTTGGAATACTGTGCCCAGTTCTGGTCGCCACACTACCAGAAGGATGTGGAGGCTTTAGAGAGAGTGCAGAGGAGGTTCACCAGGATGTTGCCTGGTATGGAAGGGCTTAGTTATGAGGGGAGATTGGGTAAACTGGGGTTGTTCTCACTGGAAAGACGGAGGATGAGGGGTGACCTAACAGAGGTGTATAAAATTATGAAAGGCATAGATAGGGTGAACGGTGGGAAGCTTTTTCCCAGGTCGGTGGTGACGTTCACGAGGGGTCATAGGTTCAAGGTGAGGTGGGGGGGGGAGGTTTACCAGGGATATCAGACGGACGTATTTTACACAGAGGGTGGTGGGGGCCTGGAATGCGCTGCCGGGCAAGGTGGTGGAGGCAGACACACTGGGAACGTTTAAGACTTATCTCAGGAGCCACATGAATGGAGTGCGAATGGAGGGATACACAAGAATGGTCTTGTTTGGACCAGGGAGCGGCGCGGGCTTGGAAGGCCGAAGGGCCAGTTCCTGTGCTGTATTGTTCTTTGTTCTTTGATTCTAATCAGCTTCGTCTGATGCTAATCAGTCTGTCTGATTCCAGTCAGTCTGTGTATGTGTCCGATTTTAATCAGTCTGTGTCCGATTCTAATCAGTCTGTGTCCGATTCTAATCAGTCTGTGTCCGATTCTAATCAGTCTGTGTCCGATTCTAATCAGTGTGTGTCCGATTCTAATCAGTGTGTGTCCGATTCTAATCAGTGTGTGTCCGATTCTAATCAGTGTGTGTCCGATTCTAATCAGTCTGTGTCCGATTCTAATCAGTGTGTGTCCGATTCTAATCAGTCTGTGTCCGATTCTAATCAGTGTGTGTCCGATTCTAATCAGTGTGTGTCCGATTCTAATCAGTGTGTGTCCGATTCTAATCAGTGTGTGTCCGATTCTAATCAGTGTGTGTCCGATTCTAATCAGTCTGTGTCCGATTCTAATCAGTCTGTGTCCGATTCTAATCAGTCTGTGTCCGCTTCTAATCAGTCTGTGTCCGATTCTAATCAGTCTGTGTCCGATTCTAATCCGTCTGTGTCCGATTCTAATCCGTCTGTGTCCGATTCTAATCCGTCTGTGTCCGATTCTAATCCGTCTGTGTCCGATTCTAATCAGTCTGTGTCCGATTCTAATCAGTCTGTGTCCGATTCTAATCAGTCTGTGTCCGATTCTAATCAGTCTGTGTCCGATTCTAATCAGTCTGTGTCCGATTCTAATCAGTCTGTGTCCGATTCTAATCAGTCTGTGTCCGATTCTAATCAGTCTGTGTCCGATTCTAATCAGTCTGTGTCCGATTCTAATCAGTCTGTGTCCGATTCTAATCAGTCTGTGTCCGATTCTAATCAGTCTGTGTCCGATTCTAATGAGTCTCTGTCCCATTCTAATCAGTCTGTGTCCGATTCTAATCAGTCTGTCTGATTCTAATCAGTCTGTGCCTGATTCTAATCAATCCTTGTCTGCGTCTGATTCTAAACAAACTACCTCTCTGTCTGATTCTTATCCATTTGCTTCTGTATCTGATTCTTATCAGTCTGTGTCTGATTCTAATCAGTCTGTCTCTGTGTCCAATTCTAATCAGTAGGTGTCTGTTTCTGATTCTCGTCAATCTGAGTCTGTGTCTGATTCTCATCAGTCTGCGTCTGATTCTAATCAGTCTGTGTCTGATTCTAATCAGTCTGTCTGATTCTAATCAGTCTGTGTCTGATTATAATCAGTCTGTGTCTGATTCTAAATAATCTGTGTCTGATTATATTTAGTCTGTGTCTGCTTCTCATCAGTCTGTGTCTGCTTCTCATCAGTCTGTGTCTGCTTCTCATCAGTCTGTCTCTGCTTCTCATCAGTCTGTGTCTGCTTCTCATCAGTCTGTGTCTGCTTCTCATCAGTCTGTGTCTGCTTCTCATCAGTCTGTGTCTGCTTCTCATCAGTCTGTGTCTGCTTCTCATCTGTCTGTGTCTGTGTCTGATTCTAATCAGCCTGTGTCTGATTCTAAGCAATCTGCATCTGATTCTAATCAGTCTGTGTCTGATTCTAATCAGCCTGTGTCTGATTCTAAGCAATCTGCATCTGATTCTAATCAGTCTATGTCTGATTCTGATCTGTCTGTTTCTGATTCTAACCTGTCTGTGTCTGGTTCTAATCTCTTTGTTTCTGCTTCTAATCAATCTGTGTCTGATTCTACTTTTTCTGTGTCTGTGTCTGATTCTAATCAGTCTGCGTCTGATTCTAATCAATCTGCCTCTCTGTCTGATTCCTATCTATTTGCTCCTGTGTCTGATTCTTATCAGTCTGTGTCTGATTCTAAGCAATCTGCGTCTGATTCTAATCAGTCTGTGTCCGATTCTAATCAGTCTGTGTCCGATTCTAATCAGTCTGTGTCCGATTCTAATCAGTCTGTGTCCGATTCTAATCAGTCTGTGTCCGATTCTAATCAGTCTGTGTCCGATTCTAATCAGTCTGCGTCTGATTCTAATCAATCTGCCTCTCTGTCTGATTCCTATCTATTTGCTCCTGTGTCTGATTCTTATCAGTCTGTGTCTGATTCTAAGCAATCTGCGTCTGATTCTAATCAGTCTGTGTCTGATTCTAATCAGTCTGTGTCTGATTCTAGTCAGTCTGTCTGATTCTAATCAGTCAGTGTCTGATTCTAATCAGTCTGTGTCTGATTCTAATCAGTCAGTGTCTGTGTCTAATTCTCATCAGTCTGTGTCTGAGTCTGGTTCTAATCAGTCTATGTCTGATTCTCATCAGTCAGTGTCTGTGTCTGATGCTAATCAGTCTGTATCTGAGTCTGGTTCTGATCAGTCTATGTCTGATGTCTGGTGTTCAATCCAGATATATGCGAAGTGATGCATTTTGGTAGAACTAATGTAGGGGGGAGCTATGCGATAAATGGCAGAACCATAAAGGGTGTAGATACGCAGAGGGACCTGGGTGTGCAGGTCCACAGATCCTTGAAGGTGATGTCACAGGTGGAGAAGGTAGTGAATAAGGCATTTGGCACGCTTGCCTTCATAGGCCGGGGCATGGAGTATAAAATTTGGGTCTGATGTTGCAGTTGTATAGAATGTTGGTTCGGCCGCATTTGGAATACTGTGCCCAGTTCTGGTCGCCACACGACCAGAAGGATGTGGAGGCTTTAGAGAGAGTGCAGAGGAGGTTCACCAGGATGTTGCCTGGTATGGAAGGGCTTAGTTATGAGGGGAGATTGGGCAAACTGGGGTTGTTCTCACTGGAAAGACGGAGTATGAGGGGTGACCTAACAGAGGTGTATAAACTTATGAAAGGCATAGATAGGGTGAACGGTGGGAAGCTTTTTCCCAGGTCGGTGGTGACGTTCACGAGGGGTCATAGGTTCAAGGTGAGGTGGCGGGGGGAGGTTTACCAGGGATATCAGATGGACGTATTTTACACAGAGGGTGGTGGGGGCCTGGAATGCGCTGCCGGGCAAGGTGGTGGAGGCAGACACACTGGGAACGTTTAAGACTTATCTCAGTAGCCACATGAATGGAGTGCGAATGGAGGGATACAAAAGAATGGTCTTGTTTGGACCAGGGAGCGGCGCGGGCTTGGAAGGCCGAAGGGCCAGTTCCTGTGCTGTATTGTTCTTTGATTCTAATCAGCTTCGTCTGATGCGAATCAGTCTGTCTGATTCCAGTCAGTCTGTGTATGTGTCCGATTCTAATCAGCCTGTGTCCGATTCTAATCAGTCTGTGTCCGATTCTAATCAGTCTGTGTCCGATTCTAATCCGTCTGTATCCGATTCTAATCAGTGTGTGTCCGATTCTAATCAGTGTGTGTCCGATTCTAATCAGTGTGTGTCCGATTCTAATCAGTGTGTGTCCGATTCTAATCAGTGTGTGTCCGATTCTAATCAGTGTGTGTCCGATTCTAATCAGTGTGTGTCCGATTCTAATCAGTGTGTGTCCGATTCTAATCAGTGTGTGTCCGATTCTAATCAGTCTGTGTCCGATTCTAATCAGTGTGTGTCCGATTCTAATCAGTCTGTGTCCGATTCTAATCAGTGTGTGTCCGATTCTAATCAGTGTGTGTCCGATTCTAATCAGTGTGTGTCCGATTCTAATCAGTGTGTGTCCGATTCTAATCAGTGTGTGTCCGATTCTAACCAGTGTGTGTCCGATTCTAATCAGTGTGTGTCCGATTCTAATCAGTGTGTGTCCGATTCTAATCAGTCTGTGTCCGATTCTAATCAGTCTGTGTCCGATTCTAATCAGTCTGTGTCCGATTCTAATCAGTCTGTGTCCGATTCTAATCAGTCTGTGTCCGATTCTAATCAGTCTGTGTCCGATTCTAATCAGTCTGTGTCCGATTCTAATCAGTCTGTGTCCGATTCTAATCAGTCTGTGTCCGATTCTAATCAGTCTGTGTCCGATTCTAATCAGTCTGTGTCCGATTCTAATCAGTGTGTGTCCGATTCTAATCAGTGTGTGTCCGATTCTAATCAGTGTGTGTCCGATTCTAATCAGTGTGTGTCCGATTCTAATCAGTGTGTGTCCGATTCTAATCAGTGTGTGTCCGATTCTAATCAGTCTGTGTCCGATTCTAATCAGTGTGTGTCCGATTCTAATCAGTGTGTGTCCGATTCTAATCAGTCTGTGTCCGATTCTAATCAGTCTGTGTCCGACTCTAATCAGTCTGTGTCCGATTCTAATCAGTCTGTGTCCGATTCTAATCAGTCTGTGTCCGATTCTAATCAGTCTGTGTCCGATTCTAATCAGTCTGTGTCCGATTCTAATCAGTCTGTGTCCGATTCTAATCAGTCTGTGTCCGATTCTAATCAGTCTGTGTCCGATTCTAATCAGTCTGTGTCCGATTTTAATCAGTCTGTGTCCGATTCTAATCAGTCTGTGTCCGATTCTAATCAGTCTGTGTCCGATTCTAATCAGTCTGTGTCCGATTCTAATCAGTCTGTGTCCGATTCTAATCAGTCTGTATCCGATTCTAATCAGTCTGTGTCCGATTCTAATCAGTCTGTGTCCCATTCTAATCAGTCTGTGTCCCATTCTAATCAGTCTGTGTCCCATTCTAATCAGTCTGTGTCCCATTCTAATCAGTCTGTGTCCCATTCTAATCAGTCTGTGTCCCATTCTAATCAGTCTGTGTCCCATTCTAATCAGTCTGTGTCCCATTCTAATCAGTCTGTGTCCCATTCTAATCAGTCTGTGTCCCATTCTAATCAGTCTGTGTCCCATTCTAATCAGTCTGTGTCCCATTCTAATCAGTCTGTGTCCCATTCTAATCAGTCTGTGTCCCATTCTAATCAGGATGTGTCCCATTCTAATCAGGCTGTGTCCCATTCTAATCAGTCTGTGTCCCATTCTAATCAGTCTGTGTCCCATTCTAATCAGTCTGTGTCCCATTCTAATCTGTCTGCGTCCCATTCTAATCTGTCTGCGTCCCATTCTAATCTGTCTGCGTCCCATTCTAATCTGTCTGCGTCCCATCCTAATTAGTCTCTGTCCCATTCTAATCAGTCGGTGTCTGATTCTAATCAATCTGTGTCTGCGTCTACTTCTAATCAAACTACCTCTCTGCCTTATTCTTATCCATTTGCTTCTGTATCTGACCAGTCTGTGACTGATTCTAATCAGTTTGTGTCTGATTCTAAACATCTGTGTCTAATTCTAATCATGTGTGTCTGATTCTAATCAGTTTGTGTCTGATTCTAATCAGCTCTGTCTGATTCTAATCAGTCTGTGTCTGATTCTAAGCAATCTGCGTCTGATTCTAATCCGTGTGTGTCCGATTCTAATCAGTGTGTGTCCGATTCTAATCAGTGTGTGTCCGATTCCAATCAGTGTGTGTCCGATTCTAATCAGTGTGTGTCCGATTCTAATCAGTGTGTGTCCGATTCTAATCAGTCGGTGTATGCGTCTGATTCTAATGTGTCTGTGTCTGTTTCGCATCAGTCTGTGTCTGATTCTCATCAGTCTGTGTCTGATTCTCAGCAGTCTGTCTCTGCTTCTCATCAGTCTGTGTGTGCTTCTCATCAGTCTGTGTGTGCTTCTCATCAGTCTGTGTGTGCTTCTCATTGGTCTGTGTGTGCTTCTCATCGGTCTGTGTCTGATTCTCATCAGTCTGTGTCTGATTCTCATCAGTCTGTGTCTGATTCTCATCAGTCTGTGTCTGATTCTAATCAGTCTGTGTCTGATTCTATTCGGTCTGTGTCAGATTCTCATCAGTCTGCGTCTGATTCTAATCAGTCTGCGTCCGATTCTAATCAGTCTGTGTCCGATTCTAATCAGTCTGTGTCCGATTCTAATCAGTCTGTGTCCGATTCTAATCAGTCTGTGTCCGATTCTAATCAGTCTGTGTCCGATTCTAATCGGTCTGTGTCCGATTCTAATCGGTCTATGTCCGATTCGAATCAGTCTGTGTCCGATTCGAATCAGTCTGTGTCCAATTCGAATCAGTCTGTGTCCGATTCGAATCAGTCTGTGTCCGATTCGAATCCGTCTGTGTCCGATTCGAATCCGTCTGTGTCCGATTCGAATCCGTCTGTGTCCGATTCGAATCCGTCTGTGTCCGATTCGAATCCGTCTGTGTCCGATTCTAATCCGTCTGTGTCCGATTCTAATCCGTCTGTGTCCGATTCTAATCCGTCTGTGTCCGATTCTAATCAGTCTGTGTCCGATTCTAATCAGTCTGTGTCCGATTCTAATCAGTCTGTGTCCGATTCTAATCAGTCTGTGTCCGATTCTAATCAGTCTGTGTCCGATTCTAATCAGTCTGTGTCCGATTCTAATCAGTCTGTGTCCGATTCTAATCAGTCTGTGTCCGATTCTAATCAGTCTTTGTCCGATTCTAATCAGTCTGTGCCTGACTCTAATCAATCTGTGTCTGCGTCTGATTCTAAACAAACTACCTCTCTGTCTGATTCTTATCCATTTGTTTCTGTATCTGATTCTTATCAGTCTGTGTCTGATTCTAATCAGTCTGTCTCTGTGTCCAATTCTAATCAGTAGGTGTCTGTTTCTGATTCTCGTCTATCTGAGTCTGTGTCTGATTCTCATCAGTCTGCGTCTGATTCTAATCAGTCTGTGTCTGATTCTAATCAGTCTGTCTGATTCTAATCAGTCTGTGTCTGATTATAATCAGTCTGTGTCTGATTCTAAATAATCTGTGTCTGATTATATTTAGTCTGTGTCTGCTTCTCATCAGTCTGTGTCTGCTTCTCATCAGTCTGTGTCTGCTTCTCATCAGTCTGTGTCTGCTTCTCATCAGTCTGTGTCAGCTTCTCATCAGTCTGTGTCTGATTCTAATCAGTCTGTGTTTGATTCTATTCGGTCTGTGTCAGATTCTCATCAGTCTGCGTCTGATTCTAATCAGTCTGCGTCTGATTCTAATCAGTCTGCGTCCGATTCTAATCAGTCTGTGTCCGATTCTAATCAGTCTGTGTCCGATTCTAATCAGTCTGTGTCCGATTCTAATCAGTCTGTGTCCGATTCTAATCGGTCTGTGTCCGATTCTAATCGGTCTGTGTCCGATTCTAATCGGTCTGTGTCCGATTCGAATCAGTCTGTGTCCGATTCGAATCAGTCTGTGTCCGATTCGAATCAGTCTGTGTCCGATTCGAATCAGTCTGTGTCCGATTCGAATCCGTCTGTGTCCGATTCTAATCCGTCTGTGTCCGATTCTAATCCGTCTGTGTCCGATTCTAATCCGTCTGTGTCCGATTCTAATCAGTCTGTGTCCGATTCTAATCAGTCTGTGTCCGATTCTAATCAGTCTGTGTCCGATTCTAATCAGTCTGTGTCCGATTCTAATCAGTCTGTGTCCGATTCTAATCAGTCTGTGTCCGATTCTAATCAGTCTGTGTCCGATTCTAATCAGTCTGTGTCCGATTCTAATCAGTCTGTGTCCGATTCTAATCAGTCTGTGTCCGATTCTAATCAGTCTGTGTCCGATTCTAATCAGTCTGTGTCCGATTCTAATCAGTCTGTGTCCGATTCTAATCAGTCTTTGTCCGATTCTAATCAGTCTGTGCCTGACTCTAATCAATCTGTGTCTGCGTCTGATTCTAAACAAACTACCTCTCTGTCTGATTCTTATCCATTTGCTTCTGTATCTGATTCTTATCAGTCTGTGTCTGATTCTAATCAGTCTGTCTCTGTGTCCAATTCTAATCAGTAGGTGTCTGTTTCTGATTCTCGTCTATCTGAGTCTGTGTCTGATTCTCATCAGTCTGCGTCTGATTCTAATCAGTCTGTGTCTGATTCTAATCAGTCTGTCTGATTCTAATCAGTCTGTGTCTGATTATAATCAGTCTGTGTCTGATTCTAAATAATCTGTGTCTGATTATATTTAGTCTGTGTCTGCTTCTCATCAGTCTGTGTCTGCTTCTATTCAGTCTGTGTCTGCTTCTCATCAGTCTGTGTCTGCTTCTCATCAGTCTGTGTCAGCTTCTCATCAGTCTGTGTCTGATTCTAATCAGTCTGTCTGATTCTAATCAGTCTGTGTCTGATTCTAATCAGCCTGTGTCTGATTCTAAGCAATCTGCATCTGATTCTAATCAGTCTATGTCTGATTCTGATCTGTCTGTTTCTGATTCTAACCTGTCTGTGTCTGGTTCTAATCTCTTTGTTTCTGCTTCTAATCAATCTGTGTCTGATTCTACTTTTTCTGTGTCTGTGTCTGATTCTAATCAGTCTGCGTCTGATTCTAATCAATCTGCCTCTCTGTCTGATTCCTATCTATTTGCTCCTGTGTCTGATTCTTATCAGTCTGTGTCTGATTCTAAGAAATCTGCATCTGATTCTAATCAGTCTGTGTCTGATTCTAATCAGTCTGTGTCTGATTCTAGTCAGTCTGTCTGATTCTAATCAGTCAGTGTCTGATTCTAATCAGTCTGTGTCTGATTCTAGTCAGTCTGTCTGATTCTAATCAGTCAGTGTCTGTGTCTGATTCTCATCAGTCTGTGTCTGAGTCTGGTTCTAATCAGTCTATGTCTGATGTCTGGTGTTCAATCCAGATATATGCGAAGTGATGCATTTTGGTAGAACTAATGTAGGGGGGAGCTATGCGATAAATGGCAGAACCATAAAGGGTGTAGATACGCAGAGGGACCTGGGTGTGCAGGTCCACAGATCCTTGAAGTTGATGTCACAGGTGGAGAAGGTAGTGAATAAGGCATTTGGCACGCTTGCCTTCATAGGCCGGGGCATGGAGTATAAAATTTGGGTCTGATGTTGCAGTTGTATAGAATGTTGGTTCGGCCGCATTTGGAATACTGTGCCCAGTTCTGGTCGCCACACTACCAGAAGGATGTGGAGGCTTTAGAGAGAGTGCAGAGGAGGTTCACCAGGATGTTGCCTGGTATGGAAGGGCTTAGTTATGAGGAGAGATTGGGTAAACTGGGGTTGTTCTCACTGGAAAGACGGAGGATGAGGGGTGACCTAACAGAGGTGTATAAAATTATGAAAGGCATAGATAGGGTGAACGGTGGGAAGCTTTTTCCCAGGTCGGTGGTGACGTTCACGAGGGGTCATAGGTTCAAGGTGAGGTGGGGGGGGGGAGGTTTACCAGGGATATCAGACGGACGTATTTTACACAGAGGGTGGTGGGGGCCTGGAATGCGCTGCCGGGCAAGGTGGTGGAGGCAGACACACTGGGAACGTTTAAGACTTATCTCAGTAGCCACATGAATGGAGTGCGAATGGAGGGATACAAAAGAATGGTCTTGTTTGGACCAGGGAGCGGCGCGGGCTTGGAAGGCCGAAGGGCCAGTTCCTGTGCTGTATTGTTCTTTGTTCTTTGATTCTAATCAGCTTCGTCTGATGCTAATCAGTCTGTCTGATTCCAGTCAGTCTGTGTATGTGTCCGATTCCAATCAGTCTGTGTCCGATTCTAATCAGTCTGTGTCCGATTCTAATCAGTCAGTGTCCGATTCTAATCAGTCTGTGTCCGATTCTAATCCGTCTGTATCCGATTCTAATCAGTGTGTGTCCGATTCTAATCAGTGTGTGTCCGATTCTAATCAGTGTGTGTCCGATTCTAATCAGTGTGTGTCCGATTCTAATCAGTGTGTGTCCGATTCCAATCAGTGTGTGTCCGATTCTAATCAGTCTGTGTCCGATTCTAATCAGTGTGTGTCCGATTCTAATCAGTGTGTGTCCGATTCTAATCAGTGTGTGTCCGATTCTAATCAGTGTGTGTCCGATTCTAATCAGTGTGTGTCCGATTCTAATCAGTGTGTGTCCGATTCTAATCAGTGTGTGTCCGATTCTAATCGGTCTGTGTCCGATTCTAATCAGTCTGTGTCCGATTCTAATCAGTCTGTGTCCGATTCTAATCAGTCTGTGTCCGATTCTAATCAGTCTGTGTCCGATTCTAATCAGTCTGTGTCCGATTCTAATCAGTCTGTGTCCGATTCTAATCAGTCTGTGTCCCATTCTAATGAGTCTGTGTCCCATTCTAATCAGTCTGTGTCCCATTCTAATCAGTCTGTGTGCGATTCTAATCAGTCTGTGTCCGATTCTAATCAGTCTGTGTCCCATTCTAATCAGTCTGTGTCCGATTCTAATCAGTCTGTGTCCGATTCTAATCAGTCTGTGTCCGATTCTAATCAGTCTGTGTCCGATTCTAATCAGTGTGTGTCCGATTCTAATCAGTGTGTGTCCGATTCTAATCAGTATGTGTCCGATTCTAATCAGTCTGTGTCCGATTCTAATCAGTCTGTGTCCGATTCTAATCAGTCTGTGTCCGATTCTAATCAGTCTGTGTCCGATTCTAATCAGTCTGTGTCCGATTCTAATCAGTCTGTGTCCGATTCTAATCAGTCTGTGTCCGATTCTAATCAGTCTGTGTCCGATTCTAATCAGTCTGTGTCCGATTCTAATCAGTCTGTGTCCCATTCTAATGAGTCTGTGTCCCATTCTAATGAGTCTGTGTCCCATTCTAATCAGTCTGTGTGCGATTCTAATCAGTCTGTGTCCGATTCTAATCAGTCTGTGTCCCATTCTAATCAGTCTGTGTCCGATTCTAATCAGTCTGTGTCCCATTCTAATCAGTCTGCGTCCCATTATAATCAGTCTGCGTCCCATTATAATCAGTCTGCGTCCCATTCTAATCAGTCTGCGTCCCATTCTAATCTGTCTGCGTCCCATTTTAATCTGTCTGCGTCCCATTCTAATCTGTCTGCGTCCCATTCGAATCTGTCTGCGTCCCATTCTAATCTGTCTGTGTCCCATCCTAATTAGTCTCTGTCCCATTCTAATCAGTCGGTGTCTGATTCTAATCAATCTGTGTCTGCGTCTACTTCTAATCAAACTACCTCTCTGTCTTATTCTTATCCATTTGCTTCTGTATCTGACCAGTCTGTGACTGATTCTAATCAGTTTGTGTCTGATTCTAATCATCTGTGTCTAATTCTAATCATGTGTGTCTGATTCTAATCAGTTTGTGTCTGATTCTAATCATGTGTGTCTGATTCGAATCATGTGTGTCTGATTCTAATCAGTCTGTGTCTAATTCTAATCAGCTGTGTCGGATTCTAATCAGCTCTGTCTGATTCTAATCAGTCTGTGTCTGATTCTAAACAATCTGCGTCTGATTCTAATCTGTGTGTGTCCGATTCGAATCAGTGTGTGTCCGATTCGAATCAGTGTGTGTCCGATTCGAATCAGTGTGTGTCCGATTCTAATAAGTGTGTGTCCGATTCAAATCAGTGTGTGTCCGATTCGAATCAGTGTGTGTCCGATTCTAATCAGTGTGTGTCCGATTCTAATCAGTCTGTGTCCGATTCTAATCAGTGTGTGTCCGATTCTAATCAGTCTGTGTCCGATTCTAATCAGTGTGTGTCCGATTCTAATCAGTGTGTGTCCGATTCTAATCAGTGTGTGTCCGATTCTAATCAGTCTGTGTCCGATTCTAATCAGTCTGTGTCCGATTCTAATCAGTCTGTGTCCCATTCTAATCAGTGTGTGTCCCATTCTAATCAGTCTGTGTCCGATTCTAATCAGTCTGTGTCCGATTCTAATCAGTCTGTGTCCGCTTCTAATCAGTCTGTGTCCGCTTCTAATCAGTCTGTGTCCGCTTCTAATCAGTTTGTGTCCGATTCTAATCAGTCTGTGTCCGATTCTAATCAGTCTGTGTCCGATTCTAATCAGTCTGTGTCCGATTCTAATCAGTCTGTGTCCCATTCTAATCAGTCTGTGTCCCATTCTAATCAGTCTGTGTCCCATTCTTAGCAGTCTGTGTCCCATTCTAATCAGTCTGTGTCCCATTCTAATCAGTCTGTGTGCGATTCTAATCAGTCTGTGTCCGATTCTAATCAGTCTGTGTCCGATTCTAATCAGTCTGTGTCCCATTCTAATCAGTCTGCGTCCCATTCTAATCTGTCTGCGTCCCATTCTAATCTGTCTGCGTCCCATTGTAATCTGTCTGCGTCCCATTCTAATCTGTCTGTGTCCCATCCTAATTAGTCTCTGTCCCATTCTAATCAGTCGGTGTCTGATTCTAATCAATCTGTGTCTGCGTCTAATTCTAATCAAACTACCTCTCTGTCTTATTCTTATCCATTTGCTTCTGTATCTGACCAGTCTGTGACTGATTCTAATCAGTTTGTGTCTGATTGTGATCTGCCTATGTCTGATTCTAATCATCTGTGTCTAATTCTAATCATGTGTGTCTGATTCTAATCAGTTTGTGTCTGATTCTAATCATGTGTGTCTGATTCGAATCATGTGTGTCTGATTCTAATCAGTCTGTGTCTAATTCTAATCAGCTGTGTCGGATTCTAATCAGCTCTATCTGATTCTAATCAGTCTGTGTCCGATTCTAATCAGTCTGTGTCCCATTCTAATCAGTCTGTGTCCCATTCTAATCAGTCTGTGTCCCATTCTAATCAGTCTGTGTCCCATTCTAATCAGTCTGTGTCCCATTCTTAGCAGTCTGTGTCCCATTCTAATCAGTCTGTGTCCCATTCTAATCAGTCTGTGTGCGATTCTAATCAGTCTGTGTCCGATTCTAATCAGTCTGTGTCCCATTCTAATCAGTCTGTGTCCCATTCTAATCAGTCTGCGTCCCATTCTAATCTGTCTGCGTCCCATTCTAATCTGTCTGCGTCCCATTGTAATCTGTCTGCGTCCCATTCTAATCTGTCTGTGTCCCATCCTAATTAGTCTCTGTCCCATTCTAATCAGTCGGTGTCTGATTCTAATCAATCTGTGTCTGCGTCTAATTCTAATCAAACTACCTCTCTGTCTTATTCTTATCCATTTGCTTCTGTATCTGACCAGTCTGTGACTGATTCTAATCAGTTTGTGTCTGATTGTGATCTGCCTATGTCTGATTCTAATCATCTGTGTCTAATTCTAATCATGTGTGTCTGATTCTAATCAGTTTGTGTCTGATTCTAATCATGTGTGTCTGATTCGAATCATGTGTGTCTGATTCTAATCAGTCTGTGTCTAATTCTAATCAGCTGTGTCGGATTCTAATCAGCTCTATCTGATTCTAATCAGTCTGTGTCTGATTCTAAGCAATCTGCGTCTGATTCCAATCAGTTTGTGTCTGATTCTAATCAGTCTGTCTGATTCTAATCAGTCAGAGTCTGTGTCGGATTCCAATCAGCCTGTGTCTGATTCTAATCAATCTGTGTATGACTGACTCTCGTCAATGTGTGTCTGTGCCTCCTTCTAAACTATTTGTGTCTGTGTTTGATTCTAATCCGTCTCTGTCTGATTCTAACCAGTCTGTCACATTCTAATTAGTCTGTGTCTGATTCTCATCAGCCTCTCTAAAGTTCATCAGTCTGTGTCTAATTCTCATCATTCTGTGTCTGATTCTCATCAGTCTGTGTCTGATTCTCATCAGTCTGTGTCTGATTCTCATCAGTCTGTGTCTGATTCACAACAGTCTGTGTCTGACTCTCATCAGTCTGTGTCTGATTCTCATCTGTCTGTGTCTGATTCTCATCAGTCTGTGTCTGATTCTCATCAGTCTGTGTCTGATTCTCATCAGTCTGTGTCTGATTCTCATCTGTCTGTGTCTGATTCTCATCAGTCTGTGTCTGATTCTCATCAGTCTGTGTCTGATTCTCATCAGTCTGTGTCAGATTCTCATCAGTCTGTGTCTGATTGTAATCAATCTGTGTCTGCGTCTGATTCTAATCAATCTACCTCTCTGTCTGATTCATATCCATTTGCTTCTGTATCTGATCAGTCTGTGACTGATTCTAATCAGTTTGTGTCTGATTGTGATCTGCCTGTGTCTGATTTTAATCAGTCTGCGTCTTCTTCTAATCAATCTGCCACTCTGTCTGATTCCTATCCATTTGATCCTGTATCTGATTCTTATCAGTCTGTGTCTGATTCAAATCAGCTGTGTCTGATTCTAATCAGCTGTGTCTGATTCTAATCGGCCTGTGTCTGATTCTCATCAGTCTGTATCTGTGTCCGATTCTAATCAGTGTGTGTCCGATTCTAATCAGTGTGTGTCCGATTCTAATCAGTGTGTGTCCGATTCTAATCAGTGTGTGTCCGATTCTAATCAGTGTGTGTCCGATTCTAATCAGTGTGTGTCCGATTCTAATCAGTGTGTGTCCGATTCTAATCAGTGTGTGTCCGATTCTAATCAGTGTGTGTCCGATTCTAATCAGTCTGTGTCCGATTCTAATCAGTCTGTGTCCCATTCTAATCAGTCTGTGTCCCATTCTAATCAGTCTGTGTCCCATTCTAATCAGTCTGTGTCCCATTCTAATCAGTCAGTGTCCCATTCTAATCAGTCAGTGTCCCATTCTAATCAGTCAGTGTCCCATTCTAATCAGTCAGTGTCCCATTCTAATCAGTCTGTGTCCCATTCTAATCAGTCTGTGTCCCATTCTAATCAGTCTGTGTCCCATTCTAATCAGTCTGTGTCCCATTCTAATGAGTCTGTGTCCCATTCTAATCAGTCTGCGTCCCATTCTAATCAGTCTGCGTCCCATTCTAATCAGTCTGCGTCCCATTCTAATCAGTCTGCGTCCCATTCTAATCAGTCTGCGTCCCATTCTAATCAGTCTGCGCCCCATTCTAATCTGTCTGCGTCCCATTCTAATCTGTCTGCGTCCCATTCTAATCTGTCTGCGTCCCATTCTAATCTGTCTGCGTCCCATTCTAATCTGTCTGCGTCCCATTCTAATCTGTCTGCGTCCCATTCTAATCTGTCTGCGTCCCATTCTAATCTGTCTGCGTCCCATTCTAATCTGTCTGCGTCCCATTCTAATCTGTCTGCGTCCCATTCTAATCTGTCTGTGTCCCATTCTAATCTGTCTGTGTCCCATCCTAATTAGTCTCTGTCCCATTCTAATCCGTCGGTGTCTGATTCTAATCAATCTGTGTCTGCGTCTACTTCTAATCAAACTACCTCTCTGTCTTATTCTTATCCATTTGCTTCTGTATCTGACCAGTCTGTGACTGATTCTAATCAGTTTGTGTCTGATTCTAATCATCTGTGTCTAATTCTAATCATGTGTGTCTGATTCTAATCAGTTTGTGTCTGATTCTAATCATGTGTGTCTGATTCTAATCATGTGTGTCTGATTCGAATCATGTGTGTCTGATTCTAATCAGTCTGTGTCTAATTCTAATCAGCTGTGTCGGATTCTAATCAGCTCTGTCTGATTCTAATCAGTCTGTGTCTGATTCTAAGCAATCTGCGTCTGATTCTAATCCGTGTGTGTCCGATTCTAATCAGTGTGTGTCCGATTCTAATCAGTGTGTGTCCGATTCTAATCAGTGTGTGTCCGATTCTAATCAGTGTGTGTCCGATTCTAATCAGTGTGTGTCCGATTCTAATCAGTCTGTGTCCGATTCTAATCAGTCTGTGTCCGATTCTAATCAGTCTGTGTCCGCTTCTAATCAGTCTGTGTCCGCTTCTAATCAGTCTGTGTCCGATTCTAATCAGTCTGTGTCCGATTCTAATCAGTCTGTGTCCGATTCTAATCAGTCTGTGTCCGATTCTAATCAGTCTGTGTCCGATTCTAATCAATCTGTGTCCCATTCTAATCAGTCTGTGTCCCATTCTAATATGTCTGTGTCCCATTCTAATCTGTCTGCGTCCCATTCTAATCTGTCTGCGTCCCATTCTAATCTGTCTGCGTCCCA
The DNA here is from genome assembly GCF_964213995.1 of Mustelus asterias. Lineage (NCBI taxonomy): Eukaryota > Metazoa > Chordata > Chondrichthyes > Carcharhiniformes > Triakidae > Mustelus > Mustelus asterias. Next base: position 281,134 of record NW_027590322.1, on the reverse strand, counting down.
TTCTAATCTGTCTGCGTCCCATTCTAATCTGTCTGCGTCCCATTCTAATTTGTCTGCGTCCCATTCTAATTTGTCTGCGTCCCATTCTAATCTGTCTGCGTCCCATTCTAATCTGTCTGTGTCCCATCCTAATTAGTCTCTGTCCCATTCTAATCAGTCGGTGTCTGATTCTAATCAATCTGTGTCTGCGTCTAATTCTAATCAAACTACCTCTCTGTCTTATTCTTATCCATTTGCTTCTGTATCTGACCAGTCTGTGACTGATTCTAATCAGTTTGTGTCTGATTGTGATCTGCCTGTGTCTGATTCTAATCATCTGTGTCTAATTCTAATCATGTGTGTCTGATTCTAATCAGTTTGTGTCTGATTCTAATCATGTGTGTCTGATTCGAATCATGTGTGTCTGATTCTAATCAGTCTGTGTCTAATTCTAATCAGCTGTGTCGGATTCTAATCAGCTCTGTCTGATTCTAATCAGTCTGTGTCTGATTCTAAGCAATCTGCGTCTGATTCCAATCAGTTTGTGTCTGATTCTAATCAGTCTGTCTGATTCTAATCAGTCAGAGTCTGTGTCGGATTCCAATCAGCCTGTGTCTGATTCTAATCAATCTGTGTATGTCTGACTCTCGTCAATCTGTGTCTGTGCCTCCTTCTAAACCATTTGTGTCTGTGTTTGATTCTAATCCGTCTCTGTCTGATTCTAACCAGTCTGTCACATTCTAATTAGTCTGTGTCTGATTCTCATCAGCCTCTCTAAAGTTCATCAGTCTGTCTAATTCTCATCATTCTGTGTCTGATTCTCATCAGTCTGTGTCTGATTCTCATCAGTCTGTGTCTGATTCTCATCAGTCTGTGTCTGATTCACAACAGTCTGTGTCTGACTCTCATCAGTCTGTGTCTGATTCTCATCAGTCTGTGTCTGATTCTCATCTGTCTGTGTCTGATTCTCATCTGTCTGTGTCTGATTCTCATCAGTCTGTGTCTGATGCTCATCAGTCTGTGTCTGATTCTCATCAGTCTGTGTCTGATTCTCATCAGTCTGTGTCAGATTCTCATCAGTCTGTGTCTGATTGTAATCAATCTGTGTCTGCGTCTGATTCTAATCAATCTACCTCTCTGTCTGATTCATATCCATTTGCTTCTGTATCTGATCAGTCTGTGACTGATTCTAATCAGTTTGTGTCTGATTGTGTTCTGCCTGTGTCTGATTGTGATCTGCCTGTGTCTGGTTTTAATCAGCTGTGTCTGATTCTAATCAGTCTGCGTCTTCTTCTAATCAATCTGCCACTCTGTCTGATTCCTATCCATTTGATCCTTTATCTGATTCTTATCAGTCTGTGTCTGATTCTAATCAGCTGTGTCTGATTCTAATCAGCTGTGTCTGATTCTAATCAGCTGTGTCTGATTCTAATCGGCCTGTGTCTGATTCTCATCAGTCTGTATCTGTGTCTGATTCTAATCAGTCTGTGTCTGATGCTAATCAGTCTGTGTCTGATTCTCATCAGGCTGTGTCAGAATCTAATCAGTCTGTGTCTGATTCTAATCAGTCTGTCACATTCTAAATAGTCTGTGTCCGATTCTCATCAACCTGTGTCTGATTCTCATCAGTCTGTTTCTGATTCTAATCAGTCTGATTCTAATCAGTCTGTGCCAGAGTTCGATTTAAATCAGCCTATGTCTGATTCTAACCTGCCTGTGTCTGGTTCTAATCTGTTTGTTTCTGCTTCAAATCAATCTGTGTCTGATTCTTCTTTTTCTGTGTCTGTGTCCGATTCGAATCAGTCTGTGTCCGAATCGAATCAGTCTGTGTCCGATTCGAATCAGTCTGTGTCCGATTCGAATCAGTCTGTGTCCGATTCGATTCAGTCTGTGTCCGATTCGAATCAGTCTGTGTCCGATTCGAATCAGTCTGTGTCCGATTCGAATCAGTCTGTGTCCGATTCGAATCAGTCTGCGTCCGATTCGAATCAGTCTGCGTCCGATTCGAATCAGTCTGCGTCCGATTCGAATCAGTCTGCGTCCGATTCGAATCAGTCTGTGTCCGATTCTAATCTGTTTGTGTCTGCTTCTAATCTATCTGCCACTCTGTCGGATTCTAATTTTTCTGTGTCTGTGTCTGATTCTAATCAGTCTGTGTCCGATTCTAATCAGTCTGTGTCCGATTCTAATCAGTCTGTGTCCGATTCTAATCAGTCTGTGTCCGACTCTAATCAGTCTGTGTCCGATTCTAATCAGTCTGTGTCCGATTCTAATCAGTCTGTGTCCGATTCTAATCAGTCTGTGTCCCATTCTAATCAGTCTGTGTCCCATTCTAATCAGTCTGTGTCCCATTCTAATCAGTCTGTGTCCCATTCTAATCAGTCTGTGTCCCATTCTAATCAGTCTGTGTCCCATTCTAATCAGTCTGTGTCCCATTCTAATCAGTCTGTGTCCCATTCTAATCAGTCTGTGTCCCATTCTAATCAGTCTGTGTCCCATTCTAATCAGTCTGTGTCCCATTCTAATCAGTCTGTGTCCCATTCTAATCAGTCTGTGTCCCATTCTAATCAGTCTGTGTCCCATTCTAATCAGTCTGCGTCCCATTCTAATCTGTCTGCGTCCCATTCTAATCTGTCTGCGTCCCATTGTAATCTGTCTGTGTCCCATTCTAATCTGTCTGTGTCCCATCCTAATTAGTCTCTGTCCCATTCTAATCAGTCGGTGTCTGATTCTAATCAATCTGTGTCTGCGTCTAATTCTAATCAAACTACCTCTCTGTCTTATTCTTATCCATTTGCTTCTGTATCTGACCAGTCTGTGACTGATTCTAATCAGTTTGTGTCTGATTGTGATCTGCCTATGTCTGATTCTAATCATCTGTGTCTAATTCTAATCATGTGTGTCTGATTCTAATCAGTTTGTGTCTGATTCTAATCATGTGTGTCTGATTCGAATCATGTGTGTCTGATTCTAATCAGTCTGTGTCTAATTCTAATCAGCTGTGTCGGATTCTAATCAGCTCTATCTGATTCTAATCAGTCTGTGTCTGATTCTAAGCAATCTGCGTCTGATTCCAATCAGTTTGTGTCTGATTCTAATCAGTCTGTCTGATTCTAATCAGTCAGAGTCTGTGTCGGATTCCAATCAGCCTGTGTCTGATTCTAATCAATCTGTGTATGACTGACTCTCGTCAATGTGTGTCTGTGCCTCCTTCTAAACTATTTGTGTCTGTGTTTGATTCTAATCCGTCTCTGTCTGATTCTAACCAGTCTGTCACATTCTAATTAGTCTGTGTCTGATTCTCATCAGCCTCTCTAAAGTTCATCAGTCTGTGTCTAATTCTCATCATTCTGTGTCTGATTCTCATCAGTCTGTGTCTGATTCTCATCAGTCTGTGTCTGATTCTCATCAGTCTGTGTCTGATTCACAACAGTCTGTGTCTGACTCTCATCAGTCTGTGTCTGATTCTCATCTGTCTGTGTCTGATTCTCATCAGTCTGTGTCTGATTCTCATCAGTCTGTGTCTGATTCTCATCTGTCTGTGTCTGATTCTCATCAGTCTGTGTCTGATTCTCATCAGTCTGTGTCTGATTCTCATCAGTCTGTGTCAGATTCTCATCAGTCTGTGTCTGATTGTAATCAATCTGTGTCTGCGTCTGATTCTAATCAATCTACCTCTCTGTCTGATTCATATCCATTTGCTTCTGTATCTGATCAGTCTGTGACTGATTCTAATCAGTTTGTGTCTGATTGTGATCTGCCTGTGTCTGATTTTAATCAGTCTGCGTCTTCTTCTAATCAATCTGCCACTCTGTCTGATTCCTATCCATTTGATCCTGTATCTGATTCTTATCAGTCTGTGTCTGATTCAAATCAGCTGTGTCTGATTCTAATCAGCTGTGTCTGATTCTAATCGGCCTGTGTCTGATTCTCATCAGTCTGTATCTGTGTCCGATTCTAATCAGTGTGTGTCCGATTCTAATCAGTGTGTGTCCGATTCTAATCAGTGTGTGTCCGATTCTAATCAGTGTGTGTCCGATTCTAATCAGTGTGTGTCCGATTCTAATCAGTGTGTGTCCGATTCTAATCAGTGTGTGTCCGATTCTAATCAGTGTGTGTCCGATTCTAATCAGTGTGTGTCCGATTCTAATCAGTCTGCGTCCCATTCTAATCAGTCTGCGTCCCATTCTAATCAGTCTGCGTCCCATTCTAATCAGTCTGCGTCCCATTCTAATCAGTCTGCGCCCCATTCTAATCTGTCTGCGTCCCATTCTAATCAGTCTGCGCCCCATTCTAATCTGTCTGCGTCCCATTCTAATCTGTCTGCGTCCCATTCTAATCTGTCTGCGTCCCATTCTAATCTGTCTGCGTCCCATTCTAATCTGTCTGCGTCCCATTCTAATCTGTCTGCGTCCCATTCTAATCTGTCTGCGTCCCATTCTAATCTGTCTGCGTCCCATTCTAATCTGTCTGCGTCCCATTCTAATCTGTCTGTGTCCCATTCTAATCTGTCTGTGTCCCATCCTAATTAGTCTCTGTCCCATTCTAATCCGTCGGTGTCTGATTCTAATCAATCTGTGTCTGCGTCTACTTCTAATCAAACTACCTCTCTGTCTTATTCTTATCCATTTGCTTCTGTATCTGACCAGTCTGTGACTGATTCTAATCAGTTTGTGTCTGATTCTAATCATCTGTGTCTAATTCTAATCATGTGTGTCTGATTCTAATCAGTTTGTGTCTGATTCTAATCATGTGTGTCTGATTCTAATCATGTGTGTCTGATTCGAATCATGTGTGTCTGATTCTAATCAGTCTGTGTCTAATTCTAATCAGCTGTGTCGGATTCTAATCAGCTCTGTCTGATTCTAATCAGTCTGTGTCTGATTCTAAGCAATCTGCGTCTGATTCTAATCCGTGTGTGTCCGATTCTAATCAGTGTGTGTCCGATTCTAATCAGTGTGTGTCCGATTCTAATCAGTGTGTGTCCGATTCTAATCAGTGTGTGTCCGATTCTAATCAGTGTGTGTCCGATTCTAATCAGTCTGTGTCCGATTCTAATCAGTCTGTGTCCGATTCTAATCAGTCTGTGTCCGCTTCTAATCAGTCTGTGTCCGCTTCTAATCAGTCTGTGTCCGATTCTAATCAGTCTGTGTCCGATTCTAATCAGTCTGTGTCCGATTCTAATCAGTCTGTGTCCGATTCTAATCAGTCTGTGTCCGATTCTAATCAATCTGTGTCCCATTCTAATCAGTCTGTGTCCCATTCTAATCTGTCTGTGTCCCATTCTAATCTGTCTGCGTCCCATTCTAATCTGTCTGCGTCCCATTCTAATCTGTCTGCGTCCCATTCTAATCTGTCTGCGTCCCATTCTAATCTGTCTGCGTCCCATTCTAATTTGTCTGCGTCCCATTCTAATTTGTCTGCGTCCCATTCTAATCTGTCTGCGTCCCATTCTAATCTGTCTGTGTCCCATCCTAATTAGTCTCTGTCCCATTCTAATCAGTCGGTGTCTGATTCTAATCAATCTGTGTCTGCGTCTAATTCTAATCAAACTACCTCTCTGTCTTATTCTTATCCATTTGCTTCTGTATCTGACCAGTCTGTGACTGATTCTAATCAGTTTGTGTCTGATTGCGATCTGCCTGTGTCTGATTCTAATCATCTGTGTCTAATTCTAATCATGTGTGTCTGATTCTAATCAGTTTGTGTCTGATTCTAATCATGTGTGTCTGATTCGAATCATGTGTGTCTGATTCTAATCAGTCTGTGTCTAATTCTAATCAGCTGTGTCGGATTCTAATCAGCTCTGTCTGATTCTAATCAGTCTGTGTCTGATTCTAAGCAATCTGCGTCTGATTCCAATCAGTTTGTGTCTGATTCTAATCAGTCTGTCTGATTCTAATCAGTCAGAGTCTGTGTCGGATTCCAATCAGCCTGTGTCTGATTCTAATCAATCTGTGTATGTCTGACTCTCGTCAATCTGTGTCTGTGCCTCCTTCTAAACCATTTGTGTCTGTGTTTGATTCTAATCCGTCTCTGTCTGATTCTAACCAGTCTGTCACATTCTAATTAGTCTGTGTCTGATTCTCATCAGCCTCTCTAAAGTTCATCAGTCTGTCTAATTCTCATCATTCTGTGTCTGATTCTCATCAGTCTGTGTCTGATTCTCATCAGTCTGTGTCTGATTCTCATCAGTCTGTGTCTGATTCACAACAGTCTGTGTCTGACTCTCATCAGTCTGTGTCTGATTCTCATCAGTCTGTGTCTGATTCTCATCTGTCTGTGTCTGATTCTCATCTGTCTGTGTCTGATTCTCATCAGTCTGTGTCTGATGCTCATCAGTCTGTGTCTGATTCTCATCAGTCTGTGTCTGATTCTCATCAGTCTGTCAGATTCTCATCAGTCTGTGTCTGATTGTAATCAATCTGTGTCTGCGTCTGATTCTAATCAATCTACCTCTCTGTCTGATTCATATCCATTTGCTTCTGTATCTGATCAGTCTGTGACTGATTCTAATCAGTTTGTGTCTGATTGTGTTCTGCCTGTGTCTGATTGTGATCTGCCTGTGTCTGGTTTTAATCAGCTGTGTCTGATTCTAATCAGTCTGCGTCTTCTTCTAATCAATCTGCCACTCTGTCTGATTCCTATCCATTTGATCCTGTATCTGATTCTTATCAGTCTGTGTCTGATTCTAATCAGCTGTGTCTGATTCTAATCAGCTGTGTCTGATTCTAATCAGCTGTGTCTGATTCTAATCGGCCTGTGTCTGATTCTCATCAGTCTGTATCTGTGTCTGATTCTAATCAGTCTGTGTCTGATGCTAATCAGTCTGTGTCTGATTCTCATCAGGCTGTGTCAGAATCTAATCAGTCTGTGTCTGATTCTAATCAGTCTGTCACATTCTAAATAGTCTGTGTCCGATTCTCATCAACCTGTGTCTGATTCTCATCAGTCTGTTTCTGATTCTAATCAGTCTGATTCTAATCAGTCTGTGCCAGAGTTCGATTTAAATCAGCCTATGTCTGATTCTAACCTGCCTGTGTCTGGTTCTAATCTGTTTGTTTCTGCTTCTAATCAATCTGTGTCTGATTCTTCTTTTTCTGTGTCTGTGTCCGATTCGAATCAGTCTGTGTCCGAATCGAATCAGTCTGTGTCCGATTCGAATCAGTCTGTGTCCGATTCGAATCAGTCTGTGTCCGATTCGAATCAGTCTGTGTCCGATTCGAATCAGTCTGTGTCCGATTCGAATCAGTCTGCGTCCGATTCGAATCAGTCTGCGTCCGATTCGAATCAGTCTGTGTCCGATTCGAATCAGTCTGTGTCCGATTCTAATCTGTTTGTGTCTGCTTCTAATCTATCTGCCACTCTGTCTGATTCTAATTTTTCTGTGTCTGTGTCTGATTCTAATCAGTCTGTGTCCGATTCTAATCAGTCTGTGTCCGATTCTAATCAGTCTGTGTCCGATTCTAATCAGTCTGTGTCCGACTCTAATCAGTCTGTGTCCGACTCTAATCAGTCTGTGTCCGATTCTAATCAGTCTGCGTCCGATTCTAATCAGTCTGTGTCGGATTCTAATCAGTCTGTGTCCGATTCTAAACAGTCTGTGTCCGATTCTATTCAGTCTGTGTCCGATTCTAATCAGTCTGTGTCGGATTTTAATCAGTCTGTGTCGGATTCTAATCAGTCTGTGTCGGATTCTAATCAGTCTGTGTCGGATTCTAATCAGTCTGTGTCCGATTCTAATCAGTCTGTGTCCGATTCTAATCAGTGTGTGTCCGATTCTAATCAGTGTGTGTCCGATTCTAATCAGTGTGTGTCCGATTCTAATCAGTCTGTGTCCGATTCTCATCAGTCTGTGTCCGATTCTAATCAGTGTGTGTCCGATTCTAATCAGTGTGTGTCCGATTCTAATCAGTGTGTGTCCGATTCTAATCAGTGTGTGTCCGATTCTAATCAGTGTGTGTCCGATTCTAATCAGTGTGTGTCCGATTCTAATCAGTCTGTGTCCGATTCTAATCAGTGTGTGTCCGATTCTAATCAGTGTGTGTCCGATTCTAATCGGTCTGTGTCCGATTCTAATCAGTCTGTGTCCGATTCTAATCAGTCGGTGTCCGATTCTAATCATTCTGTGTCCGATTCTCATCAGTCTGTGTCTGATTCTCATCAGCCTGTGTCTGATTCACATCAGTCTGTGTCTGATTCACATCAGTCTGTGTCTGATTCTCATCAGTCTGTGTCTGCTTCTCATCAGTCTGTGTCTGATTCTAATCAGTCTGTGTCTGATTCTCATTAGTCTGTGTCCGATTCTCATCAGTCTGTGTCCGATTCTCATCAGCCTGTGTCCGATTCCCATCAGCCTGTCTGATTCTAATCAGTCTGTGTATGCGCCTGATTCTAATGTGTCTGTGTCTGTTTCGCATCAGTCTGTGTCTGATTCTCAGCAGTCTGTGTCTGCTTCCCATCAGTCTGTGTCTGCTTCTCATCAGTCTGTGTGTGCTTCTCATCAGTCTGTGTCTGCTTCTCATCAGTCTGTGTGTGCTTCTCATTGGTCTGTCTGTGCTTCTCATCGATCTGTGTCTGATTCTCATCAGTCTGTGTCTGATTCTAATCAGTCTGCGTCCGATTCTAATCAGCCTGAGTCCGATTCTAATTGGCCTGCGTCTGATTCTAATCAGCCTGCGTCTGTTTCTAATCAGCCTGCGTCTGATTCTAATCAGCCTGCGTCTGATTCTAATCAGTCTGTGTCTGATTCTAATCAGTCTGTCTGATTCGGATCAGTCTGTGTCCGATTCTAATCAGTGTGTGTCCGATTCTAATCAGTCTTTCTGTTTCTAATCTCTCTGTGTCTGATTCTAATCAGTCTTTCTGATTCTTATCTCTCTGTGTCAGATTCTAATCAGTCTGTGTCGGATTCTAATCAGTCTGTGTCCGATTCTAATCAGTCTGTGTCCGATTCTCATCAGTCTGTGTCCGATTCTAATCAATCTGTGTCCGATTCTAATCAGTCTGTGTCCGATTCTAATCAGTGTGTGTCCGATTCTAATCAGTGTGTGTCCGATTCTAATCAGTCTGTGTCCGATTCTAATCAGTCTGTGTCCGATTCTAATCAGTGTGTGTCCGATTCTCATCAGTGTGTGTCCGATTCTAATCAGTGTGTGTCCGATTCTAATCAGTGTGTGTCCGATTCTAATCAGTCTGTGTCCGATTCTAATCAGTGTGTGTCCGATTCTAATCAGTGTGTGTCCGATTCTAATCAGTGTGTGTCCGATTCTAATCAGTGTGTGTCCGATTCTAATCAGTGTGTGTCCGATTCTAATCAGTGTGTGTCCGATTCTAATCAGTGTGTGTCCGATTCTAATCAGTGTGTGTCCGATTCTAATCAGTGTGTGTCCGATTCTAATCAGTCTGCGTCCCATTCTAATCAGTCTGCGTCCCATTCTAATCAGTCTGCGTCCCATTCTAATCAGTCTGCGTCCCATTCTAATCAGTCTGCGCCCCATTCTAATCTGTCTGCGTCCCATTCTAATCAGTCTGCGCCCCATTCTAATCTGTCTGCGTCCCATTCTAATCTGTCTGCGTCCCATTCTAATCTGTCTGCGTCCCATTCTAATCTGTCTGCGTCCCATTCTAATCTGTCTGCGTCCCATTCTAATCTGTCTGCGTCCCATTCTAATCTGTCTGCGTCCCATTCTAATCTGTCTGCGTCCCATTCTAATCTGTCTGCGTCCCATTCTAATCTGTCTGTGTCCCATTCTAATCTGTCTGTGTCCCATCCTAATTAGTCTCTGTCCCATTCTAATCCGTCGGTGTCTGATTCTAATCAATCTGTGTCTGCGTCTACTTCTAATCAAACTACCTCTCTGTCTTATTCTTATCCATTTGCTTCTGTATCTGACCAGTCTGTGACTGATTCTAATCAGTTTGTGTCTGATTCTAATCATCTGTGTCTAATTCTAATCATGTGTGTCTGATTCTAATCAGTTTGTGTCTGATTCTAATCATGTGTGTCTGATTCTAATCATGTGTGTCTGATTCGAATCATGTGTGTCTGATTCTAATCAGTCTGTGTCTAATTCTAATCAGCTGTGTCGGATTCTAATCAGCTCTGTCTGATTCTAATCAGTCTGTGTCTGATTCTAAGCAATCTGCGTCTGATTCTAATCCGTGTGTGTCCGATTCTAATCAGTGTGTGTCCGATTCTAATCAGTGTGTGTCCGATTCTAATCAGTGTGTGTCCGATTCTAATCAGTGTGTGTCCGATTCTAATCAGTGTGTGTCCGATTCTAATCAGTCTGTGTCCGATTCTAATCAGTCTGTGTCCGATTCTAATCAGTCTGTGTCCGCTTCTAATCAGTCTGTGTCCGCTTCTAATCAGTCTGTGTCCGATTCTAATCAGTCTGTGTCCGATTCTAATCAGTCTGTGTCCGATTCTAATCAGTCTGTGTCCGATTCTAATCAGTCTGTGTCCGATTCTAATCAGTCTGTGTCCGATTCTAATCAATCTGTGTCCCATTCTAATCAGTCTGTGTCCCATTCTAATCTGTCTGTGTCCCATTCTAATCTGTCTGCGTCCCATTCTAATCTGTCTGCGTCCCATTCTAATCTGTCTGCGTCCCATTCTAATCTGTCTGCGTCCCATTCTAATTTGTCTGCGTCCCATTCTAATTTGTCTGCGTCCCATTCTAATCTGTCTGCGTCCCATTCTAATCTGTCTGTGTCCCATCCTAATTAGTCTCTGTCCCATTCTAATCAGTCGGTGTCTGATTCTAATCAATCTGTGTCTGCGTCTAATTCTAATCAAACTACCTCTCTGTCTTATTCTTATCCATTTGCTTCTGTATCTGACCAGTCTGTGACTGATTCTAATCAGTTTGTGTCTGATTGCGATCTGCCTGTGTCTGATTCTAATCATCTGTGTCTAATTCTAATCATGTGTGTCTGATTCTAATCAGTTTGTGTCTGATTCTAATCATGTGTGTCTGATTCGAATCATGTGTGTCTGATTCTAATCAGTCTGTGTCTAATTCTAATCAGCTGTGTCGGATTCTAATCAGCTCTGTCTGATTCTAATCAGTCTGTGCCTGATTCTAAGCAATCTGCGTCTGATTCCAATCAGTTTGTGTCTGATTCTAATCAGTCTGTCTGATTCTAATCAGTCAGAGTCTGTGTCGGATTCCAATCAGCCTGTGTCTGATTCTAATCAATCTGTGTATGTCTGACTCTCGTCAATCTGTGTCTGTGCCTCCTTCTAAACCATTTGTGTCTGTGTTTGATTCTAATCCGTCTCTGTCTGATTCTAACCAGTCTGTCACATTCTAATTAGTCTGTGTCTGATTCTCATCAGCCTCTCTAAAGTTCATCAGTCTGTCTAATTCTCATCATTCTGTGTCTGATTCTCATCAGTCTGTGTCTGATTCTCATCAGTCTGTGTCTGATTCTCATCAGTCTGTGTCTGATTCTCATCAGTCTGTGTCTGATTCACAACAGTCTGTGTCTGACTCTCATCAGTCTGTGTCTGATTCTCATCAGTCTGTGTCTCATTCTCATCTGTCTGTGTCTGATTCTCATCTGTCTGTGTCTGATTCTCATCAGTCTGTGTCTGATGCTCATCAGTCTGTGTCTGATTCTCATCAGTCTGTGTCTGATTCTCATCAGTCTGTCAGATTCTCATCAGTCTGTGTCTGATTGTAATCAATCTGTGTCTGCGTCTGATTCTAATCAATCTACCTCTCTGTCTGATTCATATCCATTTGCTTCTGTATCTGATCAGTCTGTGACTGATTCTAATCAGTTTGTGTCTGATTGTGTTCTGCCTGTGTCTGATTGTGATCTGCCTGTGTCTGGTTTTAATCAGCTGTGTCTGATTCTAATCAGTCTGCGTCTTCTTCTAATCAATCTGCCACTCTGTCTGATTCCTATCCATTTGATCCTGTATCTGATTCTTATCAGTCTGTGTCTGATTCTAATCAGCTGTGTCTGATTCTAATCAGCTGTGTCTGATTCTAATCAGCTGTGTCTGATTCTAATCGGCCTGTGTCTGATTCTCATCAGTCTGTATCTGTGTCTGATTCTAATCAGTCTGTGTCTGATGCTAATCAGTCTGTGTCTGATTCTCATCAGGCTGTGTCAGAATCTAATCAGTCTGTGTCTGATTCTAATCAGTCTGTCACATTCTAAATAGTCTGTGTCCGATTCTCATCAACCTGTGTCTGATTCTCATCAGTCTGTTTCTGATTCTAATCAGTCTGATTCTAATCAGTCTGTGCCAGAGTTCGATTTAAATCAGCCTATGTCTGATTCTAACCTGCCTGTGTCTGGTTCTAATCTGTTTGTTTCTGCTTCTAATCAATCTGTGTCTGATTCTTCTTTTTCTGTGTCTGTGTCCGATTCGAATCAGTCTGTGTCCGAATCGAATCAGTCTGTGTCCGATTCGAATCAGTCTGTGTCCGATTCGAATCAGTCTGTGTCCGATTCGAATCAGTCTGTGTCCGATTCGAATCAGTCTGTGTCCGATTCGAATCAGTCTGCGTCCGATTCGAATCAGTCTGCGTCCGATTCGAATCAGTCTGTGTCCGATTCGAATCAGTCTGTGTCCGATTCTAATCTGTTTGTGTCTGCTTCTAATCTATCTGCCACTCTGTCTGATTCTAATTTTTCTGTGTCTGTGTCTGATTCTAATCAGTCTGTGTCCGATTCTAATCAGTCTGTGTCCGATTCTAATCAGTCTGTGTCCGATTCTAATCAGTCTGTGTCCGACTCTAATCAGTCTGTGTCCGACTCTAATCAGTCTGTGTCCGATTCTAATCAGTCTGCGTCCGATTCTAATCAGTCTGTGTCGGATTCTAATCAGTCTGTGTCCGATTCTAAACAGTCTGTGTCCGATTCTATTCAGTCTGTGTCCGATTCTAATCAGTCTGTGTCGGATTCTAATCAGTCTGTGTCGGATTCTAATCAGTCTGTGTCGGATTCTAATCAGTCTGTGTCGGATTCTAATCAGTCTGTGTCCGATTCTAATCAGTCTGTGTCCGATTCTAATCAGTGTGTGTCCGATTCTAATCAGTGTGTGTCCGATTCTAATCAGTGTGTGTCCGATTCTAATCAGTCTGTGTCCGATTCTCATCAGTCTGTGTCCGATTCTAATCAGTGTGTGTCCGATTCTAATCAGTGTGTGTCCGATTCTAATCAGTGTGTGTCCGATTCTAATCAGTGTGTGTCCGATTCTAATCAGTGTGTGTCCGATTCTAATCAGTCTGTGTCCGATTCTAATCAGTGTGTGTCCGATTCTAATCAGTGTGTGTCCGATTCTAATCGGTCTGTGTCCGATTCTAATCAGTCTGTGTCCGATTCTAATCAGTCGGTGTCCGATTCTAATCATTCTGTGTCCGATTCTCATCAGTCTGTGTCTGATTCTCATCAGCCTGTGTCTGATTCACATCAGTCTGTGTCTGATTCACATCAGTCTGTGTCTGATTCTCATCAGTCTGTGTCTGCTTCTCATCAGTCTGTGTCTGATTCTAATCAGTCTGTGTCTGATTCTCATTAGTCTGTGTCCGATTCTCATCAGTCTGTGTCCGATTCTCATCAGCCTGTGTCCGATTCCCATCAGCCTGTCTGATTCTAATCAGTCTGTGTATGCGCCTGATTCTAATGTGTCTGTGTCTGTTTCGCATCAGTCTGTGTCTGATTCTCAGCAGTCTGTGTCTGCTTCCCATCAGTCTGTGTCTGCTTCTCATCAGTCTGTGTGTGCTTCTCATCAGTCTGTGTCTGCTTCTCATCAGTCTGTGTGTGCTTCTCATTGGTCTGTCTGTGCTTCTCATCGATCTGTGTCTGATTCTCATCAGTCTGTGTCTGATTCTAATCAGTCTGCGTCCGATTCTAATCAGCCTGAGTCCGATTCTAATTGGCCTGCGTCTGATTCTAATCAGCCTGCGTCTGTTTCTAATCAGCCTGCGTCTGATTCTAATCAGCCTGCGTCTGATTCTAATCAGTCTGTGTCTGATTCTAATCAGTCTGTCTGATTCGGATCAGTCTGTGTCCGATTCTAATCAGTGTGTGTCCGATTCTAATCAGTCTTTCTGTTTCTAATCTCTCTGTGTCTGATTCTAATCAGTCTTTCTGATTCTTATCTCTCTGTGTCAGATTCTAATCAGTCTGTGTCGGATTCTAATCAGTCTGTATCCGATTCTAATCAGTCTGTGTCCGATTCTCATCAGTCTGTGTCCGATTCTAATCAATCTGTGTCCGATTCTAATCAGTCTGTGTCCGATTCTAATCAGTGTGTGTCCGATTCTAATCAGTGTGTGTCCGATTCTAATCAGTCTGTGTCCGATTCTAATCAGTCTGTGTCCGATTCTAATCAGTGTGTGTCCGATTCTCATCAGTGTGTGTCCGATTCTAATCAGTGTGTGTCCGATTCTAATCAGTGTGTGTCCGATTCTAATCAGTCTGTGTCCGATTCTAATCAGTGTGTGTCCGATTCTAATCAGTGTGTGTCCGATTCTAATCGGTCTGTGTCCGATTCTAATCAGTCGGTGTCCGATTCTAATCAGTCGGTGTCCGGTTCTAATCATTCTGTGTCCGATTCTCATCAGTCTGTGTCTGATTCTCATCAGCCTGTGTCTGATTCACATCAGTCTGTGTCTGATTCACATCAGTCTGTGTCTGATTCTCATCAGTCTGTGTCTGCTTCTCATCAGTCTGTGTCTGATTCTAATCAGTCTGTGTCTGATTCTCATTAGTCTGTGTCCGATTCTAATCAGTCTGTGTCCGATTCTCATCAGCCTGTGTCCGATTCCCATCAGCCTGTCTGATTCTAATCAGTCTGCGTCCGATTCTAATCAGCCTGAGTCCGATTCTAATTGGCCTGCGTCTGATTCTAATCAGCCTGCGTCTGTTTCTAATCAGCCTGCGTCTGATTCTAATCAGTCTGTGTCTGATTCTAATCAGTCTGTCTGATTCGGATCAGTCTGTGTCCGATTCTAATCAGTGTGTGTCCGATTCTAATCAGTCTTTCTGTTTCTAATCTCTCTGTGTCTGATTCTAATCAATCTTTCTGATTCTTATCTCTCTGTGTCAGATTCTAATCAGTCTGTGTCTGATTCTAATCAATCTGTGCCTGCGTCTGATTCTAATCAATCTACCTCTCTGTCTGATTTTTATCCATTTGCTTCTGTATCTCATCAGTCTGTGACTGTTTCTAGTCGGCCTGTGTCTGATTGTGATCTGCCTGTGTCTGATTCTAATCATCTGTCTGATTCTAATCAATTTGTCTCTGTGTCTGATTTGAATCAGTCCGCGTCCGTGTCTGATTCTAATAATTCGGTGTCTGTGTTTGATTCTAATAAGTCTGTCTCTATGTCTGATTCTAATAAGTCTGTGTCTGAGTCCGATTCTAATCAGTCGGTGTCTGTGACTGATTCGAATCAGTCTGTGTCCGATTCTAATCAGTTTGCGGATGCGTCTGATTCTCATCAGTCTGTGCCTGATTCTAATCAGTCTGAGTCTGTGTCTGATTCTCATCAGTCTGTGTCTGATTCTAATCGGTCTGTGTCTGATTCTTATCAACCTGTGCCTGCGTCTGATTCTAATCAATCTCCCTCTCTGTCTGATTCTTATTCATTTGCTTCTGTATCACATCAAACTTGGACGGGTTCATGGATGAGAAGGGTGTGGAGGGAAATGGTCCAAGTGCAGGTCAGTGGGACTAGGCATAAAATGGTTCAGCACAGACAAGAAGGGCCAAAAGGCCTGTTGCTGAGCTGTAATTTTCTATGGTTCTATGGTCTGATTCTTATCCATTAGCTTCTGTATCTGTTCAGTCTGTGACTGATTCTAATCAGTCTGTGTCTGATTGTGATCTGCCTGTGTCTGATTCTAATCATCTGTGTCTGATTCCAATCAATTTGTCTCTGTGTCTGATTCGAATCAGTCTGCGTCTGACTCTAATCAGTCTGTGTATGATTCCAATCAGTCAGTGACTGATTTGAATCAGTCTGTGTCCGTGTCTGATTCTAATCAATCAGTGTCTGATATCAATCAGCCTGAGTCTGATTCTAGTCAGTCTGTGTCTGATTCGAATCAATTTGCGGCTGCGTCTGATTCTAATCAGTCTGTGTCCAATTCTATTCAGTCTGTGTCTGATTCTAATCAGTCTGTGTCTGATTCTAATCAGTGTCCAATTCTATTCAGTCTGTGTCTGATTCTAATCAGTCTGTGTCTGATTCTAATCAGTCAGTGTCTGATTCTAATCAGTCAGTGTCCGATTCTAATCAGTCTGTGTCCGATTCTAATCAGTCTGTGTCCGATTCTAATCAGTCTGTGTCCGATTCTGATCAGTCTGTGTCCGATTCTAATCAGTCTGTGTCCGATTCTAATCAGTCTGTGTCCGGTTCTAATCAGTCTGTGTCCGATTCTAATCAGTCTCAGTCCGATTCTAATCAGTCTCAGTCCGATTCTAATCTGCCTCTGTCCAATTCTAAGCTGTCTCTGTTCGAATCTAATCTGTCTGCGTCTGATTCTAATCAATCTGTGTCTGCGTCTGATTCTAGTCAATCTACCTCTCTGATTCTTATCCATTTGGTTCTGCATCTGATCAGTCTGTGACTGATTCTAATCAGTTTGTGTCTGATTCTAATCAGTTTGCGGATGCGTCTGATTCTAATCAGTTTGTGTCCGATTCTAATCAGTTTGCGGATGCGTCTGATGCTCATCAGTCTGTGCCTGATTCTAATCAGTCTGAGTCTGTGTCTGATTCTCATCAGTCTGTGTCTGATTCTAATCGGTCTGTGTCTGCCTGCGTCTGATTCTAATCAATCTGCCACTCTGTCTGATTCCTATCCATTTGCTCCTGCGTCTGATTCTTATCAGTCTGTGTCTGATTCTAATCAGCTGTGTCTGATTCTGATCGGGTGTGTCTGATTCTAATCGGCTGGGTCTGATTCTAATCAGCCTGTGTCTGATTCTAATCAGCCTGTGTCTGATTCTAATCAGCCTGTGTCTGATTCTAAGCAATCTGCGTCTGATTCTAATCAGTCTGTGTCTGATTCCAATCAGTCTGTCTGATTCTAATCAGTCAGTGCCTGTGTCTGATTCTCATCAGTCTGTGTCTGTTTCCGATTCTAATCACTGTGTCTGATTCTAATCAGTCTGTGTCTGATTCTCATCAGTGTGTGTCCGATTCTCATCAGCCTGTGTCTGATTCCCATCAGTCTGTCTGATTCTAATCAGTCTATGTATGCGTCTGATTCTACTGTGTCTGTGTCTGTTTCGCATCAGTCTATGTCTGATTCTCATCAGTCTGTGTCTGATTCTAATCAGTCTGAGTCTGTGTCCGATTCTATTCAGTCAGTGTCTGTGTCTGATTCTAATCAGCCTGTGTGTGTCTGATTCTGATCAAAGTGTGTCTCATTCGAATCCATTTGTGTCTGTCTGATTCTAATCCGTCTGTGTCTGATTCTAATCCGTCTGTGTCTGATTCTAATCCGTCTGTGTCTGATTCTAATCCGTCTGTGTCTGATTCTAATCCGTCTGTGTCTGATTCTAATCCGTCTGTGTCTGATTCTAATCCGTCTGTGTCTGATTCTAATCAGTCTGTGTCTGACTCTAATCAGTCTGTGTCTGATTCTAATCAGTCACTGACTGATTTGAATCAGTCTGTGTCCGTGTCTGATTCGAATCAATCTGTGTCTGATATCAATCAGCCTGTGTCTGATTCTAATCAGTCTGCATCTGTGTCTGATTCTAATCAGTCTGTGTCTGATTCTCATCAGTCTGTGCCTGATTCTCATCAGTCTGTGTTTGATTCTCATCATTCTGTGCCTGATTCTCATCAGTCTGCATCTGTATCCGATTCCCATCGGTCTGTGTCCGATTCTATTCAGTCGGTGTCTGAATGTAATTAGTCTGTGTCTGAATCTAATCAGTCTGTGCCTGATTCTAATCAGTCTGTGTCTTATTCTAATCAGTCTGTGTCTGATTCTAATCAGTCGGTGTCTGATTCTAATCAGTCTGTGTCTGATTCTAATCAGTCTGTGTCTGATTCTAATCAGTCCGTGTCAGATTCTCATCAGTCTGTGTCAGATTATCATCAGTCTGTGTCTCATTCTAATGAGCCTGCGTCCGATTCTAATCAGCCTGCGTCTGATTCTAATCAGCCTGCGTCTGATTCTAATCAGCCTGCGTCGGATTCTAATCAGTCTGTGTCCGATTCTAATCAGAGTGTGTCCGATTCAATCAGTCTCTGTCCGATTCTAATCAGTCTTTCTGATTCTAATCTCTCTGTGTCTGATTCTAATCAGTCTGTGTCTGATTCTAATCAGTCTGTGCGTGCGTCTGATTCCAGTCAATCTACCTCTCTGTCTGATTTTTATCCATTTGCTTCTGTATCTCATCAGTCTGTGACTGATTCTAATCAGCCTGTGTCTGATTGTGATCTGCCTGTGTCTGATTCTAATCATCTGTCTGATTCTAATCAATTTGTCTCTGTGTCTGATTCTAATCAGCCTGCGTCTGATTCTAATCAGCCTGCGTCTGATTCTAATCAGTCTGTCTGATTCTGATCAGTCTGTGTCCGATACTAATCAGTGTGTCCGATTCAATCAGTCTCTGTCCGATTCTAATCAGTCTTTCTGATTCTAATCTCTCTGTGTCTGATTCTAATCAGTCTTTCTCATTCTAATCTCTCTGTGTCTGATTCTAATCAGTCTTTGTCTGATTCTAATCCCTCTGTGTCTTATTCTAATCAGTCTGTGTCTGATTCTAATCAGTCTGTGTCTGACTCTAATCAGGCTGTGCCTGCGTCTGATTCTAATCAATCTACCTCTCTGTCTGATTTTTGTCCATTTGCTTCTGTATCTCATCAGTCTGTGACTGATTCTAATCAGCCTGTGTCTGATTGTGATCTGCCTGTGTCTGATTCTAATCAATTTGTCTCTGTGTCTGATTCGAATCAGTCTGCGTCCGTGTCTGATTCTAATAATTCTGTGGCTGTGTCCGTTTCTAATCAGTCGGTGTCTGTGTCTGATTCGAATCAGTCTGTGTCCGATTCTAATCAGTTTGCGGATGCGTCTGATTCTAATCAGTCTGTGCCTGATTCTAATCAATCTGAGTCTGTGTCTGATTCTCATCAGTCTGTGTCTGATTCTCATCAGTCTGTGTCTGATTCTCATCAGTCTGTGTCTGATTCTAATCAATCTGTGCCTGCGTCAGATTCTAGTCAAACTACCTCTCTGTCTGATTCTTTTCCATTTGCTTCTGTATCTGTTCAGTCTGTGACTGATTCTATTCAGTCTGTGTCTGATTGTGATCTGCCTGTGTCTGATTCTAATCATCTGTGTCTGATTCCAATCAATTTGTCTCTGTGTCTGATTCCAATCAGTCTGCGTATGACTCTAATCAGTCTGTGTATGATTCTAATCAGTCAGTGACTGATTTGAATCAGTCTGTGTCCGTGTCTGATAATAATCAATCAGTGTCTGATATCAATCAGCCTGTGTCTGATTCTAATCAATTTGCGGCTACGTCTGATTCTCATCAGTCTGCATCTGTATCCGATCCACATCGGTCTGTGTCCGATTCTATTCAGTCGGTGTCTGTGTCTGATTCTAATCAGTCTGTGTCTGATTCTAATCAGTCTGTGTCTGATTCTAATCAATCTGTGTCTCATTCTAATCAATCTGTGTCTGATTCTAATCATTCTGTGTCTGATTCCAATCAGTCTGTGTCTGATTCCGATCAGTCTGTGTCTGATTCTGATCAGTCTGTGTCCGATTCTAATCAGTCTGTGTCTTGTTCTGATGAGTCCGTGTCCGATTCCAATCAACCTGCGTCCGATTCTGATCAGTCTGTGTGTGTGTGTCTGATTCTCATCAACCTGTGTGTGTGTCTGACTCTCATCAGTCTGTGTCTGATTCTGATCAGTCTGTGTCCGATCCTAATCAGTTTGTGTCTGATTCAAATCAGTCTGTGTCTGATTCTAGTCAGTCTGTGTCTGATTCTAGTCAGTCTGTGTCTGATTCTAGTCAGTCTGTGTCTGATTCTAGTCAGTCTGTGTCTGATTCTAATCAGTCTGTGTCTGATTCTAATCAGTCTGTATCTGATTCTAATCAGTCAGTGACTGATTTGAATCAGTGTGTCCGTGTCTCATTCGAATCAATCTGTGTCTGATATCAGTCAGCCTGTGTCTGATTCTCATCAGTCTGTGTCTGATTCTGATTAGTCGGTCTCCGATTCTAATCAGTCTGTGTCTGGTTCGGATCAGTCCGTGTCCGATTCTAATCAGTCTGTGGCAGGTTCCAATCAGTCTGTGTCCGGTTCCAATCAGTCTGCGTCCGATTTTAATGTGTCTGTGTCTGATTCTCATCAGTCTGTTTCTGATCAGTCTGTGTATGTGTCTGATTCTGATCAGTCTGTGTCTGATTCTGATCAGTCTGTGTCTGATTCTAATCAGTCTGTCTGATTCTGATCAGTCTGTGTCTGATTCTAATCAGTCTGTGGCAGGTTGTAATCAGTCTGTGTCGGTACTAATCAGTCTGCGTCCGATTCTATTCAGTCAGTGTCTGTGTCTGATTCTAATCAGTCTGTGTGTGTCTGATTCTGATCAAAGTGTGCCTCATTCGAATCCATTTTAGTCTGTCTGATTCTAATCCGTCTGTGTCTGATTCTAATCCGTCTGTGTCTGATTCTAATCCGTCTGTGTCTGATTCTAATCCGTCTGTGTCTGATTCTAATCCGTCTGTGTCTGATTCTAATCCGTCTGTGTCTGATTCTAATCAGTCTGTGTCTGACTCTAATCAGTCTGTGTCTGACTCTAATCAGTCTGTGTCTGATTCTAATCAGTCACTGACTGATTTGAATCAGTCTGTGTCCGTGTCTGATTCGAATCAATCTGTGTCTGATATCAATCAGCCTGTGTCTGATTCTAATCAGTCTGCATCTGTGTCTGATTCTAATCAGTCTGTGTCTGATTCTCATCAGTCTGTGCCTGATTCTCATCAGTCTGTGTTTGATTCTCATCATTCTGTGTCTGATTCTCATCAGTCTGCATCTGTATCCGATTCCCATCGGTCTGTGTCCGATTCTATTCAGTCGGTGTCTGAATCTAATTAGTCTGTGTCTGAATCTAATCAGTCTGTGCCTGATTCTAATCAGTCTGTGTCTTATTCTAATCAGTCTGTGTCTGATTCTAATCAGTCTGTGTCTGATTCTAATCAGTCTGTGTCTGATTCTAATCAGTCCGTGTCAGATTCTCATCAGTCTGTGTCAGATTATCATCAGTCTGTGTCTGATTCTAATGAGCCTGCGTCCGATTCTAATCAGCCTGCGTCCGATTCTAATCAGCCTGCGTCTGATTCTAATCAGCCTGCGTCTGATTCTAATCAGCCTGCGTCTGATTCTAATCAGCCTGTGTCTGATTCTAATGAGCCTGCGTCTGATTCTAATCAGCCTGCGTCGGATTCTAATCAGTCTGTGTCCGATTCTAATCAGAGTGTGTCCGATTCAATCAGTCTCTGTCCGATTCTAATCAGTCTTTCTGATTCTAATCTCTCTGTGTCTGATTCTAATCAGTCTGTGTCTGATTCTAATCAGTCTGTGCGTGCGTCTGATTCCAGTCAATCTACCTCTCTGTCTGATTTTTATCCATTTGCTTCTGTATCTCATCAGTCTGTGACTGATTCTAATCAGCCTGTGTCTGATTGTGATCTGCCTGTGTCTGATTCTAATCATCTGTCTGATTCTAATCAATTTGTCTCTGTGTCTGATTCTAATCAGCCTGCGTCTGATTCTAATCAGCCTGCGTCTGATTCTAATCAGTCTGTCTGATTCTGATCAGTCTGTGTCCGATACTAATCAGTGTGTCCGATTCAATCAGTCTCTGTCCGATTCTAATCAGTCTTTCTGATTCTAATCTCTCTGTGTCTGATTCTAATCAGTCTTTCTCATTCTAATCTCTCTGTGTCTGATTCTAATCAGTCTTTGTCTGATTCTAATCCCTCTGTGTCTTATTCTAATCAGTCTGTGTCTGATTCTAATCAGTCTGTGTCTGAATCTAATTAGTCTGTGTCTGAATCTAATCAGTCTGTGCCTGATTCTAATCAGTCAGTGTCTGATTCTAATCAGTCTGTGTCTGATTCTAATCAGTCTGTGTCTGATTCTAATCAGTCTGTGTCTGATTCTAATCAGTCTGTGTCTGATTCTAATCAGTCCGTGTCAGATTCTCATCAGTCTGTGTCAGATTATCATCAGTCTGTGTCTGATTCTAATCAGCCTGTGTCCGATTCTAATAAGCCTGCGTCTGATTCTAATCAGCCTGCGTCTGATTCTAATCAGCCTGCGTCTGATTCTAATCAGCCTGTGTCTGATTCTAATCAGCCTGCATCTGATTCTAATCAGCCTGCGTCGGATTCTAATCAGTCTGTGTCCGATTCTAATCAGAGTGTGTCCGATTCAATCAGTCTCTGTCCGATTCTAATCAGTCTTTCTGATTCTAATCTCTCTGTGTCTGATTCTAATCAGTCTGTGTCTGATTCTAATCAGTCTGTGTCTGACTCTAATCAGTCTGTGCGTGCGTCTGATTCCAGTCAATCTACCTCTCTGTCTGATTTTTATCCATTTGCTTCTGTATCTCATCAGTCTGTGACTGATTCTAATCAGCCTGTGTCTGATTGTGATCTGCCTGTGTCTGATTCTAATCATCTGTCTGATTTTAATCAATTTGTCTCTGTGTCTGATTCTAATCAGCCTGCGTCTGATTCTAATCAGCCTGCGTCTGATTCTAATCAGCCTGCGTCTGATTCTAATCAGTCTGTCTGATTCTGATCAGTCTGTGTCCGATTCTAATCAGTGTGTCCGATTCAATCAGTCTCTGTCCGATTCTAATCAGTCTTTCTGATTCTAATCTCTCTGTGTCTGATTCTCATCAGTCTTTCTCATTCTAATCTCTCTGTGTCTGATTCTAATCAGTCTTTGTCTGATTCTAATCCCTCTGTGTCTTATTCTAATCAGTCTGTGTCTGATTCTAATCAGTCTGTGTCTGACTCTAATCAGGCTGTGCCTGCGTCTGATTCTAATCAATCTACCTCTCTGTCTGATTTTTGTCCATTTGCTTCTGTACCTCATCAGTCTGTGACTGATTCTAATCAGCCTGTGTCTGATTGTGATCTGCCTGTGTCTGATTCTAATCATCTGTCTGATTCTAATCAATTTGTCTCTGTGTCTGATTCGAATCAGTCTGCGTCCATGTCTGATTCTAATAATTCGGTGGATGTGTTTGATTCGAATCAGTCTGTGTCCGATTCTAATCAGTCGGTGTCTGTGTCTGATTCGAATCAGTCTGTGTCCGATTCTAATCAGTTTGCGGATGCGTCTGATTCTAATCAGTCTGTGCCTGATTCTAATCAATCTGAGTCTGTGTCTGATTCTCATTAGTCTATGTCTGATTCTCATCAGTCTGTGTCTGATTCTAATCAATCTGTGCCTGCGTCAGATTCTAGTCAAACTACCTCTCTGTCTGATTCTTTTCCATTTGGATCTGTATCTGTTCAGTCTGTGACTGATTCTAATCAGTCTGTGTCTGATTCCAATCAATTTGTCTCTGTGTCTGATTCCAATCAGTCTGCGTATGACTCTAATCAGTCTGTGTATGATTCTAATCAGTCAGTGACTGATTTGAATCAGTCTGTGTCCGTGTCTGATTCTAATCAATCAGTGTCTGATATCAATCAGCCTGTGTCTGATTCTTGTCAGTCTGTGTCTGATTCTAATCAATTTGCGGCTACGTCTGATTCTAATCAGTCTGCATCTGTATCCGATCCACATCGGTCTGTGTCCGATTCTATTCAGTCGGTGTCTGTGTCTGATTCTAATCAGTCTGTGTCTGATTCTAATCAGTCTGTGTCTGATTCTAATCAATCTGTGTCTGATTCTAATCATTCTGTGTCTGATTCCAATCAGTCTGTGTCTGATTCTGATCAGTCTGTGTCCGATTCTAATCAGTCTGTGTCTTGTTCTGATGAGTCCGTGTCCGATTCAAATCAACCTGCGTCCGATTCTGATCAGTCTGTGTGTGTGTGTCTGATTCTCATCAACCTGTGTATGTGTCTGACTCTCATCAGTCTGTGTCTGATTCTGATCAGTCTGTGTCCGATCCTAATCAGTTGGTGTCTGATTCTAATCAGTCTGTGTCTGATTCTAGTCAGTCTGTGTCTGATTCTAGTCAGTCTGTGTCTGATTCTAGTCAGTCTGTGTCTGATTTTAATCAGTCTGTGTCTGATTCTAATCAGTCTGTATCTGATTCTAATCAGTGACTGATTTGAATCAGTCTGTGTCCGTGTCTCATTCGAATCAATCTGTGTCTGATATCAGTCAGCCTGTGTCTGATTCTCATCAGTCTGTGTCTGATTCTCATCAGTCTGTGTCTGATTCTGATTAGTCTGTCTCCGATTCTAATCAGTCTGTGTCTGGTTCTGATCAGTCTGTGGCAGGTTCCAATCAGTCTGTGTCCGGTTCCAATCAGTCTGCGTCCGATTTTAATGTGTCTGTGTCTGATTCTCATCAGTCTGTTCCTGATCAGTCTGTGTATGTGTCTGATTCTGATCAGTCTGTGTCTGATTCTAATCAGTCTGTCTGATTCTGATCAGTCTGTGTCTGATTCTAATCAGTCTGTGGCAGGTTGTAATCAGTCTGTGTCGGTACTAATCAGTCTGCGTCCGATTCTAATCCGTCTGCGTCCGATTCTAATCGCGTTGTCTGTTTCTGATCAGTCTGTCCGGTCCTAATCAGTCTGTGTCCGGTCCTAATCAGTCTGTGTCCGGTCCTAATCAGTCTGTGTCCGGTCCTAATCAGTCTGTGTCCGGTCCTAATCAGTCTGTGTCCGGTCCTAATCAGTCTGTGTCCGGTCCTAATCAGTCTGTGTCCGGTCCTAATCAGTCTGTGTCCGGTCCTAATCCGTCTGTGTCCGGCCCTAATCAGTCTGTGTCCGGTCCTAATCAGTCTGTGTCCGGTCCTAATCAGTCTGTGTCCGGTCCTAATCAGTCTGTGTCCGATTCTATTCAGTCTGTGTCTTATTCTCATCGGTCAGTGTCCGATTCTATTCAGTCAGTGTCTGTGTCTTATTCTAATCAGTCTGTGTCCGATTCTAATCAATTTGCATCTGCGTCCGATTCTAATGTGTCTGTGTCTGATTCTAATCAGTCTGTGTCTGATTCTAATCAGTCTGGGTCCGGTCCAAAGCCGTCTGTGTCCGGTGCTAATCAGTCTGTGTCTGATTCTAACGTGTCTGTGTCCGATTCTCATCAGTCTGTCTCTGATTCTCATCAGTCTGTGTCTGATTCTCATCAGTCTGTGCCTGATTCTCATCAGTCTGTGCCTGATTCTCATCAGTCTGTGTCTGATTCTAATCAGTCTGTCTCTGACTCTAATCAGTCTGTGTCTGACTCTAATCAGTCTGTGTCTGACTCTAATCAGTCTGTGTCTGACTCTAATCAGTCTCTCTGATTCAGATCAGTCTGTGTCCGGTTCTAATCCGTCTGCGTACGATTCTAATGTGTCTGTGTCTGATTCTCATCAGTCTCTCTCTGATTCTAATCAGTCTGTGTCTGAGTCTCATCGGTCAGTGTCCGATTCTAATAAGTCGATGTCTGTCTCTGATTCTAATCAGACTGTGTCCGATTCTAATCAATTTGCATCTGCGTCCGATTCTAATGTGTCTGTGTGTGTCTGATTATCATCAGTGTGTGTCTGATTCTCATCCGTCTGTGTCTGATTCTCATCAGTCTGTGTCTGATTCTAATCAGTCTGTGTCTGATTCTAATCAGTCTGTGTCTGATTCTAATCAGTCTGTGTCTTATTCTAATCAGTCTGTATCTGATTCTAATCAGTCTGTGTCTTATTCTAATCAGTCTGTATCTGATTCTAATCAGTCTGCGTCTTATTCTAATCAGTCTGTGTCTGATTCTAATCAGTCTGCATCTGTATCCGATTCTCATTGGTCTGTGTCCGATCCTATTCAGTCGGTGTCTGTGTCTGATTCTAATCAGTCTGTGTCTGATTCTAATCAGTCTGTGTCTGATTCTAATCAGTCTGTGTCTGATTCTAATCAGTCTTTGTCTGATTCTAATCAGTCTGTGTCTTATTCTAATCAGTCTGTGTCCGATTCTCATCAGTCTGTGTCTGATTCTAATCAGTCTGCATCTGTATCCGATTCTCATTGGTCTGTGTCCGATCCTATTCAGTCGGTGTCTGTGTCTGATTCTAATCAGTCTGTGTCTGATTCTAATCAGTCTGTGTCTGATTCTAATCAGTCTGTGTCTGATTCTAATCAGTCTGTGTATGATTCTAATCAGTCTGTGTCTGATTCTAATCAATCTGTGTCTTATTCTAATCAATCTGTGTCTGATTCCAATCAGTCTGTGTCTGATTCCAATCAGTCTGTGTCTGATTCTGATCAGTCTGTGTCCGATTCTAATCAGTCTGTGTCTTGTTCTGATGAGTCCGTGTCCGATTCTAATCAGTCTGTGTCTTGTTCTGATGAGTCCGTGTCCGATTCTAATCAACCTGCGTCCGATTCTGATCAGTCTGTGTGTGTGTGTGTGTGATTCTCATCAATCTGTGTATGTGTCTGACTCTCATCAGTCTGTGTCTGATTCTATTCAGTCTGTCTGATTCTGATCAGTCTGTGTCCGATTCTAATCAGTTTCTTTCTGATTCTAATCCGCCTGTGTCTGATTCTAGTCAGTCTGTGTCTGATTCTAGTCAGTCTGAGTCTGATTCCAATCAGTCTGAGTCTGATTCTAATCAGTCTGTATCTGATTCTAATCAGTCAGTGACTGACTTCAATCAGTCTGTGTCCGTGTCTCATTCGAATCAACCTGTGTCTGATGTCAGTCAGCCTGTGTCTGATTCTAGTCAGTCTGTGTCTGATTCTAATCAGTGTGTCTGCTTCCAATTAGTCTGTGTCTGATTCTCATCAGTCAGTGTCTGATTCTGATTAGTCTGTGCCTGATTCTAATCAGTCTGTGTCAGGTCCTAATCAGTCTGTGTCCGGTCCTAATCAGTCTGTGTCCGGTCCTAATCAGTCTGTGTCCGGTCCTAATCAGTCTGTGCCCGGTCCTAATCAGTCTGTGTCCGGTCCTAATCAGTCTGTGTCCGGTCCTAATCAGTCTGTGTCCGGTCCTAATCAGTCTGTGTCCGTTCCGAATCAGTCTGTGTCCGGTTCTAATCAATCTGCTTACGATTCCAATGTGTCGGTGTCTGATTCACATCAGTCTGTGTCTGACACTCATCAATCTGTGTCTGACACTCATCAGTCTGTGTGTGACACTCATCAGTCTGTGTCTGATTGTAATCAGTCTGTGTCTTATTCTCATCGGTCAGTGTCCGATTCTATTCAGTCGGTGTCTGTGTCTGATTCTAATCAGTCTGTGTCCGATTCTAATCAATTTGCATCTGTGTCCGATTCTAATGTGTCTGTGTCTGATTCTCATCAATCTGTGTATGTGTCTGACTCTCATCAGACTGTGTCTGATTCTAATCAGTCTGTCTGATTCTGATCACTCTGTGTCCGATTCTAATCAGTTTGTGTCTGATTCTAATCAGTCTGTGTCTGATTCTAGTCAGTTTGTGTCTGATTCTAATCAGTCTGTGTCTGATTCTAATCAGTCTGTATCTGATTCTAATCAGTCAGTGACTGATTTGAATCAGTCTGTGTCCGTGTCTCATTCGAATCAATCTGTGTCTGATATCAGTCAACCCGTGTCTGATTCTAGTCAGCCTGCGTCTGATTCTAATCAGTGTGTTTGCTTCCAATTAGTCTTTGTCTGATCCTCATCAGTCTGTGTCTGATTCTGATTAGTCTGTGTCCGATTCTAATCAGTCTGCGGCAGGTTCTAATCGGTCGGTGTCCGGTTCCAATCAGTCTGCGTCCGATTCTAATGGGTCTGTGTCTGATTCTAATCAGTCTGTCTCCGATTCTAATCAGTCTGTGTCCGGTCCTAATCAGTCTGTGTCCGGTCCTAATCAGTCTGTGTCCGGTGCTAATCAGTCTGTGTCCGGTCCTAATCAGTCTGTGTCCGGTCCTAATCAGTCTGTGTCCGGTCCTAATCAGTCTGTGTCCGGTTCTAATCAGTCTGTGTCCGGCCCTAATCAGTCTGTGTCCGGCCCTAATCAGTCTGTGTCCGGTCCTAATCAGTCTGTGTCCGGTCCGATTCAGTCTGTGTCCGGTCCTAATCAGTCTGTGTCCGGTCCTAATCAGTCTGTGCCCGGTCCTAATCAGTCTGTGTCCGGCCCTAATCAGTCTGTGTCCGGCCCTAATCAGTCTGTGTCCGGCCCTAATCAGTCTGTGTCCGGCCCTAATCAGTCTGTGTCCGGCCCTAATCAGTCTGTGTCCGGCCCTAATCAGTCTGTGTCCGGCCCTAATCAGTCTGTGTCCGGCCCTAATCAGTCTGTGTCCGGTCCTCATCAGTCTGCGTCCGGTTCTAATCAGTCTGCGTCCGGTCCTAATCAGTCTGCGTCCGGTCCTAATCAGTCTGCGTACGATACTAATATGTCTGTGTCTGATTCACATCAGTATGTGTCTGATACTCATCAGTCTGTGTCTGATTCTAATCAGTGTATCTGCTTCCAATTAGTCTGTGTCTGATTCTAATCAGTCTGTGTCCGGTTCTAATCAGTCTGTGTCCGGTTCTAATCAGTCTGTGTCTGATTCTCATCAGTCTGTGTCTGATTCTAATCAGTCTGTGTCTGACTCTAATCAGTCTGTGTCTGACTCTAATTAGTCTGTTTCTGATTCTAATCAGTCTGTGTCTGATTCTAATCAGTCTGTGTCTGATTCCCATCAGTCTGTGTCTGATTCTAATCAGTCTGTATCTGATTCTAATCAGTCTGTGTCTGATTCTAATCAGTCTGTGTCTGACTCTAATCAGTCTGTGTCTGACTCTAATCAGTCTGTGTCTGACTCTGATCAGTCTGTGTCTGACTCTGATGAGTCTTGTCTGACTCTAATCAGTCTGTGTCTGACTCTCATCAGCCTGTGTCTGACTCTAATCAGTCTGTGTCTGACTCTAATCAGTCTGTCTGATTCTGATCAGTCTGTGTCTGATTCTACTCAGTCTGTGGCAGGCTCTAATCAGTCTGCGTCTGATTCTAATCACTTTGTCTGTTTCTGATCAGTCTGTGTCCGGTCCTAATCAGTCTGTGTCCGGTTCTAATCAGTCTGTGTCCGGTCCTAATCAGTCTGTGTCCGGTCCTAATCAGTCTGTGTCCGGTCCTAATCAGTCTGTGTCCGGTCCTAATCAGTCTGTGTCCGGTCCTAATCAGTCTGTGTCCGGTCCTAATCAGTCTGTGTCCGGCCCTAATCAGTCTGTGTCCGGTCCTAATCAGTCTGTGTCCGGTCCTAATCAGTCTGTGTCCGGTCCTAATCAGTCTGTGTCCGGTCCTAATCAGTCTGTGTCCGGTCCTAATCAGTCTGTGTCCGGTCCTAATCAGTCTGTGTCCGGTCCTAATCAGTCTGTGTCCGGTCCTAATCAGTCTGTGTCCGGTCCTAATCAGTCTGTGTCCGGTCCTAATCAGTCTGTGTCCGGTCCTAATCAGTCTGTGTCCGGTCCTAATCAGTCTGTGTCCGGTCCTAATCAGTCTGTGTCCGGTCCTAATCAGTCTGTGTCCGGTCCTAATCAGTCTGTGTCCGGTCCTAATCAGTCTGTGTCCGGTCCTAATCAGTCTGTGTCCGGTCCTAATCAGTCTGTGTCCGGTCCTAATCAGTCTGTGTCCGGTCCTAATCAGTCTGTGTCCGGTCCTAATCAGTCTGTGTCCGGTCCTAATCAGTCTGTGTCCGGTCCTAATCAGTCTGTGTCCGGTCCTAATCAGTCTGTGTCCGGTCCTAATCAGTCTGTGTCCGGTCCTAATCAGTCTGTGTCCGGTCCTAATCAGTCTGTGTCCGGTCCTAATCAGTCTGTGTCCGGTCCTAATCAGTCTGTGTCCGGTCCGAATCAGTCTGTGTCCGTTCCTAATCAGTCTGTGTCCGTTCCGAATCAGTCTGTGTCCGGTTCTAATCAGTCTGCTTACGATTCCAATGAGTCTGTGTCTTATTCTCATCGGTCAGTGTCCGATTCTATGCAGTCGGTGTCTGTGTCTTATTCTAATCAGTCTGTGTCCGATTCTAATCAATTTGCATCTGCGTCCGATTCTAATGTGTCTGTGTCTGATTCTAATCAGTCTGTGTCCGGTCTTAATCCGTCTGGGTCCGGTCCAAAGCCGTCTGTGTCCGGTGCTAATCAGTCTGTGTCTGATTCTAACGTGTCTGTGTCCGATTCTCATCAGTCTGTGCCTGATTCTCATCAGTCTGTGTCTGATTCTCATCAGTCTGTGTCTGATTCTAATCAGTCTGTCTCTGACTCTCATCAGTCTGTGTCTGACTCTAATCAGTCTGTGTCTGACTCTAATCAGTCTCTCTGATTCTGATCAGTCTGTGTCCGGTTCTAATCCGTCTGCGTAGGATTCTAATGTGTCTGTGTCTGATTCGCATCAGTCTCTCTCTGATTCTTATCAGTCTGTGTCTGAGTCTCATCGGTCAGTTTCCGATTCTAATAAGTCGATGTCTGTGTCTGATTCTAATCAGTCTGTGCCTGATTCTAATCAATTTGCATCTGCGTCCGATTCTAATGTGTCTGTGTCTGATTCTAATCAGTCTGTGTCTGATTCTCATCAGTGTGTATCTGATTATCATCAGTGTGTGTCGGATTCTCATCAGCGTGTGTCTGATTCCAATCAGTCTGTGTCTGATTCTAATCAGTCTGTGTCTGATTCTAATCAGTCTGTGTCTGATTCTAATCAGTCTGTGCCTGATTCTAATCAATTTGCATCTGCGTCCGATTCGAATGTGTCTGTGTCTGATTCTAATCAGTCTGTGTCTGATTCTAATCAGTCTGTGTCTGATTCTCATCAGTCTGTGTCTGATTCTAATCAGTCTGTGTATGATTCTAATCAGTCTGTGTCTGATTCTAATCCGTCTGTGTCCGGTTCTAATCAGTCTGTGTCTGATTCTAATCAGTCTATGTCTGATTCTAATCAGTCTGTGTCTGATTCTAATCAGTCTGTGTCTGATTCTCATCAGTGTGTGTCTGATTCTCATCAGTGTGTGTCTGATTCTCATCAGCGTGTGTCTGATTCCAATCAGTCTGTGTCTGCTTCTCATCAGTCTGTGTCTGATTCTAATCAGTCTGTGTCTGATTCTAATCAGTCTGTGTCTGATTCTAATCAGTCTGTGTATGATTCTAATCAATCTGTGTCTTATTCTAATCAATCTGTGTCAGATTCCAATCAGTCTGTGTCTGATTCCAATCAGTCTGTGTCTGATTCTGATCAGTCTGTGTCCGATTCTAATCAGTCTGTGTCTTGTTCTGATGAGTCCGTGTCCGATTCTAATCAACCTGCGTCCGATTCTGATCAGTCTGTGTGTGTGTGTCTGATTCTCATCAATCTGTGTATGTGTCTGACTCTCATCAGTCTGTGTCTGATTCTATTCAGTCTGTCTGATTCTGATCAGTCTGTGTCCGATTCTAATCAGTTTCTTTCTGATTCTAATCCGCCTGTGTCTGATTCTAGTCAGTCTGTGTCTGATTCTAGTCAGTCTGTGTCTGATTCTAGTCAGTCTGTGTCTGATTCTAGTCAGTCTGTGTCTGATTCTAGTCAGTCTGTGTCTGATTCCAATCAGTCTGAGTCTGATTCCAATCAGTCTGTATCTGATTCTAATCAGACAGTGACTGACTTCAATCAGTTTGCGTCCGTGACTCATTCGAATCAACCTGTGTCTGATGTCAGTCAGTCTGTGTCTGATTCTAATCAGTCTGTGTATGATTCTAATCAGTGTGTCTGCTTCCAATTAGTCTGTGTCTGATTCTCATCAGTCTGTGTCTGATTCTGATTAGTCTGTGTCCGGTTCTAATCAGTCTGTGTCCGGCCCTAATCAGTCCGTGTCCGGTTCTAATCAGTCTGCGTCCGATTCTAATCAGTCTGCGTCCGATTCTAATCACTTTGTCTGTTTCTGATCAGTCTGTGTCCGGTCCTAATCAGTCTGTGTTCGGGCCTAATCAGTCTGTGTCCGATCCTAATCAGTCTGTGTCCGGTCCTCATCAGTCTGTGTCCGGTCCTAATCAGTCTGTGTCCGGTTCTAATCAGTCTGTGTCCGGTCCTAATCAGTCTGTGTCCGGTTCTAATCAGTCTGTGTCCGGTCCTAATCAGTCTGTGTCCGGTCCTAATCAGTCTGTGTCCGGTCCTAATCAGTCTGTGTCCGGTCCTAATCAGTCTGTGTCCGGTCCTAATCAGTCTGTGTCCGGTCCTAATCAGTCTGTGTCCGGTCCTAATCAGTCTGTGTCCGTTCCGAATCAGTCTGTGTCCCGTTCTAATCAGTCTGCGTCCGGTTCTAATCAGTCTGCTTACGATTCCAATGTGTCTGTGTCTGATTCTCATCAGTCTCAATCTGATTCTAATCAGTCTGTTTCCGGTTCTAATCAGTCTGTGTCTGATTCTAATTCGTATGTGTCCGGTTCTAATCAGGCTGTGTCTGATTCTCATCAGTCTGTGTCTGATTCTCATCAGTCTGTGTCTGATTCTTATCAGTCTGTGTCTGTTTCTCATCACTCTGTGTCTGATTCTGATCACTCTGTGTCTGATTCTAATCAGTCTGTGTCTGATTCGAAACAGTCTGTGTCTGACTCTAATCAGTCTGTGTCTGACTCTAATCAGTCTGTCTGATTCTGATCAGTCTGTGTCCGATTCTGATCAGTCTGTGTCCGATTCTATTCAGACTGTGTCTGACTCTGATCAGTCTGTGTCTGACTCTGATCAGTCTGTGTCTGCCTCTAATCATTCTGTGTCTGACTCCAATCAGTCTGTGTCTGCCTCTGATCAGTCTGTGTCTGACTCCAATCAGTCTGTGTCTGCCTCTAATCAGTCTGTGTCTGCCTCTAATCAGTCTGTGTCTGACTCCAATCACTCTGTGTCTGCCTCTGATCAGTCTGTGTCTGACTCTAATCAGTCTCTCTGATTCTGATCAGTCTGTGTCCGGTTCTAATCAGTCTGTGTCTGATTCTAATCAGTCTGTGTCTGATTCTAATCCGTCTGTGTCCGGTTCTAATCAGTCTGTGTCTGATTCTAATCAGTCTGTGTCTGATTCTAATCAGTCTGTGTCTGACTCTAATCAGTCTGTGTCTGACTCTAATCAGTCTGTGTCTGACTCTAATCAGTCTGTGTCTGACTCTAATCAGTCAGTGTCTGATTCTAATCAGTCTGTGTCTGACTCTAATCAGTCTGTGTCTGACTCTAATCAGTCTGTGTCTGACTCTAATCAGTCAGTGTCTGATTCTAATCAGTCTGTGTCTGACTCTAATCAGTCTGTGTCTGACTCTAATCAGTCTGTGTCTGACTCTAATCAGTCTCTCTGATTCTGATCAGTCTGTGTCCGGTTCTAATCCGGCTGCGTACGATTCTAATGTCTCTGTGTCTGATTCTCATCAGTCTCTCTCTGATTCTAATCAGTCTGTGTCTGATTCTCATCGATCAGTGTCCGATTCTAATCGGTCGATGACTGTGTCTGATTCTAATCAGACTGTGTCCGATTCTAATCAATTTGCATCTGCGTCCGATTCTAATGTGTCTGTGTCTGATTCTAATCCGTCTGACTCCGGTCCTAATCAGTCTGCGTCCGGTTCTAATGTGTCTGTGCCTGATTCACATCAGTCTGTGTCTGATTCTCATCAGTCTGTGTCCGGTCCTAATCAGTCTGTGTCCGGTCCTAATCAGTCTGTGTCCGGCCCTAATCAGTCTGTGACCGGCCCTAATCAGTCTGTGACCGGCCCTAATCAGTCTGTGTCCGGCCCTAATCAGTCTGTGTCCGGTCCTAATCAGTCTGTGTCCGGTCCTAATCAGTCTGTGTCCGGTCCTAATCAGTCTGTGTCCGGTCCTAATCAGTCTGTGTCCGGTCCTAATCAGTCTGTGTCCGGTCCTAATCAGTCTGTGTCCCGTTCTAATCAGTCTGCGTCCGGTTCTAATCAGTCTGCTTACGATTCCAATGTGTCTGTGTCTGATTCTCATCAGTCTCAATCTGATTCTAATCAGTCTGTGTCCGGTTCTAATCCGGCTGCGTACGATTCTAATGTCTCTGTGTCTGATTCTCATCAGTCTCTCTCTGATTCTAATCAGTCTGTGTCTGATTCTCATCGATCAGTGTCCGATTCTAATCGGTCGATGACTGTGTCTGATTCTAATCAGACTGTGTCCGATTCTAATCAATTTGCATCTGCGTCCGATTCTAATGTGTCTGTGTCTGATTCTAATCCGTCTGACTCCGGTCCTAATCAGTCTGCGTCCGGTTCTAATGTGTCTGTGCCTGATTCACATCAGTCTGTGTCTGATTCTCATCAGTCTGTGTCCGGTCCTAATCAGTCTGTGTCCGGTCCTAATCAGTCTGTGTCCGGCCCTAATCAGTCTGTGACCGGCCCTAATCAGTCTGTGACCGGCCCTAATCAGTCTGTGTCCGGCCCTAATCAGTCTGTGTCCGGTCCTAATCAGTCTGTGTCCGGTCCTAATCAGTCTGTGTCCGGTCCTAATCAGTCTGTGTCCGGTCCTAATCAGTCTGTGTCCGGTCCTAATCAGTCTGTGTCCCGTTCTAATCAGTCTGCGTCCGGTTCTAATCAGTCTGCTTACGATTCCAATGTGTCTGTGTCTGATTCTCATCAGTCTCAATCTGATTCTAATCAGTCTGTTTCCGGTTCTAATCAGTCTGTGTCTGATTCTAATTCGTATGTGTCCGGTTCTAATCAGGCTGTGTCCGGTTCTAATCAGTCTGTGTCCGGTTCTAATCAGTCTGTGTCCGGTTCTAATCAGTCTGTGTCCGGTTCTAATCAGTCTGTGTCCGGTCCTAATCAGTCTGTGTCCGGTCCTAATCAGTCTGTGTCCGGTCCTAATCAGTCTGTGTCCGGTCCTAATCAGTCTGTGTCCGGTCCTAATCTGTCTGTGTCCGGTCCTAATCAGTCTGTGTCCGGTCCTAATCAGTCTGTGTCCGGTCCTAATCAGTCTGTGTCCGGTCCTAATCAGTCTGTGTCCGGTCCTAATCAGTCTGTGTCCGGTCCTAATCAGTCTGTGTCCGGTCCTAATCAGTCTGTGTCCGGTCCTAATCAATCTGTGTCCGGTCCTAATCAATCTGTGTCCGGTCCTAATCAGTCTGTGTCCGGTCCTAATCAGTCTGTGTCCGGTCCTAATCAGTCTGTGTCCGTTCCGAATCAGTCTGTGTCCGGTTCTAATCAGTCTGCTTACGATTCCAATGTGTCTGTGTCTGATTCTCATCAGTCTGTGTCTGATACTCATCAGTCTGTGTCTGATTGTAATCAGTCTGTGTCTTATTCTCATCGGTCAGTGTCCGATTCTATGCAGTCGGTGTCTGTGTCTTATTCTAATCAGTCTGTGTCCGATTCTAATCAATTTGCATCTGCGTCCGATTCTAATGTGTCTGTGTCTGATTCTAATCAGTCTGTGTCCGGTCTTAATCCGTCTGGGTCCGGTCCAAAGCCGTCTGTGTCCGGTGCTAATCAGTCTGTGTCTGATTCTAACGTGTCTGTGTCCGATTCTCATCAGTCTGTGCCTGATTCTCATCAGTCTGTGCCTGATTCTCATCAGTCTGTGTCTGATTCTCATCAGTCTGTGTCTGATTCTAATCAGTCTGTCTCTGACTCTAATCAGTCTGTGTCTGACTCTAATCAGTCTGTGTCTGACTCTAATCAGTCTCTCTGATTCTGATCAGTCTGTGTCCGGTTCTAATCCGTCTGCATAGGATTCTAATGTGTCTGTGTCTGATTCGCATCAGTCTCTCTCTGATTCTTATCAGTCTGTGTCTGAGCCTCATCGGTCAGTTTCCGATTCTAATAAGTCGATGTCTGTGTCTGATTCTAATCAGTCTGTGCCTGATTCTAATCAATTTGCATCTGCGTCCGATTCTAATGTGTCTGTTATCTGATTCTAATCAGTCTGTGTCTGATTCTCATCAGTGTGTGTCTGATTATCATCAGTGTGTGTCGGATTCTCATCAGCGTGTGTCTGATTCCAATCAGTCTGTGTCTGATTCTAATCAGTCTGTGTCTGATTCTAATCAGTCTGTGTCTGATTCTAATCAGTCTGTGTCTGATTCTAATCAGTCTGTGCCTGATTCTAATCAATTTGCATCTGCGTCCGATTCGAATGTGTCTGTGTCTGATTCTAATCAGTCTGTGTCTGATTCTAATCAGTCTGTGTCTGATTCTCATCAGTCTGTGTCTGATTCTAATCAGTCTGTGTATGATTCTAATCAGTCTGTGTCTGATTCTAATCCGTCTGTGTCCGGTTCTAATCAGTCTGTGTCTGATTCTAATCAGTCTATGTCTGATTCTAATCAGTCTGTGTCTGATTCTAATCAGTCTGTGTCTGATTCTCATCAGTGTGTGTCTGATTCTCATCAGTGTGTGTCTGATTCTCATCAGCGTGTGTCTGATTCCAATCAGTCTGTGTCTGCTTCTCATCAGTCTGTGTCTGATTCTAATCAGTCTGTGTCTGATTCTAATCAGTCTGTGTCTGATTCTAATCAGTCTGTGTATGATTCTAATCAATCTGTGTCTTATTCTAATCAATCTGTGTCAGATTCCAATCAGTCTGTGTCTGATTCCAATCAGTCTGTGTCTGATTCTGATCAGTCTGTGTCCGATTCTAATCAGTCTGTGTCTTGTTCTGATGAGTCCGTGTCCGATTCTAATCAACCTGCGTCCGATTCTGATCAGTCTGTGTGTGTGTGTCTGATTCTCATCAATCTGTGTATGTGTCTGACTCTCATCAGTCTGTGTCTGATTCTATTCAGTCTGTCTGATTCTGATCAGTCTGTGTCCGATTCTAATCAGTTTCTTTCTGATTCTAATCCGCCTGTGTCTGATTCTAGTCAGTCTGTGTCTGATTCTAGTCAGTCTGTGTCTGATTCTAGTCAGTCTGTGTCTGATTCTAGTCAGTCTGTGTCTGATTCCAATCAGTCTGAGTCTGATTCTAATCAGTCTGTATCTGATTCTAATCAGACAGTGACTGACTTCAATCAGTTTGCGTCCGTGACTCATTCGAATCAACCTGTGTCTGATGTCAGTCAGTCTGTGTCTGATTCTAATCAGTCTGTGTATGATTCTAATCAGTGTGTCTGCTTCCAATTAGTCTGTGTCTGATTCTCATCAGTCTGTGTCTGATTCTGATTAGTCTGTGTCCGGTTCTAATCAGTCCGTGTCCGGCCCTAATCAGTCCGTGTCCGGTTCTAATCAGTCTGCGTCCGATTCTAATCAGTCTGCGTCCGATTCTAATCACTTTGTCTGTTTCTGATCAGTCTGTGTCCGGTCCTAATCAGTCTGTGTTCGGGCCTAATCAGTCTGTGTCCGATCCTAATCAGTCTGTGTCCGGTCCTAATCAGTCTGTGTCCGGTCCTAATCAGTCTGTGTCCGGTTCTAATCAGTCTGTGTCCGGTCCTAATCAGTCTGTGTCCGGTCCTAATCAGTCTGTGTCCGGTCCTAATCAGTCTGTGTCCGGTCCTAATCAGTCTGTGTCCGGTCCTAATCAGTCTGTGTCCGGTCCTAATCAGTCTGTGTCCGGTCCTAATCAGTCTGTGTCCGGTCCTAATCAGTCTGTGTCCGGTCCTAATCAGTCTGTGTCCCGTTCTAATCAGTCTGCGTCCGGTTCTAATCAGTCTGCTTACGATTCCAATGTGTCTGTGTCTGATTCTCATCAGTCTCAATCTGATTCTAATCAGTCTGTTTCCGGTTCTAATCAGTCTGTGTCTGATTCTAATTCGTATGTGTCCGGTTCTAATCAGGCTGTGTCTGATTCTCATCAGTCTGTGTCTGATTCTCATCAGTCTGTGTCTGATTCTGATCACTCTGTGTCTGATTCTAATCAGTCTGTGTCTGATTCGAAACAGTCTGTGTCTGACTCTAATCAGTCTGTGTCTGACTCTAATCAGTCTGTCTGATTCTGATCAGTCTGTGTCCGATTCTGATCAGTCTGTGTCCGATTCTATTCAGACTGTGTCTGACTCTGATCAGTCTGTGTCTGACTCTAATCATTCTGTGTCTGCCTCTAATCAGTCTGTGTCTGACTCCAATCAGTCTGTGTCTGCCTCTGATCAGTCTGTGTCTGACTCCAATCCGTCTGTGTCTGCCTCTAATCAGTCTGTGTCTGCCTCTAATCAGTCTGTGTCTGACTCCAATCAGTCTGTGTCTGCCTCTGATCAGTCTGTGTCTGACTCTAATCAGTCTCTCTGATTCTGATCAGTCTGTGTCCGGTTCTAATCAGTCTGTGTCTGATTCTAATCAGTCTGTGTCTGATTCTAATCCGTCTGTGTCCGGTTCTAATCAGTCTGTGTCTGATTCTAATCAGTCTGTGTCTGATTCTAATCAGTCTGTGTCTGACTCTAATCAGTCTGTGTCTGACTCTAATCAGTCTGTGTCTGACTCTAATCAGTCTGTGTCTGACTCTAATCAGTCAGTGTCTGATTCTAATCAGTCTGTGTCTGACTCTAATCAGTCTGTGTCTGACTCTAATCAGTCTGTGTCTGACTCTAATCAGTCTGTGTCTGACTCTAATCAGTCAGTGTCTGATTCTAATCAGTCTGTGTCTGACTCTAATCAGTCTGTGTCTGACTCTAATCAGTCTGTGTCTGACTCTAATCAGTCTCTCTGATTCTGATCAGTCTGTGTCCGGTTCCAATCCGGCTGCGTACGATTCTAATGTCTCTGTGTCTGATTCTCATCAGTCTCTCTCTGACTCTAATCAGTCTGTGTCTGATTCTCATCGATCAGTGTCCGATTCTAATCGGTCGATGACTGTGTCTGATTCTAATCAGACTGTGTCCGATTCTAATCAATTTGCATCTGCGTCCGATTCTAATGTGTCTGTGTCTGATTCTAATCAGTCTGTGTCTGATTCTAATCCGTCTGACTCCGGTCCTAATCAGTCTGCGTCCGGTTCTAATGTGTCTGTGCCTGATTCACATCAGTCTGTGTCTGATTCTCATCAGTCTGTGTCCGGTCCTAATCAGTCTGTGTCCGGTCCTAATCAGTCTGTGTCCGGCCCTAATCAGTCTGTGACCGGCCCTAATCAGTCTGTGACCGGCCCTAATCAGTCTGTGTCCGGCCCTAATCAGTCTGTGTCCGGTCCTAATCAGTCTGTGTCCGGTCCTAATCAGTCTGTGTCCGGTCCTAATCAGTCTGTGTCCGGTCCTAATCAGTCTGTGTCCGGTCCTAATCAGTCTGTGCCCGGTCCTAATCAGTCTGCGTACGATACTAATGTGTCTGTGTCTGATTCACATCAGTCTGTGTCTGATACTCATCAGTCTGTGTCTGATTCTAATCAGTCTGTGTCTTATTCTCATCGGTCAGTTTCCGATTCTATTCAGTCGGTGTCTGTGTCTGATTCTAGTCAGTCTGTTTCCGATTCTAATGTGTCTGTGTCTGATTCTAATCAGTCTGTGTCTTATTCTCATCGGTCAGTTTCCCATTCTATTCAGTCGGTGTCTGTGTCTGATCCTAGTCAGTCTGTTTCCGATTCTAATCTGTCTGTGTCCGGTTCTAACCAGTCTGTGTACGATTGTAATCAGTCTGCGTCCGATTCTAATGTGTCTGTGTCCGAATCTCATCAGTCTGTGTCTGATTCTCATCAGTCTGTGTCTGATTCTCATCAGTCTGTGTCCGATTCTCATCAGTGTCTGATTCTCATCAGTCTGTGTCTGACTCTAATCAGTCTGTGTCTGAATCTAATCAGTCTGTGTCTGAATCTAATCAGTCTGTGTCTGATTCTAATCAGTCTGTGTCTGACTCTAATCAGTCTGTGTCTGACTCTAACCAGTCTGTGTCTGACTCTAATCAGTCTGTGTCTGACTCTAATCAGTCTGTATCTGACTCTAATCAGTCTGTGTCTGACTCTAATCAGTCTGTGTCTGACTCTAATCAGTCTGTGTCTGACTCTAATCAGTCTGTGTCTGATTCTAATCAGTCTGTGTCTGATTCTAATCCGTCTGTGTCCGGTTCTAATCAGTCTGTGTCTGATTCTAATCAGTCTGTGTCTGATTCTAATCAGTCTGTGTCTGACTCTAATCAGTCTGTGTCTGACTCTAATCAGTCTGTGTCTGACTCTAATCAGTCAGTGTCTGACTCTAATCAGTCTCTCTGATTCTGATCAGTCTGTGTCCGGTTCTAATCCGTCTGCGTACGATTCTAATGTCTCTGTGTCTGATTCTCATCAGTCTCTCTCTGATTCTAATCAGTCTGTGTCTGATTCTCATCGATCAGTGTCCGATTCTAATCGGTCGATGACTGTGTCTGATTCTAATCAGACTGTGTCCAATTCTAATCAATTTGCATCTGCGTCCGATTCTAATGTGTCTGTGTCTGATTCTAATCAGTCTGTGTCTGATTCTAATCCGTCTGACTCCGGTCCTAATCCGTCTGTGTCCGGTTCTAATCAGTCTGCGTCCGGTTCTAATCAGTCTGCGTCCGTTTCTAATGTGTCTGTGCCTGATTCACATCAGTCTGTGTCTGATTCTCATCAGTCGGTGTCCGGTCCTAATCAGTCTGTGTCCGGTTCCACTCAGTCTGTGTCCGGTCCTAATCAGTCTGTGTCCGGTCCTAATCAGTGTGTGTCCGGTCCTAATCAGTCTGTGTCCGGCCCTAATCAGTCTGTGTCCGGTCCTAATCAGTCTGTGACCGGCCCTAATCAGTCTGTGACCGGCCCTAATCAGTCTGTGACCGGCCCTAATCAGTCTGTGTCCGGCCCTAATCAGTCTGTGTCCGGCCCTAATCAGTCTGTGTCCGGTCCTAATCAGTCTGTGTCCGGTCCTAATCAGACTGTGTCCGGTCCTAATCAGTCTGTGTCCGGTCCTAATCAGTCTGTGTCCGGTCCTAATCAGTCTGTGTCCGGTCCTAATCAGTCTGTGTCCGGTCCTAATCAGTCTGCGTACGATACTAATGTGTCTGTGTCTGATTCACATCAGTCTGTGTCTGATACTCATCAGTCTGTGTCTGATTCTAATCAGTCTGTGTCTTATTCTCATCGGTCAGTTTCCGATTCTATTCAGTCGGTGTCTGTGTCTGATTCTAGTCAGTCTGTTTCCGATTCTAATCTGTCTGTGTCTGATTCTCATCAGTCTGTGTCCGGTTCTAACCAGTCTGTGTACGATTCTAATCAGTCTGCGTCCGATTCTAATGTGTCTGTGTCCGAATCTCATCAGTCTGTGTCTGATTCTCATCAGTCTGTGTCTGATTCTCATCAGTCTGTGTCCGATTCTCATCAGTGTCTGATTCTCATCAGTCTGTGTCTGACTCTAATCAGTCTGTATCTGACTCTAATCAGTCTGTGTCTGATTCTAATCAGTCTGTGTCTGACTCTAATCAGTCTGTGTCTGACTCTAATCAGTCTGTGTCTGACTCTAATCAGTCTGTGTCTGACTCTAATCAGTCTGTGTCTGATTCTCATCAGTCGGTGTCCGGTCCTAATCAGTCTATGTCCGGTCCTAATCAGTCTGTGTCCGGTTCTAATCAGTCTGTGTCCGGTCCTAATCAGTCTGTGTCCGGTCCTAATCAGTCTGTGTCCGGTCCTAATCAGTCTGTGACCGGCCCTAATCAGTCTGTGACCGGCCCTAATCAGTCTGTGTCCGGCCCTAATCAGTCTGTGTCCGGTCCTAATCAGTCTGTGTCCGGTCCTAATCAGTCTGTGTCCGGTCCTAATCAGTCTGTGTCCGGTCCTGATCAGTCTGCGTACGATACTAATGTGTCTGTGTCTGATTCACATCAGTCTGTGTCTGATTCTAATCAGTCTGTGTCTTATTCTCATCGGTCAGTTTCCGATTCTATTCAGTCGGTGTCTGATTCTAATCAGTCTGTGTCCGGTTCTAATCAGTCTGTGTCTGATTCTAGTCAGTCTGTTTCCGATTCTAATCTGTCTGTGTCTGATTCTAATCAGTCTGTGTCCGGTTCTAACCAGTCTGTGTACGATTCTAATCAGTCTGCGTCCGATTCTAATGTGTCTGTGTCCGAATCTCATCAGTCTGTGTCTGATTCTCATCAGTCTGTGTCTGATTCTCATCAGTCTGTGTCCGATTCTCATCAGTGTCTGATTCTCATCAGTCTGTGTCTGACTCCAATCAGTCTGTGTCTGACTCTAATCAGTCTGTGTCTGATTCTAATCAGCCTGTGTCTGACTCTAATCAGTCTGTGTCTGACTCTAATCAGTCTGTGTCTGACTCTAATCCGTCTGTGTCCGGTTCTAATCAGTCTGTGTCTGATTCTAATCAGTCTATGTCTGATTCTAATGAGTCTGTGTCTGACTCTAGTCAGTCTGTGTCTGACTCTAATCAGTCTGTGTCTGACTCTAATCAGTCTGTGTCTGACTCTATTCAATCTCTCTGATTCTGATCAGTCTGTGTCCGGTTCTAATCCGTCTGCGTACGATTCTAATGTCTCTGTGTCTGATTCTCATCAGTCTCTCTCTGATTCTAATCAGTCTGTCTCTGATTCTCATCGATCAGTGTCCGATTCTAATCGGTCGATGACTGTGTCTGATTCTAATCAGACTGTGTCCGATTCTAATCAATTTGCATCTGCGTCCGATTCTAATGTGTCTGTGTCTGATTCTAATCAGTCTGTGTCTGATTCTAATCCGTCTGACTCCGGTCCTAATCCTTCTGTGTCCGGTTCTAATCAGTCTGCGTCCGGTTCTAATCAGTCTGCGTCCGTTTCTAATGTGTCTGTGCCTGATTCACATCAGTCTGTGTCTGATTCTCATCCGTCGGTGTCCGGTCCTAATCAGTCTGTGTCCGGTTCTAATCAGTCTGTGTCCGGTCCTAATCAGTCTGTGTCCGGTCCTAATCAGTCTGTGTCCGGCCCTAATCAGTCTGTGTCCGGTCCTAAT
Organism: Mustelus asterias; assembly: GCF_964213995.1. Lineage (NCBI taxonomy): Eukaryota > Metazoa > Chordata > Chondrichthyes > Carcharhiniformes > Triakidae > Mustelus > Mustelus asterias. The sequence continues at coordinate 238,210 of NW_027590322.1, read as the reverse complement.
CAGTCTGTGACCGGCCCTAATCAGTCTGTGACCGGCCCTAATCAGTCTGTGACCGGCCCTAATCAGTCTGTGTCCGGTCCTAATCAGTCTGTGTCCGGTCCTAATCAGTCTGTGTCCGGTCCTAATCAGTCTGCGTACGATACTAATGTGTCTGTGTCTGATTCACATCAGTCTGTGTCTGATACTCATCAGTCTGTGTCTGATTCTAATCAGTCTGTGTCTTATTCTCATCGGTCAGTTTCCGATTCTATTCAGTCGGTGTCTGTGTCTGATTCTAGTCAGTCTGTTTCCGATTCTAATCTGTCTGTGTCTGATTCTAATCAGTCTGTGTCCGGTTCTAACCAGTCTGTGTACGATTCTAATCAGTCTGCGTCCGATTCTAATGTGTCTGTGTCCGAATCTCATCAGTCTGTGTCTGATTCTCATCAGTCTGTGTCTGATTCTCATCAGTCTGTGTCCGATTCTCATCAGTGTCTGATTCTCATCAGTCTGTGTCTGACTCTAATCAGTCTGTGTCTGACTCTAATCAGTCTGTGTCTGATTCTAATCAGCCTGTGTCTGACTCTAATCAGTCTGTGTCTGACTCTAATCAGTCTGTGTCTGACTCTAATCAGTCTGTGTCTGATTCTAATCAGTCTGTGTCTGATTCTAATCCGTCTGTGTCCGGTTCTAATCAGTCTGTGTCTGATTCTAATCAGTCTATGTCTGATTCTAATGAGTCTGTGTCTGACTCTAGTCAGTCTGTGTCTGACTCTAATCAGTCTGTGTCTGACTCTAATCAGTCTGTGTCTGACTCTATTCAATCTCTCTGATTCTGATCAGTCTGTGTCCGGTTCTAATCCGTCTGCGTACGATTCTAATGTCTCTGTGTCTGATTCTCATCAGTCTCTCTCTGATTCTAATCAGTCTGTCTCTGATTCTCATCGATCAGTGTCCGATTCTAATCGGTCGATGACTGTGTCTGATTCTAATCAGACTGTGTCCGATTCTAATCAATTTGCATCTGCGTCCGATTCTAATGTGTCTGTGTCTGATTCTAATCAGTCTGTGTCTGATTCTAATCCGTCTGACTCCGGTCCTAATCCTTCTGTGTCCGGTTCTAATCAGTCTGCGTCCGGTTCTAATCAGTCTGCGTCCGTTTCTAATGTGTCTGTGCCTGATTCACATCAGTCTGTGTCTGATTCTCATCCGTCGGTGTCCGGTCCTAATCAGTCTGTGTCCGGTTCTAATCAGTCTGTGTCCGGTCCTAATCAGTCTGTGTCCGGTCCTAATCAGTCTGTGTCCGGCCCTAATCAGTCTGTGTCCGGTCCTAATCAGTCTGTGACCGGCCCTAATCAGTCTGTGACCGGCCCTAATCAGTCTGTGACCGGCCCTAATCAGTCTGTGTCCGGTCCTAATCAGTCTGTGTCCGGTCCTAATCAGTCTGTGTCCGGTCCTAATCAGTCTGCGTACGATACTAATGTGTCTGTGTCTGATTCACATCAGTCTGTGTCTGATACTCATCAGTCTGTGTCTGATTCTAATCAGTCTGTGTCTTATTCTCATCGGTCAGTTTCCGATTCTATTCAGTCGGTGTCTGTGTCTGATTCTAGTCAGTCTGTTTCCGATTCTAATCTGTCTGTGTCTGATTCTAATCAGTCTGTGTCTGATTCTCATCAGTCTGCGTCCGATTCTAATCAGCCTGCGTCCGATTCAAATCAGTCTGTGTCTGATTCCAATCAGTCTGTCTGATTCTGATCATTCTGTGTCTGATTCTAATCAGTCTGTGGCAGGTTCTAATCAGTCTGTGGCCGGTTCTAATCAGTCTGTGGCAGGTTCTAATCAGTCTGTGTCCGGTCCTAATCAATCTGTGCCCGGTCCTAATCAGTCTGTGCCCGGTCCTAATCAGTCTGTGTCCGGTCCTAATGAGTCTGTGTCCGGTCCTAATGAGTCTGTGTCCGGTCCTAATGAGTCTGTGTCCGGTCCTAATCAGTCTGTGTCCGGTCCTAATCGGTCTGTGTCCGGCCCTAATCAGTCTGTGTCCGGTTCTAATCAGTCTGTGTCCGGTTCTAATCAGTCTGTGGCAGGTTCTAATCAGTCTGTGTCCGGTTCTAATCAGTCTGTGTCCGGTTCTAATCAGTCTGTGTCCGGTTCTAATCAGTCTGTGTCCAGTCCTAATCAGTCTGTGTCCGTTCCGAATCAGTCTGTGTCCGTTCCGAATCAGTCTGTGTCCGGTCCTAATCAGTCTGTGTCCGGCCCTAATCAGTCTGTGTCCGTTCCGAATCCGTCTGTGTCCGGTTCTAATCAGTCTGCTTACGATTCCAATGTGTCTGTGTCTGATTCACATCAGTCTGTGTCTGATACTCATCAGTCTGTGTCTGATTCGAATCAGTCTGTGTCCGATTCTAATCAATTTGCATCTGTGTCCGATTCTAATGTGTCTGTGTCTGATTCTCATCAATCTGTGTATGTGTCTGACTCTCATCAGTCTGTGTCTGTTCTCATCAGTCTGTCTGATTCTGATCAGTCTGTGTCCGATGCTAATTAGTTTGTGTCTGATTCTAATCAGTCTGTGTCTGATTCTAGTCAGTCTGTGTCTGATTCTAGTCGGACTGTGTCTGATTCTAATCAGTCTGTGTCTGATTCTAATCAGTCTGTCTGATTCTGATCAGTCTGTGGCCGATTCTAATCAATCTGTGGCAGGCTCTAATCAGTCTGTGTCCGGTTCTAATCAGTCTGTGTCCGATTCTAATCAGTCTGCGTCCGATTCTAATCACTTTGTCTGTTTCTGATCAGTCTGTGTCCGGGCCTAATCAGTCTGTGTCCGTTCCGAATCAGCCTGTGTCCGGTTCTCATCAGTCTGTGTCTGATTCTGATCAGTCTGTCTGATTCTAATTAGTCTGTGTCTGACTCTAATCAGTCTGTGTCTGACTCTAATCAGTCTGTGTCTGACTCTAATCAGTCTGTGTCTGACTCTAATCAGTCTGTGTCTGACTCTAATCAGTCTGTGTCTGACTCTAATCAATCTGTGTCTGACTCTAATCATTCTGTGTCTGACTCTAATCAATCTGTGTCTGACTCTAATCAGTCTGTGTCTGACTCTAATCAGTCTGTGTCTGACTCTAATCAATCTGTGTCTGACTCTAATCATTCTGTGTCTGACTCTAATCAGTCTGTTTCTGACTCTAATCCGTCTGTCTCTGATTCTAATCAGTCTGTGTCTGATTCTAATCAGTCAGTGACTGATTTGAATCAGTCTGTTTCCGTGTCTCATTCGATTCAATCTGTGTCTGATATCAGTCAGCCTGTGTCTGATTCTAATCAGCGTGTCTGCTTCCAATTAGTCTGTGTCTGATTCTAATCAGTCTGATCCAGTTCTAATCAGTCTGTGTCTGGTTCTAATGTGTCTGTGTCTGATTCTCATCAGTCTCTTTCTGAAATCTCATCAGTCTGTGTCCGATTCTAATCAATTTGCACCTGCGTCCGATTCTAATGTGTCTGTGTCTGATTCTAATCAGTGTGTGTCTGATTCTCATCAGTGTGTGTCTGATTATCATCAGTGTGTGTCTGATTCTAATCAGTGTGTGTCTGATTCTCATCAGTGTGTGTCTGATTATCATCAGTGTGTGTCTGATTCTCATCAGCGTGTGTCTGATTCTCATCAGTCTGTGTCTGATTCTCATCAGTCTGTGTCTGATTCTAATCAATCTGTGTCTGATTCTAATCAGTCTGTGTCTGATTCTAATCGGTCTTTGTCTGATTCTAATCAGTCTGTGTCTGATTCTCATCAGTCTGTGTCTGATTCTAATCAGTCTGTGTCTGAATCTAATCAGTCTGCATCTGTATCCGATTCTCATTGGTCTGTGTCCGATCCTATTCAGTCGGTGTCTGTGTCTGAGTCTAATCAGTCTGTGTCTGATTCTAATCAGTCTGTGTCTGATTCTAATCAGTCTGTGTCTGATTCTAATCAATCTGTGTCTTATTCTAATCAATCTGTGTCTGATTCCAATCAGTCTGTGTCTGATTCCAATCAGTCTGTGTCTGATTCTAATCAATCTGTGTCTTATTCTAATTAGTCTGTGTCTGATTCTCATCAGTCTGTGTCTGATTCTGATTAGTCTGTCTCCGATTCTAATCAGTCTGTGTCTGGTTCTGATCTGTCTGTGTCCGATTCTACTCAGTCTGTGGCAGGTTCTAATCAGTCTGTGTCCGGTTCCAATCAGTCTGCGTCCGCTTCTAATGTGTCTGTGTCTGATTCTCATCAGTCTGTGTCTGATTCCGATCAGTCTGTGTATGTGTCTGATTCTGATCAGTCTGTGTCTGACTCTAATCAGTCTGTCTGATTCTGATCAGTCTGTGTCCGGTTCTAATCAGTCCGTGTCCGGTTCTAATCAGTCTGCGTCCGGTCCTAATCAGTCTGTGTCCGGTCCTAATCAGTCTGTGTCCGGTCCTAATCAGTCTGTGTCCAGTTCTAATCAGTCCGTGTCCGGTTCTAATCAGTCTGCGTCCGGTCCTAATCAGTCTGCGTCCGGTCCTAATCAGTCTGTGTCCGGTCCTAATCAGTCTGTGTCCGGCTCTAATCAGTCTGTGTCCGGTTCTAATCAGTCTGTGTCCGGTTCTAATCAGTCTGTGTCCGGTTCTAATCTGTCTGTGTCCGGTCCTAATCAGTCTGTGTCCGGTCCTAATCAGTCTGTGTCCGGTCCTAATCAGTCTGTGTCCGGTCCTAATCAGTCTGTGTCCGGTTCTAATCAGTCTGTGTCCGGTCCTCATCAGTCTGTGGCCGGTTCAAATCAGTCTGTGGCAGGTTCTAATCAGTCTGTGTCCGGTCCTAATCAGTCTGTGTCCTGTCCTAATCAGTCTGTGTCTGATTCTCATCAATCTGTGTCTGATTCTCATCAGTCTGTGTCTGACACTAATCAGTCTGTGTCTGACTATAACCAGTCTGTGTCTGACTCAAATCAGTCTGTGTCTGACTCAAATCAGTCTGTGTCTGACTCTAATCAGTCTGTGTCTGACTCTAATCAGTCTGTCTCTGACTATAATCAGTCTGTGTCTGACTCTAATCAGTCTGTCTGACTCTAATCAGTCTGTCTGACTCTAATCAGTCTGTTTCCGACTCTAATCAGTCTGTGTCCGGTCCTAATCAGTCTGTGTCCGGTCCTAATCAGTCTGCGTACGATACTAATGTGTCTGTGTCTGATTCACATCAGTCTGTGTCTGATACTCATCAGTCTGTGTCTGATTCTAATCAGTCTGTGTCTTATTCTCATCGGTCAGTTTCCGATTCTATTCAGTCGGTGTCTGTGTCTGATTCTAGTCAGTCTGTTTCCGATTCTAATCTGTCTGTGTCTGATTCTAATCAGTCTGTGTCTGATTCTCATCAGTCTGCGTCCGATTCTAATCAGCCTGCGTCCGATTCAAATCAGTCTGTGTCTGATTCCAATCAGTCTGTCTGATTCTGATCATTCTGTGTCTGATTCTAATCAGTCTGTGGCAGGTTCTAATCAGTCTGTGGCCGGTTCTAATCAGTCTGTGGCAGGTTCTAATCAGTCTGTGTCCGGTCCTAATCAATCTGTGCCCGGTCCTAATCAGTCTGTGCCCGGTCCTAATCAGTCTGTGTCCGGTCCTAATGAGTCTGTGTCCGGTCCTAATGAGTCTGTGTCCGGTCCTAATGAGTCTGTGTCCGGTCCTAATCAGTCTGTGTCCGGTCCTAATCGGTCTGTGTCCGGCCCTAATCAGTCTGTGTCCGGTTCTAATCAGTCTGTGTCCGGTTCTAATCAGTCTGTGGCAGGTTCTAATCAGTCTGTGTCCGGTTCTAATCAGTCTGTGTCCGGTTCTAATCAGTCTGTGTCCGGTTCTAATCAGTCTGTGTCCAGTCCTAATCAGTCTGTGTCCGTTCCGAATCAGTCTGTGTCCGTTCCGAATCAGTCTGTGTCCGGTCCTAATCAGTCTGTGTCCGGCCCTAATCAGTCTGTGTCCGTTCCGAATCCGTCTGTGTCCGGTTCTAATCAGTCTGCTTACGATTCCAATGTGTCTGTGTCTGATTCACATCAGTCTGTGTCTGATACTCATCAGTCTGTGTCTGATTCGAATCAGTCTGTGTCCGATTCTAATCAATTTGCATCTGTGTCCGATTCTAATGTGTCTGTGTCTGATTCTCATCAATCTGTGTATGTGTCTGACTCTCATCAGTCTGTGTCTGTTCTCATCAGTCTGTCTGATTCTGATCAGTCTGTGTCCGATGCTAATTAGTTTGTGTCTGATTCTAATCAGTCTGTGTCTGATTCTAGTCAGTCTGTGTCTGATTCTAGTCGGACTGTGTCTGATTCTAATCAGTCTGTGTCTGATTCTAATCAGTCTGTCTGATTCTGATCAGTCTGTGGCCGATTCTAATCAATCTGTGGCAGGCTCTAATCAGTCTGTGTCCGGTTCTAATCAGTCTGTGTCCGATTCTAATCAGTCTGCGTCCGATTCTAATCACTTTGTCTGTTTCTGATCAGTCTGTGTCCGGGCCTAATCAGTCTGTGTCCGTTCCGAATCAGCCTGTGTCCGGTTCTCATCAGTCTGTGTCTGATTCTGATCAGTCTGTCTGATTCTAATTAGTCTGTGTCTGACTCTAATCAGTCTGTGTCTGACTCTAATCAGTCTGTGTCTGACTCTAATCAGTCTGTGTCTGACTCTAATCAGTCTGTGTCTGACTCTAATCAGTCTGTGTCTGACTCTAATCAATCTGTGTCTGACTCTAATCATTCTGTGTCTGACTCTAATCAATCTGTGTCTGACTCTAATCAGTCTGTGTCTGACTCTAATCAGTCTGTGTCTGACTCTAATCAATCTGTGTCTGACTCTAATCATTCTGTGTCTGACTCTAATCAGTCTGTTTCTGACTCTAATCCGTCTGTCTCTGATTCTAATCAGTCTGTGTCTGATTCTAATCAGTCAGTGACTGATTTGAATCAGTCTGTTTCCGTGTCTCATTCGATTCAATCTGTGTCTGATATCAGTCAGCCTGTGTCTGATTCTAATCAGCGTGTCTGCTTCCAATTAGTCTGTGTCTGATTCTAATCAGTCTGATCCAGTTCTAATCAGTCTGTGTCTGGTTCTAATGTGTCTGTGTCTGATTCTCATCAGTCTCTTTCTGAAATCTCATCAGTCTGTGTCCGATTCTAATCAATTTGCACCTGCGTCCGATTCTAATGTGTCTGTGTCTGATTCTAATCAGTGTGTGTCTGATTCTCATCAGTGTGTGTCTGATTATCATCAGTGTGTGTCTGATTCTAATCAGTGTGTGTCTGATTCTCATCAGTGTGTGTCTGATTATCATCAGTGTGTGTCTGATTCTCATCAGCGTGTGTCTGATTCTCATCAGTCTGTGTCTGATTCTCATCAGTCTGTGTCTGATTCTAATCAATCTGTGTCTGATTCTAATCAGTCTGTGTCTGATTCTAATCGGTCTTTGTCTGATTCTAATCAGTCTGTGTCTGATTCTCATCAGTCTGTGTCTGATTCTAATCAGTCTGTGTCTGAATCTAATCAGTCTGCATCTGTATCCGATTCTCATTGGTCTGTGTCCGATCCTATTCAGTCGGTGTCTGTGTCTGAGTCTAATCAGTCTGTGTCTGATTCTAATCAGTCTGTGTCTGATTCTAATCAGTCTGTGTCTGATTCTAATCAATCTGTGTCTTATTCTAATCAATCTGTGTCTGATTCCAATCAGTCTGTGTCTGATTCCAATCAGTCTGTGTCTGATTCTAATCAATCTGTGTCTTATTCTAATTAGTCTGTGTCTGATTCTCATCAGTCTGTGTCTGATTCTGATTAGTCTGTCTCCGATTCTAATCAGTCTGTGTCTGGTTCTGATCTGTCTGTGTCCGATTCTACTCAGTCTGTGGCAGGTTCTAATCAGTCTGTGTCCGGTTCCAATCAGTCTGCGTCCGCTTCTAATGTGTCTGTGTCTGATTCTCATCAGTCTGTGTCTGATTCCGATCAGTCTGTGTATGTGTCTGATTCTGATCAGTCTGTGTCTGACTCTAATCAGTCTGTCTGATTCTGATCAGTCTGTGTCCGGTTCTAATCAGTCCGTGTCCGGTTCTAATCAGTCTGCGTCCGGTCCTAATCAGTCTGTGTCCGGTCCTAATCAGTCTGTGTCCGGTCCTAATCAGTCTGTGTCCAGTTCTAATCAGTCCGTGTCCGGTTCTAATCAGTCTGCGTCCGGTCCTAATCAGTCTGCGTCCGGTCCTAATCAGTCTGTGTCCGGTCCTAATCAGTCTGTGTCCGGCTCTAATCAGTCTGTGTCCGGTTCTAATCAGTCTGTGTCCGGTTCTAATCAGTCTGTGTCCGGTTCTAATCTGTCTGTGTCCGGTCCTAATCAGTCTGTGTCCGGTCCTAATCAGTCTGTGTCCGGTCCTAATCAGTCTGTGTCCGGTCCTAATCAGTCTGTGTCCGGTTCTAATCAGTCTGTGTCCGGTCCTCATCAGTCTGTGGCCGGTTCAAATCAGTCTGTGGCAGGTTCTAATCAGTCTGTGTCCGGTCCTAATCAGTCTGTGTCCTGTCCTAATCAGTCTGTGTCTGATTCTCATCAATCTGTGTCTGATTCTCATCAGTCTGTGTCTGACACTAATCAGTCTGTGTCTGACTATAACCAGTCTGTGTCTGACTCAAATCAGTCTGTGTCTGACTCAAATCAGTCTGTGTCTGACTCTAATCAGTCTGTGTCTGACTCTAATCAGTCTGTCTCTGACTATAATCAGTCTGTGTCTGACTCTAATCAGTCTGTCTGACTCTAATCAGTCTGTCTGACTCTAATCAGTCTGTTTCCGACTCTAATCAGTCTGTGTCCGACTCTAATCAGTCTGTGTCCGACTCGATTCAGTCTGTGTCCGACTCTAATCAGTCTGTGTCTGACTCTCGTCAGTCTGTGTCTGATTCTAATCCGTCTGTGTCTGATTCTAATCAGTCTGTATCTGATTCTAATCAGTCAGTGACTGATTAGAATCAGTCTGTGTCCGTGTCTCATTCGAATCAATCTGTGTCTGATATCAGTCAGTCTGCGTCCGATTCTCATCAGTCTGTGTCTGATTCTAATCAGTCTGTGTCTGATTCTAATCAGTCTGTGTCTGATTTTCATCAGTCTGTGCCTTATTCGAATCAGTCTGTGTCTGATTCTAATCAGTCGTATCTGATTCTAATCAGTCTGTGTCTGACTCTAACCAGTCTGTGTCTGACTCTAATCACTCTGTGTCTGACTCTAATCACTCTGTGTCTGACTCTAATCAGTCTGTGTCTGACTCTAATCAGTCTGTGTCTGACTCTAATCAGTCTGTGTCTGTCTCCATTCAGTCTGTGTCTGATTCTAATCAGTCTGTGTCTGATTTTCATCTGTCTGTGTCTGATTCTCGTCAGTCTGTGTCTGATTCTCATCAGTCTGTGTCTGACTCTAATCAGTCTGTGTCTGACTCTAATCAGTCTGTGTCTGCCTCTAATCACCCTGTGTCTGACTCTAATCAGTCTGTGTCTGACTCTAATCAGTCTGTGTCTGACTCTAATCAGTCTGTGTCTGCCTCTAATCAGTCTGTGTCTGCCTCTAATCAGTCTGTGTCTGATTCAAATCAGTCTGTGTCTGATTCTAATCAGTCTGTGTGTGATTCCAGTCAGTCTGTGTGTGATTCAAGTCAGTCTGTGTGTGATTCTAGTCAGTCTGTGTCTGATTATAAGCAGTCTGTCTGTGTCTGATTCTCATCAGCCTTTGTCTGATTCGAATCAGTCTGTGCCTGCTTCTAATACGTCTGTGTCTGATTCAATTCAGTCTGTGTCTGATTCTGATCAGTCTGTGTCTGATTCTGATCAGTCTGTGTCTGATTCTAATCAGTCTGTCTGATTCTGATCAGTCTCTGTCCGATTCTAATCTGTCTTGTGTCCGATTCTGATCAGTCTGTGTCCGACTCTAATCAGTCTGTGCCTGACTCCAATCAGTCTGTATCTGACTCTAATCAGTCTGTGTCTCACTCTAAGAAGTCTGTGTCTGATTCTAGTCAGTCTGTGTCTGATTCTAGTCAGTCTGTGTCTGATTCTAGTCAGTCTGTGTCTGATTCTAGTCAGCCTGCGTCTGATTCTAATCAGCCTGCGCCTGATTCTAATCGGTCTGTGTCTGATTCTAATCAGTCTGTGTCCGATTGTGATCAGTCTTGTGTCCGACTCTAATCAGTCTGTGTCCGACTCTAATCAGTCTGTGTCTGACTCTAATCAGTCTGTGTCTGACTCTAATCAGTCTGTGCCTGAATCTAATCAGTCTGCGCCTGACTCTAATCAGTCTATGTCTCACTCTAATAAGTCTGTGTCTGATTCTAGTCAGTCTGTGTCTGATTCTAGTCAGTCTGTGTCTGATTCTAATCAGTCTGTGTCTGATTCTAGTCAGTCTGTGTCTGATTCTAGTCAGTCTGTGTCTGATTCTAATCAGTCTGTGTCTGATTCTAATCAGTCTGTGTCTGATGCTATTCAGTCTCTTTCTACTTCTCATCAGTCTGTGTCTGATGCTATTCAGTCTGTGTCTGCTTCACATCAGTCTGTGTCTGTTTCTCATCAGTCTGTGTATGCTTCTCATCAGTCTGTGTCTGATTCCCATCAGCCGGCGTCTGATTCTAATCAGCCTGCGTCTGATTCTAATCAGTCTGTGTCTGATTCTAATCAGTCTGTCTGATTCTGATCAGTCTGTGTCCGATTCTGATCAGTCTGTGTCCGATTGTGATCAGTCTTGTGTCCGATTCTGATCAGTCTGTGTCCGACTCTAATCAGTCTGTGTCGGACTCGAATCAGTCTGTGTCTGACTCTAATCAGTCTGTGTCTTACTCGAATCAGTCTGTGTCTGACTCTAATCAGTCTGTGCCTGACTCTAATCAGTCTGTATCTGACTCTAATCAGTCTGTGTCTCACTCTAATAGGTCTGTGTCTGATTCCAGTCAGTCTGTGTCTGATTCTAGTCAGTCTGTGTCTGATTCTAGTGAGTCTGTGTCTGATTCTAGTCAGTCTGTATCTGATCCTAGTCAGTCTGTATCTGATCCTAGTCAGTCTGTGTCTGATTCTAGTCAGTCTGTGTCTGATTCTAGTCAGTCTGTGTCTGATTCTAGTCAGTCTGTGTCTGATTCTAGTCAGTCTGTGTCTGATTCTAATCAGTCTGTGTCTGATTCTAAACAATCTGTGTCTGATTGTATTCAGTCTGTGTCTGATGCTATTCAGTCCCTTTCTACTTCTCATCAGTCTGTGTCTAATGCTATTCAGTCTGTGTCTGCTTCACATCAGTCTGTGTCTGTTTCTCATCAGTCTGTGTCTGCTTCTCATCAGTCTGTGTCTGATTCTCATCAGTCTGTGTCTGATTCTAAGCAATCAGCGTCTGTGTCCGATTCTAATCAGTCTGTGACTGATCCTAATCAGTCTGTGACTGATTCTAATCAGTCTGTGACTGCCTCTAATCAGTCTGTGTCTAACTCTAATCAGTCTGTGTCTGACTCTAATCAGTCTGTGTCTGATTCAAAACAGTCTGTGTCTGATTCTCATCAGTCTGTGTGTCATTCCAGTCAGTCTGTGTGTGATTCAAGTCAGTCTGTGTGTGATTCTAGTCAGTCTGTGTCTGATTATAAGCAGTCTGTATGTGTCTGATTCTCATCAGCCTTTGTCTGATTCGAATCAGTCTGTCTGATTCTGATCAGTCTGTGGCCGATTCTAATCAGTCTGTGGCAGGCTCTAATCAGTCTGCTTCCGATTCTAATCACTTTGTCTGTTTCTGATCCGACTGTGTCTGGTCCTAATCAGTCTGTGTCCGGTCCTAATCAGTCTGTGTCTGATTCGGATCAGTCTGTGTCTGATTCTTATCAGTCTTTGATTCTAATCAGTCTGTGTCGTATTCTAATCAGTCTGTGTCTGATTCTAATTAGTCTGTGTCTGACTCTAATCAGTCTGTGTCTGACTCTAATCAGTCTGTGTCTGTCTCTAATCAGTCTGTTTCAGATTCTAATCAGTCTGTGTCTGATTCTAATCAGTCAGTGACTGATATGAATCAGTCTGTTTCCGTGTCTCATTCGATTCAATCTGTGTCTGATATCTGTCAGCCTGTGTCTGATTCTAATCAGCGTGTCTGCTTCCAATGAGTCTGTGTCTGATTCTAATCCGTCTGTGTCCAGTTCTAATCAGTCTGTGTCTGGTTCTAATGTGTCTGTGTCTGATTCTCATTAGTCTGTGTCTGATTCTCATCAGTCTGTGTCTGATTCTCATCAGACTGTTTCTGATTCTCATCAGTCTGTGTCTGATTCTCATCAGTCTGTGTCTGATTCTCATCAGTCTGTGTCTGATTCTCATCAGTCTGTGTCCGATTCTAATCAATTTGCATCTGTGTCCGATTCTAATGTGTCTGTGTCTGATTCTAATCAGTCTGTGTCTGATTCTAATCTGTCTGAGTCTGGTCCTAATCAGTCTGTGTCCGGTTATAATCAGTGTGCGTCCGGTTCTAATCAGTCTGTGTACGTTTCTAATGTGTCTGTGCCTTATTCTAATCAGTGTGTGTCTGATTCTCATCAGTGTGTGTCTGATTCTCATCAGTGTGTGTCTGATTCTCATCAGCGTGTGTCTGATTCTCATCAGTCTGTGTCTGATTCTCATTAGTCTGTGTCTGATTCTCATCAGTGTGGGTCTGATTCTCATCAGTCTGTGTCTGATTCTCATTAGTCTGTGTCTGATTCTCATCAGTCTGTGTCTGCCTCTAATCCGTCTGTGTCTGATTCTCATCAGTCTGCGTCCGATTGTAATCAGCCTGCGTCTGATTCTAATCAGCTACCGTCTGATTCTAAATTAATCTGTCTGATTCTGATCATTCTGTGGCCGATTCTAATAAGTCTGCGTCCGATTCTAATTACTTTGTCTGTTTCAGATCAGTCTGTGTCCGGTCCTAATCAGTCTGTGTCCGTTCCGAATCATTCTGTGTCCGGTTCTCATCAGTCTGAGACTGCTTCTGATCAGTCTGTGTCTGATTCTGATCAGTCTGTGTCTGATTCTGATCAGTCTGTGTCTGATTCTGATCAGTCTGTGTCTGATTCTAATCAGTCTGTGTCTGATTCTAATCAGTCTGTGTCTGATTCTAATCAGTCTTTGTCTGATTCTAATCAGTCTGTGTCTTATTCTAATCAGTCTGTGTCTGATTCCAATTAGTCTGTGTCTGACTCTAATCAGTCTGTGTCTGACTCTAATCAGTCTGTGTCTGTCTCTAATCAATCTATGTCTGTGTCTGATTCTAATCAGTCTTTCTGATTCTGATCAGTCTGTGTCCGGTCCTAATCAGTCTGTGTCCGGTCCTAATCAGTCTGTGTCCGGTCCTAATCAGTCTGTGTCCGGTCCTAATCAGTCTGTGTCCGGTCCTAATCAGTCTGTGTCCGGTCCTAATCAGTCTGTGTCCGGTCCGAATCAGTCTGTGTCCTGTTCTAATCAGTCTGCGTACGATTCTAATCAGTCTGCGTACGATTCTAATGTGCCTGCGTCTGATTCGTATCAGTCTGTGTCTGATTCTCATCGATCAGTGCTCGATTCTATTCAGTCGGTGTCTGTGTCTGATTCTAATCGGTCTGTGTCCGATTCTAATCAATTGGCATCTGCGTCCGATTCTAATCAGTCTGTGTCTGATTCTAATCAATCTGTGTCTGATTCTAATCCGTCTGTGTCTGCTTCTAATCAGTCTGTGTCCGGTCCTAATCCGTCTGTGACCGGTTCAAGTCAGTCTGTGGCGGGTTCTAATCAGTCTGCGTCCGATTCCAATTCGTATGTGTCTGATTCTCATCAGTCTGTGACTGATTCTCATCAGTCTGTGTCTGATTCTCATCAGTCTGTGTCTGATTCTCATCAGTCTGTGTCTGATTCGCATCAGTGTGTCTGATTCGAATCAGTCTGTGTCTGATTCTAAACAGACTGATTCTAGTCAGTCTGTGTCTGATTCGAATCAGTCTGTTTCTGATTCTAATCAGTCTGTGTCTCATTCTAATCAGTCTGTGTCTGATTCTAATCAGTCTGTATCTGATTCTAATCAGTCTGTGTCCGGCCCTAATCAGTCTGTTTCCGGCCCTAATCAGTCTGTGTCCGGTTCTAATCAGTCTGTGTCCGGTTATAATCAGTCTGTGTCCGGTTCTAATCAGTCTGCGTACGATTCTAATGTGTCTGTGTCTGATTCTTATCAGTCTGTGTCTGATTCTCATCAGTCTTTGTCTGATTCTCATCGATCAGTGTGCGATTCTATTCAGTCAGTGTCTGTGTCTGATTCTAATCAGACTATGTCCGATTCTAATCAATTTGCATCTGCGTCCGATTCTAATGTGTCTGATTCTAATCAGTCTGTGTCTGATTCTACTCCGTCTGTGTCCGGTTCTAATCAGTCTGTGTCTGATTCTAATCAGTCGTATCTGATTCTAATTAGTCTGTGTCTGACTCTAACCAGTCTGTGTCTGACTCTAACCTGTCTGTGTCTGATTCTAATCAGTCTGTGTCTGACTCTAATCAGTCTGTGTCTGACTCTAATCACTCTGTGTCTGACTCTAATCACTCTGTGTCTGACTCTAATCAGTCTGTGTCTGACTCTAATCAGTCTGTGTCTGACTCTAATCAGTCTGTGTCTGTCTCCATTCAGTCTGTGTCTGATTCTAATCAGTCTGTGTCTGATTTTCATCTGTCTGTGTCTGATTCTCGTCAGTCTGTGTCTGATTCTCATCAGTCTGTGTCTGACTCTAATCAGTCTGTGTCTGACTCTAATCAGTCTGTGTCTGCCTCTAATCACCCTGTGTCTGACTCTAATCAGTCTGTGTCTGACTCTAATCAGTCTGTGTCTGACTCTAATCAGTCTGTGTCTGACTCTAATCAGTCTGTGTCTGCCTCTAATCAGTCTGTGTCTGCCTCTAATCAGTCTGTGTCTGATTCAAATCAGTCTGTGTCTGATTCTAATCAGTCTGTGTGTGATTCCAGTCAGTCTGTGTGTGATTCAAGTCAGTCTGTGTGTGATTCTAGTCAGTCTGTGTCTGATTATAAGCAGTCTGTCTGTGTCTGATTCTCATCAGCCTTTGTCTGATTCGAATCAGTCTGTGCCTGCTTCTAATACGTCTGTGTCTGATTCAATTCAGTCTGTGTCTGATTCTGATCAGTCTGTGTCTGATTCTGATCAGTCTGTGTCTGATTCTAATCAGTCTGTCTGATTCTGATCAGTCTCTGTCCGATTCTAATCTGTCTTGTGTCCGATTCTGATCAGTCTGTGTCCGACTCTAATCAGTCTGTGCCTGACTCCAATCAGTCTGTATCTGACTCTAATCAGTCTGTGTCTCACTCTAAGAAGTCTGTGTCTGATTCTAGTCAGTCTGTGTCTGATTCTAGTCAGTCTGTGTCTGATTCTAGTCAGTCTGTGTCTGATTCTAGTCAGCCTGCGTCTGATTCTAATCAGCCTGCGCCTGATTCTAATCGGTCTGTGTCTGATTCTAATCAGTCTGTGTCCGATTGTGATCAGTCTTGTGTCCGACTCTAATCAGTCTGTGTCCGACTCTAATCAGTCTGTGTCTGACTCTAATCAGTCTGTGTCTGACTCTAATCAGTCTGTGCCTGAATCTAATCAGTCTGCGCCTGACTCTAATCAGTCTATGTCTCACTCTAATAAGTCTGTGTCTGATTCTAGTCAGTCTGTGTCTGATTCTAGTCAGTCTGTGTCTGATTCTAATCAGTCTGTGTCTGATTCTAGTCAGTCTGTGTCTGATTCTAGTCAGTCTGTGTCTGATTCTAATCAGTCTGTGTCTGATTCTAATCAGTCTGTGTCTGATGCTATTCAGTCTCTTTCTACTTCTCATCAGTCTGTGTCTGATGCTATTCAGTCTGTGTCTGCTTCACATCAGTCTGTGTCTGTTTCTCATCAGTCTGTGTATGCTTCTCATCAGTCTGTGTCTGATTCCCATCAGCCGGCGTCTGATTCTAATCAGCCTGCGTCTGATTCTAATCAGTCTGTGTCTGATTCTAATCAGTCTGTCTGATTCTGATCAGTCTGTGTCCGATTCTGATCAGTCTGTGTCCGATTGTGATCAGTCTTGTGTCCGATTCTGATCAGTCTGTGTCCGACTCTAATCAGTCTGTGTCGGACTCGAATCAGTCTGTGTCTGACTCTAATCAGTCTGTGTCTTACTCGAATCAGTCTGTGTCTGACTCTAATCAGTCTGTGCCTGACTCTAATCAGTCTGTATCTGACTCTAATCAGTCTGTGTCTCACTCTAATAGGTCTGTGTCTGATTCCAGTCAGTCTGTGTCTGATTCTAGTCAGTCTGTGTCTGATTCTAGTGAGTCTGTGTCTGATTCTAGTCAGTCTGTATCTGATCCTAGTCAGTCTGTATCTGATCCTAGTCAGTCTGTGTCTGATTCTAGTCAGTCTGTGTCTGATTCTAGTCAGTCTGTGTCTGATTCTAGTCAGTCTGTGTCTGATTCTAGTCAGTCTGTGTCTGATTCTAATCAGTCTGTGTCTGATTCTAAACAATCTGTGTCTGATTGTATTCAGTCTGTGTCTGATGCTATTCAGTCCCTTTCTACTTCTCATCAGTCTGTGTCTAATGCTATTCAGTCTGTGTCTGCTTCACATCAGTCTGTGTCTGTTTCTCATCAGTCTGTGTCTGCTTCTCATCAGTCTGTGTCTGATTCTCATCAGTCTGTGTCTGATTCTAAGCAATCAGCGTCTGTGTCCGATTCTAATCAGTCTGTGACTGATCCTAATCAGTCTGTGACTGATTCTAATCAGTCTGTGACTGCCTCTAATCAGTCTGTGTCTAACTCTAATCAGTCTGTGTCTGACTCTAATCAGTCTGTGTCTGATTCAAAACAGTCTGTGTCTGATTCTCATCAGTCTGTGTGTCATTCCAGTCAGTCTGTGTGTGATTCAAGTCAGTCTGTGTGTGATTCTAGTCAGTCTGTGTCTGATTATAAGCAGTCTGTATGTGTCTGATTCTCATCAGCCTTTGTCTGATTCGAATCAGTCTGTCTGATTCTGATCAGTCTGTGGCCGATTCTAATCAGTCTGTGGCAGGCTCTAATCAGTCTGCTTCCGATTCTAATCACTTTGTCTGTTTCTGATCCGACTGTGTCTGGTCCTAATCAGTCTGTGTCCGGTCCTAATCAGTCTGTGTCTGATTCGGATCAGTCTGTGTCTGATTCTTATCAGTCTTTGATTCTAATCAGTCTGTGTCGTATTCTAATCAGTCTGTGTCTGATTCTAATTAGTCTGTGTCTGACTCTAATCAGTCTGTGTCTGACTCTAATCAGTCTGTGTCTGTCTCTAATCAGTCTGTTTCAGATTCTAATCAGTCTGTGTCTGATTCTAATCAGTCAGTGACTGATATGAATCAGTCTGTTTCCGTGTCTCATTCGATTCAATCTGTGTCTGATATCTGTCAGCCTGTGTCTGATTCTAATCAGCGTGTCTGCTTCCAATGAGTCTGTGTCTGATTCTAATCCGTCTGTGTCCAGTTCTAATCAGTCTGTGTCTGGTTCTAATGTGTCTGTGTCTGATTCTCATTAGTCTGTGTCTGATTCTCATCAGTCTGTGTCTGATTCTCATCAGACTGTTTCTGATTCTCATCAGTCTGTGTCTGATTCTCATCAGTCTGTGTCTGATTCTCATCAGTCTGTGTCTGATTCTCATCAGTCTGTGTCCGATTCTAATCAATTTGCATCTGTGTCCGATTCTAATGTGTCTGTGTCTGATTCTAATCAGTCTGTGTCTGATTCTAATCTGTCTGAGTCTGGTCCTAATCAGTCTGTGTCCGGTTATAATCAGTGTGCGTCCGGTTCTAATCAGTCTGTGTACGTTTCTAATGTGTCTGTGCCTTATTCTAATCAGTGTGTGTCTGATTCTCATCAGTGTGTGTCTGATTCTCATCAGTGTGTGTCTGATTCTCATCAGCGTGTGTCTGATTCTCATCAGTCTGTGTCTGATTCTCATTAGTCTGTGTCTGATTCTCATCAGTGTGGGTCTGATTCTCATCAGTCTGTGTCTGATTCTCATTAGTCTGTGTCTGATTCTCATCAGTCTGTGTCTGCCTCTAATCCGTCTGTGTCTGATTCTCATCAGTCTGCGTCCGATTGTAATCAGCCTGCGTCTGATTCTAATCAGCTACCGTCTGATTCTAAATTAATCTGTCTGATTCTGATCATTCTGTGGCCGATTCTAATAAGTCTGCGTCCGATTCTAATTACTTTGTCTGTTTCAGATCAGTCTGTGTCCGGTCCTAATCAGTCTGTGTCCGTTCCGAATCATTCTGTGTCCGGTTCTCATCAGTCTGAGACTGCTTCTGATCAGTCTGTGTCTGATTCTGATCAGTCTGTGTCTGATTCTGATCAGTCTGTGTCTGATTCTGATCAGTCTGTGTCTGATTCTAATCAGTCTGTGTCTGATTCTAATCAGTCTGTGTCTGATTCTAATCAGTCTTTGTCTGATTCTAATCAGTCTGTGTCTTATTCTAATCAGTCTGTGTCTGATTCCAATTAGTCTGTGTCTGACTCTAATCAGTCTGTGTCTGACTCTAATCAGTCTGTGTCTGTCTCTAATCAATCTATGTCTGTGTCTGATTCTAATCAGTCTTTCTGATTCTGATCAGTCTGTGTCCGGTCCTAATCAGTCTGTGTCCGGTCCTAATCAGTCTGTGTCCGGTCCTAATCAGTCTGTGTCCGGTCCTAATCAGTCTGTGTCCGGTCCTAATCAGTCTGTGTCCGGTCCTAATCAGTCTGTGTCCGGTCCGAATCAGTCTGTGTCCTGTTCTAATCAGTCTGCGTACGATTCTAATCAGTCTGCGTACGATTCTAATGTGCCTGCGTCTGATTCGTATCAGTCTGTGTCTGATTCTCATCGATCAGTGCTCGATTCTATTCAGTCGGTGTCTGTGTCTGATTCTAATCGGTCTGTGTCCGATTCTAATCAATTGGCATCTGCGTCCGATTCTAATCAGTCTGTGTCTGATTCTAATCAATCTGTGTCTGATTCTAATCCGTCTGTGTCTGCTTCTAATCAGTCTGTGTCCGGTCCTAATCCGTCTGTGACCGGTTCAAGTCAGTCTGTGGCGGGTTCTAATCAGTCTGCGTCCGATTCCAATTCGTATGTGTCTGATTCTCATCAGTCTGTGACTGATTCTCATCAGTCTGTGTCTGATTCTCATCAGTCTGTGTCTGATTCTCATCAGTCTGTGTCTGATTCGCATCAGTGTGTCTGATTCGAATCAGTCTGTGTCTGATTCTAAACAGACTGATTCTAGTCAGTCTGTGTCTGATTCGAATCAGTCTGTTTCTGATTCTAATCAGTCTGTGTCTCATTCTAATCAGTCTGTGTCTGATTCTAATCAGTCTGTATCTGATTCTAATCAGTCTGTGTCCGGCCCTAATCAGTCTGTTTCCGGCCCTAATCAGTCTGTGTCCGGTTCTAATCAGTCTGTGTCCGGTTATAATCAGTCTGTGTCCGGTTCTAATCAGTCTGCGTACGATTCTAATGTGTCTGTGTCTGATTCTTATCAGTCTGTGTCTGATTCTCATCAGTCTTTGTCTGATTCTCATCGATCAGTGTGCGATTCTATTCAGTCAGTGTCTGTGTCTGATTCTAATCAGACTATGTCCGATTCTAATCAATTTGCATCTGCGTCCGATTCTAATGTGTCTGATTCTAATCAGTCTGTGTCTGATTCTACTCCGTCTGTGTCCGGTTCTAATCAGTCTGTGTCTGATTCTAATCAGTCGTATCTGATTCTAATTAGTCTGTGTCTGACTCTAACCAGTCTGTGTCTGACTCTAACCTGTCTGTGTCTGATTCTAATCAGTCTGTGTCTGACTCTAATCAGTCTGTGTCTGACTCTAATCACTCTGTGTCTGACTCTAATCACTCTGTGTCTGACTCTAATCAGTCTGTGTCTGACTCTAATCAGTCTGTGTCTGACTCTAATCAGTCTGTGTCTGTCTCCATTCAGTCTGTGTCTGATTCTAATCAGTCTGTGTCTGATTTTCATCTGTCTGTGTCTGATTCTCGTCAGTCTGTGTCTGATTCTCATCAGTCTGTGTCTGACTCTAATCAGTCTGTGTCTGACTCTAATCAGTCTGTGTCTGCCTCTAATCACCCTGTGTCTGACTCTAATCAGTCTGTGTCTGACTCTAATCAGTCTGTGTCTGACTCTAATCAGTCTGTGTCTGACTCTAATCAGTCTGTGTCTGCCTCTAATCAGTCTGTGTCTGCCTCTAATCAGTCTGTGTCTGATTCAAATCAGTCTGTGTCTGATTCTAATCAGTCTGTGTGTGATTCCAGTCAGTCTGTGTGTGATTCAAGTCAGTCTGTGTGTGATTCTAGTCAGTCTGTGTCTGATTATAAGCAGTCTGTCTGTGTCTGATTCTCATCAGCCTTTGTCTGATTCGAATCAGTCTGTGCCTGCTTCTAATACGTCTGTGTCTGATTCAATTCAGTCTGTGTCTGATTCTGATCAGCCTGTGTCTGATTCTGATCAGTCTGTGTCTGATTCTAATCAGTCTGTCTGATTCTGATCAGTCTCTGTCCGATTCTAATCTGTCTTGTGTCCGATTCTGATCAGTCTGTGTCCGACTCTAATCAGTCTGTGCCTGACTCCAATCAGTCTGTATCTGACTCTAATCAGTCTGTGTCTCACTCTAAGAAGTCTGTGTCTGATTCTAGTCAGTCTGTGTCTGATTCTAGTCAGTCTGTGTCTGATTCTAGTCAGTCTGTGTCTGATTCTAGTCAGCCTGCGTCTGATTCTAATCAGCCTGCGCCTGATTCTAATCGGTCTGTGTCTGATTCTAATCAGTCTGTGTCCGATTGTGATCAGTCTTGTGTCCGACTCTAATCAGTCTGTGTCCGACTCTAATCAGTCTGTGTCTGACTCTAATCAGTCTGTGTCTGACTCTAATCAGTCTGTGCCTGAATCTAATCAGTCTGCGCCTGACTCTAATCAGTCTATGTCTCACTCTAATAAGTCTGTGTCTGATTCTAGTCAGTCTGTGTCTGATTCTAGTCAGTCTGTGTCTGATTCTAATCAGTCTGTGTCTGATTCTAGTCAGTCTGTGTCTGATTCTAGTCAGTCTGTGTCTGATTCTAATCAGTCTGTGTCTGATTCTAATCAGTCTGTGTCTGATGCTATTCAGTCTCTTTCTACTTCTCATCAGTCTGTGTCTGATGCTATTCAGTCTGTGTCTGCTTCACATCAGTCTGTGTCTGTTTCTCATCAGTCTGTGTATGCTTCTCATCAGTCTGTGTCTGATTCCCATCAGCCGGCGTCTGATTCTAATCAGCCTGCGTCTGATTCTAATCAGTCTGTGTCTGATTCTAATCAGTCTGTCTGATTCTGATCAGTCTGTGTCCGATTCTGATCAGTCTGTGTCCGATTGTGATCAGTCTTGTGTCCGATTCTGATCAGTCTGTGTCCGACTCTAATCAGTCTGTGTCGGACTCGAATCAGTCTGTGTCTGACTCTAATCAGTCTGTGTCTTACTCGAATCAGTCTGTGTCTGACTCTAATCAGTCTGTGCCTGACTCTAATCAGTCTGTATCTGACTCTAATCAGTCTGTGTCTCACTCTAATAGGTCTGTGTCTGATTCCAGTCAGTCTGTGTCTGATTCTAGTCAGTCTGTGTCTGATTCTAGTGAGTCTGTGTCTGATTCTAGTCAGTCTGTATCTGATCCTAGTCAGTCTGTATCTGATCCTAGTCAGTCTGTGTCTGATTCTAGTCAGTCTGTGTCTGATTCTAGTCAGTCTGTGTCTGATTCTAGTCAGTCTGTGTCTGATTCTAGTCAGTCTGTGTCTGATTCTAATCAGTCTGTGTCTGATTCTAAACAATCTGTGTCTGATTGTATTCAGTCTGTGTCTGATGCTATTCAGTCCCTTTCTACTTCTCATCAGTCTGTGTCTAATGCTATTCAGTCTGTGTCTGCTTCACATCAGTCTGTGTCTGTTTCTCATCAGTCTGTGTCTGCTTCTCATCAGTCTGTGTCTGATTCTCATCAGTCTGTGTCTGATTCTAAGCAATCAGCGTCTGTGTCCGATTCTAATCAGTCTGTGACTGATCCTAATCAGTCTGTGACTGATTCTAATCAGTCTGTGACTGCCTCTAATCAGTCTGTGTCTAACTCTAATCAGTCTGTGTCTGACTCTAATCAGTCTGTGTCTGATTCAAAACAGTCTGTGTCTGATTCTCATCAGTCTGTGTGTCATTCCAGTCAGTCTGTGTGTGATTCAAGTCAGTCTGTGTGTGATTCTAGTCAGTCTGTGTCTGATTATAAGCAGTCTGTATGTGTCTGATTCTCATCAGCCTTTGTCTGATTCGAATCAGTCTGTCTGATTCTGATCAGTCTGTGGCCGATTCTAATCAGTCTGTGGCAGGCTCTAATCAGTCTGCTTCCGATTCTAATCACTTTGTCTGTTTCTGATCCGACTGTGTCTGGTCCTAATCAGTCTGTGTCCGGTCCTAATCAGTCTGTGTCTGATTCGGATCAGTCTGTGTCTGATTCTTATCAGTCTTTGATTCTAATCAGTCTGTGTCGTATTCTAATCAGTCTGTGTCTGATTCTAATTAGTCTGTGTCTGACTCTAATCAGTCTGTGTCTGACTCTAATCAGTCTGTGTCTGTCTCTAATCAGTCTGTTTCAGATTCTAATCAGTCTGTGTCTGATTCTAATCAGTCAGTGACTGATATGAATCAGTCTGTTTCCGTGTCTCATTCGATTCAATCTGTGTCTGATATCTGTCAGCCTGTGTCTGATTCTAATCAGCGTGTCTGCTTCCAATGAGTCTGTGTCTGATTCTAATCCGTCTGTGTCCAGTTCTAATCAGTCTGTGTCTGGTTCTAATGTGTCTGTGTCTGATTCTCATTAGTCTGTGTCTGATTCTCATCAGTCTGTGTCTGATTCTCATCAGACTGTTTCTGATTCTCATCAGTCTGTGTCTGATTCTCATCAGTCTGTGTCTGATTCTCATCAGTCTGTGTCTGATTCTCATCAGTCTGTGTCCGATTCTAATCAATTTGCATCTGTGTCCGATTCTAATGTGTCTGTGTCTGATTCTAATCAGTCTGTGTCTGATTCTAATCTGTCTGAGTCTGGTCCTAATCAGTCTGTGTCCGGTTATAATCAGTGTGCGTCCGGTTCTAATCAGTCTGTGTACGTTTCTAATGTGTCTGTGCCTTATTCTAATCAGTGTGTGTCTGATTCTCATCAGTGTGTGTCTGATTCTCATCAGTGTGTGTCTGATTCTCATCAGCGTGTGTCTGATTCTCATCAGTCTGTGTCTGATTCTCATTAGTCTGTGTCTGATTCTCATCAGTGTGGGTCTGATTCTCATCAGTCTGTGTCTGATTCTCATTAGTCTGTGTCTGATTCTCATCAGTCTGTGTCTGCCTCTAATCCGTCTGTGTCTGATTCTCATCAGTCTGCGTCCGATTGTAATCAGCCTGCGTCTGATTCTAATCAGCTACCGTCTGATTCTAAATTAATCTGTCTGATTCTGAACATTCTGTGGCCGATTCTAATAAGTCTGCGTCCGATTCTAATTACTTTGTCTGTTTCAGATCAGTCTGTGTCCGGTCCTAATCAGTCTGTGTCCGTTCCGAATCATTCTGTGTCCGGTTCTCATCAGTCTGAGACTGCTTCTGATCAGTCTGTGTCTGATTCTGATCAGTCTGTGTCTGATTCTGATCAGTCTGTGTCTGATTCTGATCAGTCTGTGTCTGATTCTAATCAGTCTGTGTCTGATTCTAATCAGTCTGTGTCTGATTCTAATCAGTCTTTGTCTGATTCTAATCAGTCTGTGTCTTATTCTAATCAGTCTGTGTCTGATTCCAATTAGTCTGTGTCTGACTCTAATCAGTCTGTGTCTGACTCTAATCAGTCTGTGTCTGTCTCTAATCAATCTATGTCTGTGTCTGATTCTAATCAGTCTTTCTGATTCTGATCAGTCTGTGTCCGGTCCTAATCAGTCTGTGTCCGGTCCTAATCAGTCTGTGTCCGGTCCTAATCAGTCTGTGTCCGGTCCTAATCAGTCTGTGTCCGGTCCTAATCAGTCTGTGTCCGGTCCTAATCAGTCTGTGTCCGGTCCGAATCAGTCTGTGTCCGGTTCTAATCAGTCTGCGTACGATTCTAATCAGTCTGCGTACGATTCTAATGTGCCTGCGTCTGATTCGTATCAGTCTGTGTCTGATTCTCATCGATCAGTGCTCGATTCTATTCAGTCGGTGTCTGTGTCTGATTCTAATCGGTCTGTGTCTGATTCTAATCAATTGGCATCTGCGTCCGATTCTAATCAGTCTGTGTCTGATTCTAATCAATCTGTGTCTGATTCTAATCCGTCTGTGTCTGCTTCTAATCAGTCTGTGTCCGGTCCTAATCCGTCTGTGACCGGTTCAAGTCAGTCTGTGGCGGGTTCTAATCAGTCTGCGTCCGATTCCAATTCGTATGTGTCTGATTCTCATCAGTCTGTGACTGATTCTCATCAGTCTGTGTCTGATTCTCATCAGTCTGTGTCTGATTCTCATCAGTCTGTGTCTGATTCGCATCAGTGTGTCTGATTCGAATCAGTCTGTGTCTGATTCTAAACAGACTGATTCTAGTCAGTCTGTGTCTGATTCGAATCAGTCTGTTTCTGATTCTAATCAGTCTGTGTCTCATTCTAATCAGTCTGTGTCTGATTCTAATCAGTCTGTATCTGATTCTAATCAGTCTGTGTCCGGCCCTAATCAGTCTGTGTCCGGCCCTAATCAGTCTGTGTCCGGTTCTAATCAGTCTGTGTCCGGTTATAATCAGTCTGTGTCCGGTTCTAATCAGTCTGCGTACGATTCTAATGTGTCTGTGTCTGATTCTTATCAGTCTGTGTCTGATTCTCATCAGTCTTTGTCTGATTCTCATCGATCAGTGTGCGATTCTATTCAGTCAGTGTCTGTGTCTGATTCTAATCAGACTATGTCCGATTCTAATCAATTTGCATCTGCGTCCGATTCTAATGTGTCTGATTCTAATCAGTCTGTGTCTGATTCTACTCCGTCTGTGTCCGGTTCTAATCAGTCTGTGTCTGATTCTAATCAGTCTGTGTCTCATTCTCATCAGTCTGTGTCTCATTCTAATCAGTCTGTGTCTGATTCTAATCAGTCTATATCTGATTCTAATCAGTCTGTGTTTGGTTCTGATCAGTCTGTGTCTGATTCTCATCAGCCTATGTCTGATTCGAATCAGTCTGTGCCTGCTTCTAATCCGTCTGTGTCTGATTCTATTCAGTCTGTGCCTGATACTATTCAGTCTAAGTCCGATTTTAATCAGTATGTGTCGAATTCTAATCAGTCTGTGTCTGATTCTAATCAGTTGCTGTCTGATTCTGATCAGTCTGTCTCTGATTCGAATCAGCCTGCGTCCGATTCTAATCAGAATGTGTCTGAGTCTAATCAGCCTGCGTCTGACTCTAATCAGCCTACGTCTGATTTTAATCAGTCTGTGTCTGATTCTAATCAGTCTGTCTGATTCTGATCGGTCTGTGTCCGATTCTAATCAGTCTGTATCCTATTCTAATCAGTCTGTGGAAGGCTCGAATCAGTCTGTGTCTGACTCTAATTAGTCTGTGTCTGACTCTAATCAGTCTGTGTCTGACTCTAATCAGTCTGTGTCTGCCTCTAATCAGTCTGTGTCTAACTCTAATCAGTCTGTGTCTGACTCTAATCAGTCTGTGTCTGACTCTAATCAGTCTGTGTCTGATTCAAATCAGTCTGTGTCTGATTCTCATCAGTCTGTGTGTGATTCCAGTCAGTCTGTGTGTGATTCAAGTCAGTCTGTGTGTGATTCTAGTCAGTCTGTGTCTGATTACAAGCAGTCTGTCTGTGTCTGATTCTCATCAGCCTTTGGCTGATTCGAATCAGTCTGTGTCTGATTCTCATCAGTCTGTCTGATTCTCATCAGTCTGTGTCTGATTCTCATCAGTCTGTGTCTGATTCGAATCAGTCTGTGCCTGCTTCTAATCAGTCTGTGTCTCATTCTATTCAGTCTGTGTCTGATACTATTTCCTCTAAGTCCGATTTTAATCAGTATGTGTCTGATTCTAATCAGTCTGTGTCTGACTCTATTCAGTCTGTGTCTGACTCTAATCAGTATGTGCCTGACTCTAATCAGTCTGTGTCTGCCTCTAGTCAGTCTGTGTCTAACTCTAATCAGTCTGTGTCTGACTCTAATCAGTCTGTGTCTGATTCAAATCAGTCTGTGTCTGATTCTAATCAGTCTGTGTGTGATTCCAGTCAGTCTGTGTGTGATTCAAGTCAGTCTGTGTGTGATTCTAGTCAGTCTGTGTCTGCTTATGAGCTGTCTGTCTGTGTCTGATTCTCATCAGCCTTTGTCTGATTCGAATCAGTCTGTGCCTGCTTCTAATACGTCTGTGTCTGATTCAATTCAGTCTGTGTCTGATTCTGATCAGTCTGTGTCTGATTCTAAACAGTCTGTGTCTGATTCCAGTCAGTCTGTGTCTGATTCTCATCAGTCTGTCTGATTCGAATCAGTCTGTGTCTGATTCTAATCAGTCTGTGTCTCATTCTCATCAGTCTGTGTCTCATTCTAATCAGTCTGTATCTGATTCTAATCAGTCTGTGTCTGATTCTAATCAGTCTCTGTCTGATTCTGATCAGTCTGTGTGTGATTCTGATCAGTCTGTGTCCGGCCCTAATCAGTCTGTGTCCGGTTCCAATCAGTCTGTGTCCGGTTCTAATCAGTCTGTGTCCGGTTCCAGTCAGTCTGTGTCCGGTTCTATTCGGTCTGCGTACGATTCTAATGTGTCTGTGTCTGATTCTTATCAGTCTGTGTCTGATTCTCATCAGTCTGTGTCTGATTCTCATCGATCAGTGTGCGATTCTATTCAGTCAGTGTCTGTGTCTGATTCTAATCGGACTGTGTCCGATTCTAATCAATTTGCATCTGCGTCCGATTCTAATGTGTCTGTGTCTGATTCTAATCAGTCTGTGTCTGATTCTACTCCGTCAGTGTCTGATTCTAATCAGTCTGTGTCTGATTCTGATCAGTCTGTGTCTGATTCTGATCAGTCTGTGTCTGATTCTGATCAGTCTGTGTCCGGTTCTAATCAGTCTGTGTCCGGCCCTAATCAGTCTGTGTCCGGCCCTAATCAGTCTGTGTCCGGTTCCATTCAGTCTGTGTCCGGTTCTAATCAGTCTGTGTCCGGTTCTAATCAGTCTGTGTCCGATTCTAATCAGTCTGTGTCCGGTTCTAATCAGTCTGTGTCCGGTTCTTATCAGTCTGCGTACGATTCTAATGTGTCTGTGTCTGATTCTTATCAGTCTGTGTCTGTTTCTCATCATTCTGTGTCTGATTCTCATCAATCAGTGTGCGATTCTATTCAGTCAGTGTCTGTGTCTGCTTCTAATCAATGTGTCCGATTCTAATCAATTTGCATCTGCGTCCGATTCTAATGTGTCTGTGTCTGATTCTAATCAGTCTGTGTCTGATTCTACTCCGTCTGTGTCCGGTTCTAATCAGTCTGTGTCTGATTCTAATCAGTCTGTGTCTCATTCTCATCAGTCTGTGTCTCATTCTAATCAGCCTGTGTATGATTCGAATCAGTCTGTGCCTGCTTCTAATCCGTCTGTGTCTGATTCTATTCAGTCTGTGCCTGATACTATTCAGTCTAAGTCCGATTTTAATCAGTATGTGTCGAATTCTAATCAGTCTGTGTTTGATTCTAATCAGTTGCTGTCTGATTCTGCTCAGTCTGTCTCTGATTCGAATCAGCCTGCGTCCGATTCTAATCAGAATGTGTCTGAGTTTAATCAGCCTGCGTCTGATTCTAATCAGCCTACGTCTGATTTTAATCAGTCTGTGTCTGATTCTAATCAGTCTGTCTGATTCTGATCGGTCTGTGTCCGATTCTAATCAGTCTGTATCCTATTCTAATCAGTCTGTGGAAGGCTCGAATCAGTCTGTGTCTGACTCTAACTAGTCTGTGCCTGACTCTAATCAGTCTGTGTCTGACTCTAATCAGTCTGTGTCTGCCTCTAATCAGTCTGTGTCTAACTCTAATCAGTCTGTGTCTGACTCTAATCAGTCTGTGTCTGATTCAAATCAGTCTGTGTCTGATTCTCATCAGTCTGTGTGTGATTCCAGTCAGTCTGTGTGTGATTCAAGTCAGTCTGTGTGTGATTCTAGTCAGTCTGTGTCTGATTATAAGCAGTCTGTCTGTGTCTGATTCTCATCAGCCTTTGTCTGATTCGAATCAGTCTGTGTCTGATTCTCATCAGTCTGTCTGATTCTCATCAGTCTGTGTCTGATTCTCATCAGTCTGTGTCTGATTCGAATCAGTCTGTGCCTGCTTCTAATCCGTCTGTGTCTGATTCTATTCAGTGTGTGTCTGATTCTGATCAGTCTGTGCCTGATTCTAATCAGTCTATGTCTGATTCTAATCAGTCTGTGTCTAATTCTAATCAGTCTGTGTCTGATTCTAATCAGTCTGTGTCTCATTCTCATCAGTCTGTGTTTCATTCTAATCAGTCTGTGTCTCATTCTAATCAGTCTGTGTATGATTCTAATCAGTCTGTGTCTGATTCTAATCAGTCTGTGTCTGATTCTAATCAGTCACTGACTGAATTGAATCAGTGTGTGTCCTTGTCTCATTCGAATCAATTTGTGTCTGATATCAGTCAGTCTGTGTCTGATTCTAATCAGTGCGTTTGCTTCCAATTAGTCTGTGTCTGATTCTCATCAGTCTGTGTCTGATTCTCATCAGTCTCTGTATGTGTCTGATTCTCATCAGTCTGTGTATGTGTCTGATTCTCATCAGTCTGTGTCTGATTCTAATCAGTCTGTGTCCGGTTCTAATCAGTCTGTGTCCGGTCCTAATCTGTCCGTGTCCGGCCCTAATCAGTCTGTGTCCGTTTCTAATCAGTCTGTGTCCGGTCCTAATCAGTCTGCGTACGATTCCAATGTGTCTGCGTCTGATTCTTATCAGTCTGTGTCTGATTCTAATCCGTCTGTGTCCGGTTCTAATCAGTCTGTGTCTGATTCTAAATAGTCTGCGTCTGATTCTAATCAGTCTGTGTCTGATTCTAATCAGTCTGTGTCTGATTCTAATCAGTCACTGACTGAATTGAATCAGTGTGTGTCCTTGTCTCATTCGAATCAATTTGTGTCTGATATCAGTCAGTCTGTGTCTGATTCTAATCAGTGTGTTTGCTTCCAATTAGTCTGTGTCTGATTCTCATCAGTCTGCGTACGATTCTAATCAGTCTGCGTACGATTCCAAAATATCTGCGTCTGATCCTTATCAGTCTGTGTCTGATTCTAATCCGTCTGTGTCCGGTTCTAATCAGTCTGTGTCTGATTCTAATCAGTCTGTGTCTGATTCTAATCAGTCTGTGTCTGATTCTAATCAGTCACTGACTGAATTGAATCAGTGTGTGTCCTTGTCTCATTCGAATCAATTTGTGTCTGATATCAGTCAGTCTGTGTCTGATTCTAATCAGTGTGTTTGCTTCCAATTAGTCTGTGTCTGATTCTCATCAGTCTGTGTCTGATTGTCATCAGTCTGTGCATGTGTCTGATTCTCATCAGTCTGTGTCTGATTCTAATCAGTCTTTCTGATTCTGATCAGTCTGTGGCAGGTTCTAATCAGTCTGTGTCCGGTCCTAATCAGTCTGTGTCCGGTCCTAATCTGTCTGTGTCCGGCCCTAATCAGTCTGTGTCCGGCCCTAATCAGTCTGTGTCCGTTTCTAATCAGTCTGTGTCCGGTCCTAATCAGTCTGTGTCCGGTCCTAATCTGTCTGTGTCCGGTCCTAATCTGTCTGTGTCCGGTCCTAATCAGTCTGTGTCCGGTCCTAATCAGTCTGTGTCTGGTCCTAATCAGTCTGTGTCCGGTCCTAAGCAGTCTGTGTCCGGTTCTAATCAGTCTGCGTACGATTCTAATGTGTCTGCGTCTGATTCTTATCAGTCTGTGTCTGATTCTAATCCGTCTGTGTCCGGTTCTAATCAGTCTGTGTCTGATTCTAATCAGTCTGTGTCTGATTCTAATCAGTCTGTGTCTGATTCTAATCAGTCACTGACTTAATTGAATCAGTGTGTGTCCTTGTCTCATTCGAATCAATTTGTGTCTGATATCAGTCAGTCTGTGTCTGATTCTAATCAGTGTGTTTGCTTCCAATTAGTCTGTGTCTAATTCTCATCAGTCTGCGTACGATTCTAATCAGTCTGCGTACGATTCTAATGTGTCTGCGTCTGTTTCTTATCAGTCTGTGTCTGATTCTAATCCGTCTGTGTCCGGTTCTAATCAGTCTGTGTCTGATTCTAATCAGTCTGTGTCTGATTCTAATCAGTCTGTGTCTGATTCTAATCAGTCTGTGTCTGATTCTAATCAGTCACTGACTGAATTGAATCAGTGTGTGTCCTTGTCTCATTCGAATCAATTTGTGTCTGATATCAGTCAGTCTGTGTCTGATTCTAATCAGTGTGTTTGCTTCCAATTAGTCTGTGTCTGATTCTCATCAGTCTGCGTACGATTCTAATCAGTCTGCGTACGATTCTAATGTGTCTGCGTCTGATTCTTATCAGTCTGTGTCTGATTCTAATCCGTCTGTGTCCGGTTCTAATCAGTCTGTGTCTGATTTTAATCAGTCTGTGTCTGATTCTAATCAGTCTGTGTCTGATTCTAATCAGTCACTGACTGAATTGAATCAGTGTGTGTCCTTGTCTCATTCGAATCAATTTGTGTCTGATATCAGTCAGTCTGTGTCTGATTCTAATCAGTGTGTTTGCTTCCAATTAGTCTGTGTCTGATTCTCATCAGTCTGTGTCTGATTCTCATCAGTCTGTGTATGTGTCTGATTCTCATCAGTCTGTGTATGTGTCTGATTCTCATCAGTCTGTGTCTAATTCTAATCAGTCTTTCTGATTCTGATCAGTCTATGTCCGTTTCTAATCAGTCTGTGTCCGGTTCTAATCAGTCTGCGTCCAGTTCTAATCAGTCTGTGTCTGATTCTCATCGATCAGTGCTCGATTCTATTCAGTCGGTGTCTGTGTCTGATTCTAATCGGTCTGTGTCCGATTCTAATCAATTTGCATCTGCGTCCGATTCTAATCAGTCTGTGTCTGATTCTAATCACTCTGTGTCTGATTCTAATCCGTCTGTGTCTGCTTCTAATCCGCCTGTGTCCGGTCCTAATCCGTCTGTGACCGGTTCAAGTCAGTCTGTGGCGGGTTCTAATCAGTCTGTGTCCGATTCTAATCAGTCTGTGTCCGATTCTAATCAGTCTGTGTCCGATTCTCATCGATCAGTGCTCGATTCTATTCAGTCGGTGTCTGTGTCTGATTCTAATCGGTCTTTTTTTCCGTTTCTAATCAATTTGCATCTGCGTCCGATTCTAATCAGTATGTGTCTGATTCTAATCCGTCTGTGTCTGCTTCTAATCAGTCTGTGTCCGGTCCTAATCCATCTGTGACCGGTTCAAGTCAGTCTGTGGCGGGTTCTAATCAGTCTGCGTCCGATTCCAATTCGTATGTGTCTGATTCTCATCAGTCTGTGTCTGATTCTCATCAGTCTGTGTTTGATTCGCATCAGTCTGTGTCTGATTCTAAAAAGTCTGATTCTAGTCAGTCTGTGTCTGATTCTAATCAGTCTGTGTCTGATTCTCATCAGTCTGTGTCTGATTCTAAAAAGTCTGATTCTAGTCAGTCTGTGTCTGATTCTAATCAGTCTGTATCTGATTCTAATCAGTCTGTGTCTGATTCTAATCAGTCTGTGTCTGATTCTAATCAGTCTGTGTCTGATTCTAATCAGTCTGTGTCTGATTCTAATCAGTCACTGACTGAATTCAATCAGTGTGTGTCCTTGTCTCATTCGAATCAATTTGTGTCTGATATCAGTCAGTCTGTGTCTGATTCTAATCAGTGTATTTGCTTCCAATTAGTCTGGGTCTGATTCTCATCAGTCTGTGTCCCATTCTCATCAGTCTGTGTATGTGTCTGATTCTCATCAGTCTGTGTATGTGTCTGATTCTCATCAGTCTGTGTCTCATTCCCGTCAGGCTGTGTCTGATTCTAGCCAGGCTGTGTCTGATTCTAGTGAGTCTGTGTCTGGTTCTAATCAGTCTGCGTACGATTCTAATGTGTCTGCGTCTGATTCTAATCAGTCTGTGTCTCATTCCCATCAGTCTGTGTCTGATTCTAATCCGTCTGTGTCCGGTTCTAATCAGTCTGTGTCCGGTTCTAATCAGTCTGTGTCCGGTTCTAATCAGTCTGTGTCCGGTTATAATCAGTCTGTGTCCGGTTCTAATCTGTCTGTGTCCGGTTCTAATCAGTCTGTGTCCGGTTCTAATCAGTCTGTGTCCGGTCCTAATCAGTCTGTGTCCGGATCTAATCAGTCTGTGTCCGGTTCGAATCAGTCTGTGTCCGGTCCTCATCAGTCTGTGTCCGGTTCTAATCAGTCTGTGTCCGATTCTAATCAGTCTGTGTCCGATTCTAATCAGTCTGTGTCCGATTCTCATCGATCAGTGCTCGATTCTATTCAGTCGGTGTCTGTGTCTGATTCTAATCGGTCGTTTTTTCCGTTTCTAATCAATTTGCATCTGCGTCCGATTCTAATCAGTATGTGTCTGATTCTAATCACTCTGTGTCTGATTCTAATCCGTCTGTGTCTGCTTCTAATCAGTCTGTGTCCGGTCCTAATCCGTCTGTGACCGGTTCAAGTCAGCCTGTGGCGGGTTCTAATCAGTCTGCGTCCGATTCCAATTCGTATGTGTCTGAATCTCATCAGTCTGTGTCTGATTCTATTCAGTCTGTGTCTGATACTATTTAGTCGAAGTCCGATTTTAATCAGTATGTGTCTGATTCTAAGCAGTCTGTGTCTGATTCTGATCAGTTTGTGTCTGATTCTGATCAGTCTGTGTCTGATTCTAAACAGTCTGTGTCTGATTCTCGTCAGTCTGTGTCTGATTCTCGTCAGTCTGTGTCTGATTCTAGTGTGTCTGTGTCTGATTCTAGTGAGTCTGTGTCTGATTCTAATCAGCCTGTGTCTGATTCTAATCAGTCTGTGTCTGATTCTAATCAGTCTGTGTCTGATTCTAATCAGTCTGTGTCTGATTCTAATCAGTCTGTGTCTCATTCTAATCAGTCTGTGTCTCATTCTAATCAGTCTGTGTCTCATTCTAATCAGTCACTGACTGAATTGAATCAGTCTGTGTCCGGGTCTCATGTCTCTGTGTCTGATTCTCATCAGTCTGTGTATGTGTCTGATTCTCATCAGTCTGTGTCTGATTCTAATTAGTCTGTCTGTTTCTGATCAGTCTGTGTCCGGTTCTAATCAGTCTGTGTCCGGCCCTAATCAGTCTGTGTCCGGTCCTAATCAGTCTGTGTCCGGTTCTAATCAGTCTGTGTCCGGTTCTAATCAGTCTGTGTCCGGTCCTAATCAGTCTGTGTCCGGTCCTAATCAGTCTGTGTCCGGTTCTAATCAGTCTGTGTCCGGTTCTAATCAGTCTGTGTCCGGTCCTAATCAGTCTGTGTCCGGTTCTAATCAGTCTGTGTCCGGTTCTAATCAGTCTGTGTCCGGTCCTAATCAGTCTGTGTCCGGTCCTAATCAGTCTGTGTCCGGTTCTAATCAGTCTGTGTCCGGTTCTAATCAGTCTGTGTCCGGTCCTAATCAGTCTGTGTCCGGTCCTAATCAGTCTGTGTCCGGTCCTAATCAGTCTGTGTCCGGTCCTAATCTGTCTGTGTCCGGCCCTAATCAGTCTGTGTCCGGTTCTAATCAGTCTGTGTCCCGCCCTAATCTGTCTGTGTCCGGCCCTAATCTGTCTGTGTCCGGCCCTAATCAGTCTGTGTCCGGCCCTAATCAGTCTGTGTCCGGCCCTAATCAGTCTGTGTCCGGTTCTAATCAGTCTGTGTCCGGTTCGAATCAGTCTGTGTCCGATTCTAATGTGTCTGTATCTGATTCTAATCAGTCTGTGTCCGATTCTAATGTGTCTGTGTCTCATTCTAATCAGTCTGTGTCCGGCCCTAATCAGTCTGTGTCCAGTTCTAATCAGTCTGTGTCCGGTTCTAATCAGTCTGTGTCCGGTCCTAATCTGTCTGTGTCCGGCCCTAATCAGTCTGTGTCCGCCCCTAATCAGTCTGTGTCCGGCCCTAATCAGTCTGTGTCCGGCCCTAATCAGTCTGTGTCCGGCCCTAATCAGTCTGTGTCCGGTCCTAATCAGTATGTGTCCGGCCCTAATCAGTCTGTGTCCGGTCCTAATCAGTCTGTGTCCGGCCCTAATCAGCCTGTGTCCGGCCCTTATCAGTCTGTGTCCGGCCCTAATCAGTCTGTGTCCGGCCCTAATCAGTCTGTGTCCGGTCCTAATCAGTATGTGTCCGGTTCTAATCAGTCTGTGCCCGGTCCTAATCAGTCTGTGTCCGGTCCTCATCAGTCTGTGTCTGATACTATTTAGTCTAAGTCCGATTTTAATCAGTATTTGTCTGATTCCAAGCAGTCTGTGACTGATTCTCATCAGTCTGTGTCTGATTCTCATCAGTCTGTGTCTGATTCTCATCAGTCTGTGTCTGATTCGCATCAGTCTGTGTCTGATTCTCATCAGTCTGTGTCTGATTTTCATCACTCTGTGTCTGATTCTCATCAGTCTGTATGATTCGAATCAGTCTGTGTCTGATTCAAATCAGTCTGTTTCTGATTCGAATCAGTCTGTGTCTCATTCGAATCAGTCTGTGCCTGCTTCTAATCCGTCTGTGTCTGATGCTATTCAGTTTGTGTCTGATTCTAATCAGTCTGTGTCTGATACTATTTAGTCTAAGTCCGATTTTAATCAGTATGTGTCTGATTCTAAGCAGTCTGTGTCTGATTCTGATCAGTTTGTGTCTCATTCTGATCAGTCTGTGTCTGATTCTAAACAGTCTGATTCTAGTCAGTCTGTTTCTGATTCTAGTCAGTCTGTGTCTGATTCCAGTGAGTCTGTGTCTGATTCTAATCAGTCTGTGTCTGATTCTAATCAGTCTGTGTCTGATTCTAATCAGTCTGTGTCTGATTCTAATCAGTCTGCGTCTGATTCTAATCAGTCTGTGTCTGATTCTAAGCAGTCTGTGACTGATTCTCATCAGTCTGTGTCTGATTCTGATCAGGCTGTGTCCAATTCTAATCAGTCTGTTTCTGATTCTCATCAGTCTGTGTCTGATTCTGATCAGCCTGTGACCAATTCTAATCAGTGTGTGGCAGATTCTAATCAGTCTGCGTCGGATTCTAATGTCTCTGTGTCTGATTCTCATCAGTCTGTGTCTGATTCTCATCAGTCTGTGTCTGATTCTCATCAGTCTGTGTATGTGTCTGATTCTCATCAGTCTGTGTCTGATTCTCATCAGTCTGTGTATGTGTCTGATTCTCATCAGTCTGTGTCCGGTTCTAATCAGTCTGTGTCCGGTCCTAATCAGTCTGTGTCCGGTCCTAATCAGTCTGTGTCTGGTCCTAATCAGTCTGTGTCCGGTCCTAATCAGTCTGTGTCCGGTCCTAATCAGTCTGTGTCCGGTCCTAATCAGTCTGTGTCCGGTCCTAATCAGTCTGTGTCCGGTCCTAATCAGTCTGTGTCTGATTCTATTCGGTCTGTGTCTGATTCTATTCAGTCTGTGTCTGATTCTCATCACTCTGTGTCTGATTCTCATCAGTCTGTGTCTGATTCTCATCAGTCTGTATGATTCGAATCAGTCTGTGTCTGATTCAATTCAGTCTGTATCTGATTCGAATCAGTCTGTGTCTCATTCGAATCAGTCTGTGCCTGCTTCTAATCCGTCTGTGTCTGATTCTATTCAGTTTGTGTCTGACTCTATTCAGTCTGTGTCTGATACTATTTAGTCTAAGTCCGATTTTAATCAGTATGTGTCTGATTCTAAGCAGTCTGTGTCTGATTCTGATCAGTTTGTGTCTCATTCTGATCAGTCTGTGTCTGATTCTAAACAGTCTGATTCTAGGCAGTCTGTGTCTGATTCTAGTCAGTCTGTTTCTGATTCTAGTCAGTCTGTGTCTGATTCCAGTGAGTCTGTGTCTGATTCTAATAAGTCTGTGTCTGATTCTAATCAGTCTGTGTCTGATTCTAATCAGTCTGTGTCTGATTCTAATCAGTCTGCGTCTGATTCTAATCAGTCTGTGTCTCATTCTCATCAGTCTGTGTCTCATTCTAATCAGTCTGTGTCCGATTCTAATCAGTCTGTATCTGATTCTAATCAATCTGTGTCTGATTCTAATCAGTCTGTGTCTGATTCTAATCAGTCACTGACTGAATTGAATCAGTCTGTGTCTGTGTCTCATTCTCATCAGTCTGTGTCTCATTCCCATCAGTCTGTGTCTGATTCTAGTCAGTCTGTGTCTGATTCTAGTCAGTCTGTGTCTGATTCTAGTCAGTCTGTGTCTGATTCTAGTGAGTCTGTGTCTGATTCTAATCAGTCTGTGTCTGATTCTACTCAGTCTGTGTCTGATTCTCGTCAGTCTGTGTCTGATTCTAGTGAGTCTGTGTCTGATTCTAGTGAGTCTGTGTCTGATTCTAATCAGTCCGTGTCTGATTCTAATCAGTCTGTGTCTGATTCTAATCAGTCTGTCTGATTCTAATCAGTCTGCGTCTGATTCTAATCAGTCTGTGTCTGATTCTAATCAGTCTGTGTCTCATTCTCATGAGTCTGTGTCTCATTCTAATCAGTCTGTGTCCGGTTCTAATCAGTCTGTGTCCGTTTCTAATCAGTCTGTGTCCGGTTCTAATCAGTCTGTGTCCGGCCCTGATCAGTCTGTGTCCGGTCCTAATCAGTCTGTGTCCGGTTCTAATCAGTCTGTGTCCGGTTCTAATCAGTCTGTGTCCGGCCCTAATCAGTCTGTGTCCGGCCCTGATCAGTCTGTGTCCGGCCCTGATCAGTCTGTGTCCGGTCCTAATCAGTCTGTGTCCGGTCCTAATCAGTCTGTGTCTGATTCTATTCAGTCTGTGTCTGATACTATTTAGTCTAAGTCCGATTTTAATCAGTATTTGTCTGATTCTAAGCAGTCTGTGACTGATTCTCATCAGTCTGTGTCTGATTCTCATCAGTCTGTGTCGGATTCTCATCGGTCTGTGTCTGATTCTCATCAGTCTGTGTCTGATTCTCATCACTCTGTGTCTGATTCTCATCAGTCTGTATGATTCGAATCAGTCTGTGTCTGATTCAATTCAGTCTGTTTCTGATTCGAATCAGTCTGTGTCTCATTCGAATCAGTCTGTGCCTGCTTCTAATCCGTCTGTGTCTGATTCTATTCAGTTTGTGTCTGATACTATTT
The DNA here is from genome assembly GCF_964213995.1 of Mustelus asterias. Lineage (NCBI taxonomy): Eukaryota > Metazoa > Chordata > Chondrichthyes > Carcharhiniformes > Triakidae > Mustelus > Mustelus asterias. The sequence continues at coordinate 200,915 of NW_027590322.1, read as the reverse complement.
AGTCTAAGTCCGATTTTAATCAGTATGTGTCTGATTCTAGTCAGTCTGTGTCTGATTCTAGTCAGTCTGTGTCTGATTCTAATCAGTCTGTGTCCGGTTCGAATCAGTCTGTGTCCGATTCTAATGTGTCTGTATCTGATTCTAATCAGTCTGTGTCCGATTCTAATGTGTCTGTGTCTCATTCTAATCAGTCTGTGTCCGGCCCTAATCAGTCTGTGTCCAGTTCTAATCAGTCTGTGTCCGGTTCTAATCAGTCTGTGTCCGGTCCTAATCTGTCTGTGTCCGGCCCTAATCAGTCTGTGTCCGGCCCTAATCAGTCTGTGTCCGGCCCTAATCAGTCTGTGTCCGGCCCTAATCAGTCTGTGTCCGGTCCTAATCAGTCTGTGTCCGGTCCTAATCAGTCTGTGTCCGGCCCTAATCAGTCTGTGTCCGGCCCTAATCAGTCTGTGTCCGGCCCTAATCAGTCTGTGTCCGGCCCTAATCAGTCTGTGTCCGGCCCTAATCAGTCTGTGTCCGGTCCTAATCAGTATATGTCCGGCCCTAATCAGTCTGTGTCCGGTCCTAATCAGTCTGTGTCCGGCCCTAATCAGTCTGTGTCCGGCCCTTATCAGTCTGTGTCCGGCCCTAATCAGTCTGTGTCCGGCCCTAATCAGTCTGTGTCCGGTCCTAATCAGTATGTGTCCGGTTCTAATCAGTCTGTGTCCGGTCCTAATCAGTCTGTGTCCGGTCCTCATCAGTCTGTGTCTGATACTATTTAGTCTAAGTCCGATTTTAATCAGTATTTGTCTGATTCCAAGCAGTCTGTGACTGATTCTCATCAGTCTGTGTCTGATTCTCATCAGTCTGTGTCTGATTCTCATCAGTCTGTGTCTGATTCGCATCAGTCTGTGTCTGATTCTCATCAGTCTGTGTCTGATTTTCATCACTCTGTGTCTGATTCTCATCAGTCTGTATGATTCGAATCAGTCTGTGTCTGATTCAAATCAGTCTGTTTCTGATTCGAATCAGTCTGTGTCTCATTCGAATCAGTCTGTGCCTGCTTCTATTCAGTTTGTGTCTGATTCTAATCAGTCTGTGTCTGATACTATTTAGTCTAAGTCCGATTTTAATCAGTATGTGTCTGATTCTAAGCAGTCTGTGTCTGATTCTGATCAGTTTGTGTCTCATTCTGATCAGTCTGTGTCTGATTCTAAACAGTCTGATTCTAGTCAGTCTGTTTCTGATTCTAGTCAGTCTGTGTCTGATTCCAGTGAGTCTGTGTCTGATTCTAATCAGTCTGTGTCTGATTCTAATCAGTCTGTGTCTGATTCTAATCAGTCTGTGTCTGATTCTAATCAGTCTGCGTCTGATTCTAATCAGTCTGTGTCTGATTCTAAGCAGTCTGTGACTGATTCTCATCAGTCTGTGTCTGATTCTGATCAGGCTGTGTCCAATTCTAATCAGTCTGTTTCTGATTCTCATCAGTCTGTGTCTGATTCTGATCAGCCTGTGACCAATTCTAATCAGTGTGTGGCAGATTCTAATCAGTCTGCGTCGGATTCTAATGTCTCTGTGTCTGATTCTCATCAGTCTGTGTCTGATTCTCATCAGTCTGTGTCTGATTCTCATCAGTCTGTGTATGTGTCTGATTCTCATCAGTCTGTGTCTGATTCTAATCAGTCTGTCTGATTCTGTCAGTCTGTGTCCGGTTCTAATCAGTCTGTGTCCGGTCCTAATCAGTCTGTGTCCGGTCCTAATCAGTCTGTGTCCGGTCCTAATCAGTCTGTGTCCGGTCCTAATCAGTCTGTGTCCGGTCCTAATCAGTCTGTGTCCGGTCCTAATCAGTCTGTGTCCGGTCCTAATCAGTCTGTGTCTGATTCTATTCGGTCTGTGTCTGATTCTATTCAGTCTGTGTCTGATTCTCATCACTCTGTGTCTGATTCTCATCAGTCTGTGTCTGATTCTCATCACTCTGTGTCTGATTCTCATCAGTCTGTATGATTCGAATCAGTCTGTGTCTGATTCAATTCATTCTGTTTCTGATTCGAATCAGTCTGTGTCTCATTCGAATCAGTCTGTGCCTGCTTCTAATCCGTCTGTGTCTGATTCTATTCAGTTTGTGTCTGACTCTATTCAGTCTGTGTCTGATACTATTTAGTCTAAGTCCGATTTTAATCAGTATGTGTCTGATTCTAAGCAGTCTGTGTCTGATTCTGATCAGTTTGTGTCTCATTCTGATCAGTCTGTGTCTGATTCTAAACAGTCTGATTCTAGTCAGTCTGTGTCTGATTCTAGTCAGTCTGTTTCTGATTCTAGTCAGTCTGTGTCTGATTCCAGTGAGTCTGTGTCTGATTCTAATAAGTCTGTGTCTGATTCTAATCAGTCTGTGTCTGATTCTAATCAGTCTGTGTCTGATTCTAATCAGTCTGCGTCTGATTCTAATCAGTCTGTGTCTCATTCTCATCAGTCTGTGTCTCATTCTAATCAGTCTGTGTCCGATTCTAATCAGTCTGTATCTGATTCTAATCAATCTGTGTCTGATTCTAATCAGTCTGTGTCTGATTCTAATCAGTCACTGACTGAATTGAATCAGTCTGTGTCTGTGTCTCATTCTCATCAGTCTGTGTCTCATTCTCATCAGTCTGTGTCTGATTCTAGTCAGTCTGTGTCTGATTCTAGTCAGTCTGTGTCTGATTCTAGTCAGTCTGTGTCTGATTCTAGTGAGTCTGTGTCTGATTCTAATCAGTCTGTGTCTGATTCTACTCAGTCTGTGTCTGATTCTCGTCAGTCTGTGTCTGATTCTAGTGAGTCTGTGTCTGATTCTAGTGAGTCTGTGTCTGATTCTAATCAGTCTGTGTCTGATTCTAATCAGTCTGTGTCTGATTCTAATCAGTCTGTCTGATTCTAATCAGTCTGCGTCTGATTCTAATCAGTCTGTGTCTGATTCTAATCAGTCTGTGTCTCATTCTCATGAGTCTGTGTCTCATTCTAATCAGTCTGTGTCCGGTTCTAATCAGTCTGTGTCCGTTTCTAATCAGTCTGTGTCCGGTTCTAATCAGTCTGTGTCCGGCCCTGATCAGTCTGTGTCCGGTCCTAATCAGTCTGTGTCCGGTTCTAATCAGTCTGTGTCCGGTTCTAATCAGTCTGTGTCCGGCCCTAATCAGTCTGTGTCCGGCCCTAATCAGTCTGTGTCCGGCCCTGATCAGTCTGTGTCCGGTCCTAATCAGTCTGTGTCCGGTCCTAATCAGTCTGTGTCTGATTCTATTCAGTCTGTGTCTGATACTATTTAGTCTAAGTCCGATTTTAATCAGTATTTGTCTGATTCTAAGCAGTCTGTGACTGATTCTCATCAGTCTGTGTCTGATTCTCATCAGTCTGTGTCTGATTCTCATCGGTCTGTGTCTGATTCTCATCAGTCTGTGTCTGATTCTCATCACTCTGTGTCTGATTCTCATCAGTCTGTATGATTCGAATCAGTCTGTGTCTGATTCAATTCAGTCTGTTTCTGATTCGAATCAGTCTGTGTCTCATTCGAATCAGTCTGTGCCTGCTTCTAATCCGTCTGTGTCTGATTCTATTCAGTTTGTGTCTGATACTATTTAGTCTAAGTCCGATTTTAATCAGTATGTGTCTGATTCTAAGCAGTCTGTGTCTGATTCTGATCAGTGTGTGTCTCATTCTGATCAGTCTGTGTCTGATTCTAAACAGTCTGATTCTAGTCAGTCTGTGTCTGATTCTAGTCAGTCTGTTTCTGATTCTAGTCAGTCTGTGTCTGATTCCAGTGAGTCTGTGTCTGATTCTAATAAGTCTGTGTCTGATTCTAATCAGTCTGTGTCTGATTCTAATCAGTCTGTGTCTGATTCTAATCAGTCTGCGTCTGATTCTAATCAGTCTGTGTCTCATTCTCATCAGTCTGTGTCTCATTCTAATCAGTCTGTATCTGATTCTAATCAATCTGTGTCTGATTCTAATCAGTCTGTGTCTGATTCTAATCAGTCACTGACTGAATTGAATCAGTCTGTGTCTGTGTCTCATTCTCATCAGTCTGTGTCTGATTCTCATCAGTCTGTGTCTGATTCTAGTCAGTCTGTGTCTGATTCTAGTCAGTCTGTGTCTGATTCTAGTGAGTCTGTGTCTGATTCTAATCAGTCTGTGTCTGATTCTACTCAGTCTGTGTCTGATTCTCGTCAGTCTGTGTCTGATTCTAGTGAGTCTGTGTCTGATTCTAGTGAGTCTGTGTCTGATTCTAATCAGTCTGTGTCTGATTCTAATCAGTCTGTGTCTGATTCTAATCAGTCTGTCTGATTCTAATCAGTCTGCGTCTGATTCTAATCAGTCTGTGTCTGATTCTAATCAGTCTGTGTCTCATTCTCATGAGTCTGTGTCTCATTCTAATCAGTCTGTGTCCGGTTCTAATCAGTCTGTGTCCGTTTCTAATCAGTCTGTGTCCGGTTCTAATCAGTCTGTGTCCGGCCCTGATCAGTCTGTCTCCGGTCCTAATCAGTCTGTGTCCGGTTCTAATCAGTCTGTGTCCGGTTCTAATCAGTCTGTGTCCGGCCCTAATCAGTCTGTGTCCGGCCCTAATCAGTCTGTGTCCGGCCCTAATCAGTCTGTGTCCGGCCCTAATTAGTCTGTGTCCGGCCCTGATCAGTCTGTGTCCGTTTCTAATCAGTCTGTGTCCGGTCCTAATCAGTCTGTGTCCGGTCCTAATCTGTCTGTGTCTGATTCTATTCAGTCTGTGTCTGATACTATTTAGTCTAAGTCCGATTTTAATCAGTATGTGTCTGATTCTAAGCAGTCTGTGTCTGATTCTGATCAGTTTGTGTCTCATTCTGATCAGTCTGTGTCTGATTCTAAACAGTCTGATTCTAGTCAGTCTGTGTCTGATTCTAGTCAGTCTGTTTCTGATTCTAGTCAGTCTGTGTCTGATTCCAGTGAGTCTGTGTCTGATTCTAATAAGTCTGTGTCTGATTCTAATCAGTCTGTGTCTGATTCTAATCAGTCTGTGTCTGATTCTAATCAGTCTGCGTCTGATTCTAATCAGTCTGTGTCTCATTCTCATCAGTCTGTGTCTCATTCTAATCAGTCTGTGTCCGATTCTAATCAGTCTGTATCTGATTCTAATCAATCTGTGTCTGATTCTAATCAGTCTGTGTCTGATTCTAATCAGTCACTGACTGAATTGAATCAGTCTGTGTCTGTGTCTCATTCTCATCAGTCTGTGTCTCATTCTCATCAGTCTGTGTCTGATTCTAGTCAGTCTGTGTCTGATTCTAGTCAGTCTGTGTCTGATTCTAGTCAGTCTGTGTCTGATTCTAGTGAGTCTGTGTCTGATTCTAATCAGTCTGTGTCTGATTCTACTCAGTCTGTGTCTGATTCTCGTCAGTCTGTGTCTGATTCTAGTGAGTCTGTGTCTGATTCTAGTGAGTCTGTGTCTGATTCTAATCAGTCTGTGTCTGATTCTAATCAGTCTGTGTCTGATTCTAATCAGTCTATCTGATTCTAATCAGTCTGCGTCTGATTCTAATCAGTCTGTGTCTGATTCTAATCAGTCTGTGTCTCATTCTCATGAGTCTGTGTCTCATTCTAATCAGTCTGTGTCCGGTTCTAATCAGTCTGTGTCCGTTTCTAATCAGTCTGTGTCCGGTTCTAATCAGTCTGTGTCCGGCCCTGATCAGTCTGTGTCCGGTCCTAATCAGTCTGTGTCCGGTTCTAATCAGTCTGTGTCCGGTTCTAATCAGTCTGTGTCCGGCCCTAATCAGTCTGTGTCCGGCCCTAATCAGTCTGTGTCCGGCCCTGATCAGTCTGTGTCCGGTCCTAATCAGTCTGTGTCCGGTCCTAATCAGTCTGTGTCCGGTCCTAATCAGTCTGTGTCTGATTCTATTCAGTCTGTGTCTGATACTATTTAGTCTAAGTCCGATTTTAATCAGTATTTGTCTGATTCTAAGCAGTCTGTGACTGATTCTCATCAGTCTGTGTCTGATTCTCATCAGTCTGTGTCTGATTCTCATCGGTCTGTGTCTGATTCTCATCAGTCTGTGTCTGATTCTCATCACTCTGTGTCTGATTCTCATCAGTCTGTATGATTCGAATCAGTCTGTGTCTGATTCAATTCAGTCTGTTTCTGATTCGAATCAGTCTGTGTCTCATTCGAATCAGTCTGTGCCTGCTTCTAATCCGTCTGTGTCTGATTCTATTCAGTTTGTGTCTGATACTATTTAGTCTAAGTCCGATTTTAATCAGTATGTGTCTGATTCTAAGCAGTCTGTGTCTGATTCTGATCAGTGTGTGTCTCATTCTGATCAGTCTGTGTCTGATTCTAAACAGTCTGATTCTAGTCAGTCTGTGTCTGATTCTAGTCAGTCTGTTTCTGATTCTAGTCAGTCTGTGTCTGATTCCAGTGAGTCTGTGTCTGATTCTAATAAGTCTGTGTCTGATTCTAATCAGTCTGTGTCTGATTCTAATCAGTCTGTGTCTGATTCTAATCAGTCTGCGTCTGATTCTAATCAGTCTGTGTCTCATTCTCATCAGTCTGTGTCTCATTCTAATCAGTCTGTGTCCGATTCTAATCAGTCTGTATCTGATTCTAATCAATCTGTGTCTGATTCTAATCAGTCTGTGTCTGATTCTAATCAGTCACTGACTGAATTGAATCAGTCTGTGTCTGTGTCTCATTGTCATCAGTCTGTGTCTCATTCTCATCAGTCTGTGTCTGATTCTAGTCAGTCTGTGTCTGATTCTAGTCAGTCTGTGTCTGATTCTAGTCAGTCTGTGTCTGATTCTAGTGAGTCTGTGTCTGATTCTAATCAGTCTGTGTCTGATTCTACTCAGTCTGTGTCTGATTCTCGTCAGTCTGTGTCTGATTCTAGTGAGTCTGTGTCTGATTCTAGTGAGTCTGTGTCTGATTCTAATCAGTCTGTGTCTGATTCTAATCAGTCTGTGTCTGATTCTAATCAGTCTGTCTGATTCTAATCAGTCTGCGTCTGATTCTAATCAGTCTGTGTCTGATTCTAATCAGTCTGTGTCTCATTCTCATGAGTCTGTGTCTCATTCTAATCAGTCTGTGTCCGGTTCTAATCAGTCTGTGTCCGTTTCTAATCAGTCTGTGTCCGGTTCTAATCAGTCTGTGTCCGGCCCTGATCAGTCTGTGTCCGGTCCTAATCAGTCTGTGTCCGGTTCTAATCAGTCTGTGTCCGGTTCTAATCAGTCTGTGTCCGGCCCTAATCAGTCTGTGTCCGGCCCTAATCAGTCTGTGTCCGGCCCTAATCAGTCTGTGTCCGGCCCTAATCAGTCTGTGTCCGGCCCTAATTAGTCTGTGTCCGGCCCTGATCAGTCTGTGTCCGTTTCTAATCAGTCTGTGTCCGGTCCTAATCAGTTTGTGTCCGGTCCTAATCTGTCTGTGTCCGGTCCTCATCAGTCTGTGTCCGGTCCTCATCAGTCTGTGTCCGGTCCTAATCAGTCTGTGTCTGGTCCTAATCAGTCTGTGTCCGGTCCTAATCAGTCTGTGTCCGGTTCTAATCAGTCTGCGTCCGATTCTAATGTGTCTGCGTCTGATTCTTATCAGTCTGTGTCTGATTCTAATCCGTCTGTGTCCGGTTCTAATCAGTCTGTGTCTGATTCTAATCAGTCTGTGTCTGATTCTAATCAGTCTGTGTCTGATTCTAATCAGTCACTGACTGAATTCAATCAGTGTGTGTCCTTGTCTCATTCGAATCAATTTGTGTCTGATATCAGTCAGTCTGTGTCTGATTCTAATCAGTGTGTTTGCTTCCAATTAGTCTGTGTCTGATTCTCATCAGTCTGTGTCTGATTCTCATCAGTCTGTGTATGTGTCTGATTCTCATCAGTCTGTGTATGTGTCTGATTCTCATCAGTCTGTGTCTGATTCTAATCAGTCTTTCTGATTCTGATCAGTCTGTGTCCGGTTCTAATCAGTCTGTGTCCGGCCCTAATCAGTCTGTGTCCGGTCCTAATCAGTCTGTGTCCGGCCCTAATTAGTCTGTGTCCGGCCCTGATCAGTCTGTGTCCGTTTCTAATCAGTCTGTGTCCGGTCCTAATCAGTCTGTGTCCGGTCCTAATCTGTCTGTGTCCGGTCCTAATCTGCCTGTGTCCGGTCCTCATCAGTCTGTGTCCGGTCCTAATCAGTCTGTGTCCGGTCCTAATCAGTCTGTGTCCGGTCCTAATCTGCCTGTGTCCGGTCCTAATCAGTCTATGTCCGTTTCTAATCAGTCTGTGTCCGGTTCTAATCAGTCTGCGTCCAGTTCTAATCAGTCTGTGTCTGATTCTCATCGATCAGTGCTCGATTCTATTCAGTCGGTGTCTGTGTCTGATTCTAATCGGTCTGTGTCCGATTCTAATCAATTTGCATCTGCGTCCGATTCTAATCAGTCTGTGTCTGATTCTAATCACTCTGTGTCTGATTCTAATCCGTCTGTGTCTGCTTCTAATCCGTCTGTGTCCGGTCCTAATCCGTCTGTGACCGGTTCAAGTCAGTCTGTGGCGGGTTCTAATCAGTCTGTGTCCGATTCTAATCAGTCTGTGTCCGATTCTCATCGATCAGTGCTCGATTCTATTCAGTCGGTGTCTGTGTCTGATTCTAATCGGTCTTTTTTTCCGTTTCTAATCAATTTGCATCTGCGTCCGATTCTAATCAGTATGTGTCTGATTCTAATCACTCTGTGTCTGATTCTAATCCGTCTGTGTCTGCTTCTAATCAGTCTGTGTCCGGTCCTAATCCATCTGTGACCGGTTCTAGTCAGTCTGTGGCGGGTTCTAATCAGTCTGCGTCCGATTCCAATTCGTATGTGTCTGATTCTCATCAGTCTGTGACTGATTCTCATCAGTCTGTGTTTGATTCGCATCAGTCTGTGTCTGATTCTCATCAGTCTGTGTCTGATTCTCATCAGTCTGTGTCTGATTCTAAAAAGTCTGATTCTAGTCAGTCTGTGTCTGATTCTAATCAGTCTGTATCTGATTCTAATCAGTCTGTGTCTGATTCTAATCAGTCTGTGTCTGATTCTAATCAGTCTGTGTCTGATTCTAATCAGTCTGTGTCTGATTCTAATCAGTCTGTGTCTCATTCTCATCAGTCTGTGTCTCATTCTAATCAGTCTGTGTCTGATTCTAGTGAGTCTGTTTCTGATTCTAATGAGTCTGTGTCTGATTCTGTTCAGTCTCTGCCTGATTCTAATCAGTCTGTGTCTGATTCTAATCAGTCTGTGTCTAATTCTCATCAGTCTGTGTCTCATTCTAATCAGTCTGTGTCTCATTCTAATCAGTCTGTGTCTCATTCTAATCAGTCTGTGTCTGATTCTAATCAGTCTGTGTCTGATTCTAATCAGTCTGTGTCTGATTCTAATCAGTCACTGACTGAATTCAATCAGTGTGTGTCCTTGTCTCATTCGAATCAATTTGTGTCTGATATCAGTCAGTCTGTGTCTGATTCTAATCAGTGTATTTGCTTCCAATTAGTCTGGGTCTGATTCTCATCAGTCTGTGTCTCATTCTCATCAGTCTGTGTATGTGTCTGATTCTCATCAGTCTGTGTATGTGTCTGATTCTCATCAGTCTGTGTCTCATTCCAGTCAGGCTGTGTCTGATTCTAGTCAGGCTGTGTCTGATTCTAGTGAGTCTGTGTCTGGTTCTAATCAGTCTGCGTACGATTCTAATGTGTCTGCGTCTGATTCTAATCAGTCTGTGTCTCATTCTCATCAGTCTGTGTCTGATTCTAATCCGTCTGTGTCCGGTTCTAATCAGTCTGTGTCCGGTTCTAATCAGTCTGTGTCCGGTTCTAATCAGTCTGTGTCCGGTTATAATCAGTCTGTGTCCGGTTCTAATCTGTCTGTGTCCGGTTCTAATCAGTCTGTGTCCGGTCCTAATCAGTCTGTGTCCGGTCCTAATCAGTCTGTGTCCGGATCTAATCAGTCTGTGTCCGGTTCTAATCAGTCTGTGTCCGGTCCTCATCAGTCTGTGTCCGGTTCTAATCAGTCTGTGTCCGATTCTAATCAGTCTGTGTCCGATTCTAATCAGTCTGTGTCCGATTCTCATCGATCAGTGCTCGATTCTATTCAGTCGGTGTCTGTGTCTGATTCTAATCGGTCTTTTTTTCCGTTTCTAATCAATTTGCATCTGCGTCCGATTCTAATCAGTATGTGTCTGATTCTAATCACTCTGTGTCTGATTCTAAACCGTCTGTGTCTGCTTCTAATCAGTCTGTGTCCGGTCCTAATCCGTCTGTGACCGGTTCAAGTCAGCCTGTGGCGGGTTCTAATCAGTCTGCGTCCGATTCCAATTCGGATGTGTCTGATTCTCATCAGTCTGTGTTTGATTCTATTCAGTCTGTGTCTGATACTATTTAGTCGAAGTCCGATTTTAATCAGTATGTGTCTGATTCTAAGCAGTCTGTGTCTGATTCTGATCAGTTTGTGTCTGATTCTGATCAGTCTGTGTCTGATTCTAAACAGTCTGTGTCTGATTCTCGTCAGTCTGTGTCTGATTCTCGTCAGTCTGTGTCTGATTCTAGTGTGTCTGTGTCTGATTCTAGTGAGTCTGTCTCTGATTCTAATCAGCCTGTGTCTGATTCTAATCAGTCTCTGTCTGATTCTAATCAGTCTGTGTCTGATTCTAATCAGTCTGTGTCTGATTCTAATCAGTCTGTGTCTGATTCTAATCAGTCTGTGTCTCATTCTAATCAGTCTGTGTCTGATTCTAATCTGTCTGTGTCTGATTCTAATCAGTCTGTGTCTCATTCTAATCAGTCTGTGTCTCATTCTAATCAGTCTGTGTCTCATTCTAATCAGTCACTGACTGAATTGAATCAGTCTGTGTCCGGGTCTCATGTCTCTGTGTCTGATTCTCATCAGTCTGTGTATGTGTCTGATTCTAATCAGTCTGTGTCTGATTCTAATCAGTCTGTGTCTCATTCTCATCAGTCTGTGTCTCATTCTAATCAGTCTGTGTCTGATTCTAGTGAGTCTGTTTCTGATTCTAATGAGTCTGTGTCTGATTCTGTTCAGTCTCTGCCTGATTCTAATCAGTCTGTGTCTGATTCTAATCAGTCTGTGTCTAATTCTCATCAGTCTGTGTCTCATTCTAATCAGTCTGTGTCTCATTCTAATCAGTCTGTGTCTCATTCTAATCAGTCTGTGTCTGATTCTAATCAGTCTGTGTCTGATTCTAATCAGTCTGTGTCTGATTCTAATCAGTCACTGACTGAATTCAATCAGTGTGTGTCCTTGTCTCATTCGAATCAATTTGTGTCTGATATCAGTCAGTCTGTGTCTGATTCTAATCAGTGTATTTGCTTCCAATTAGTCTGGGTCTGATTCTCATCAGTCTGTGTCTCATTCTCATCAGTCTGTGTCTGATTCTAATCAGTCTGTCTGTTTCTGATCAGTCTGTGTCCGGTTCTAATCAGTCTGTGTCCGGCCCTAATCAGTCTGTGTCCGGTCCTAATCAGTCTGTGTCCGGTTCTAATCAGTCTGTGTCCGGTTCTAATCAGTCTGTGTCCGGTCCTAATCAGTCTGTGTCCGGTCCTAATCAGTCTGTGTCCGGTTCTAATCAGTCTGTGTCCGGTTCTAATCAGTCTGTGTCCGGTCCTAATCAGTCTGTGTCCGGTTCTAATCAGTCTGTGTCCGGTTCTAATCAGTCTGTGTCCGGTCCTAATCAGTCTGTGTCCGGTCCTAATCAGTCTGTGTCCGGTTCTAATCAGTCTGTGTCCGGTTCTAATCAGTCTGTGTTCGGTCCTAATCAGTCTGTGTCCGGTCCTAATCAGTCTGTGTCCGGTCCTAATCAGTCTGTGTCCGGTCCTAATCTGTCTGTGTCCGGCCCTAATCTGTCTGTGTCCGGTTCTAATCAGTCTGTGTCCGGCCCTAATCTGTCTGTGTCCGGCCCTAATCAGTCTGTGTCCGGCCCTAATCAGTCTGTGTCCGGTTCTAATCAGTCTGTGTCCGGTTCTAATCAGTCTGTGTCCGGTTCTAATCAGTCTGTGTCCGGTTCTAATCAGTCTGTGTCCGGTTCTAATCAGTCTGTGTCCGATTCTAATGTGTCTCTATCTGATTCTAATCAGTCTGTGTCCGATTCTAATGTGTCTGTGTCTCATTCTAATCAGTCTGTGTCCGGCCCTAATCAGTCTGTGTCCGGTTCTAATCAGTCTGTGTCCGGTTCTAATCAGTCTGTGTCCGGTCCTAATCTGTCTGTGTCCGGCCCTAATCAGTCTGTGTCCGGCCCTAATCAGTCTGTGTCCGGTCCTAATCAGTCTGTGTCCGGTCCTAATCAGTCTGTGTCCGGCCCTAATCAGTCTGTGTCCGGCCCTAATCAGTCTGTGTCCGGCCCTAATCAGTCTGTGTCCGGCCCTAATCAGTCTGTGTCCGGTCCTAATCAGTATGTGTCCGGTCCTCATCAGTCTGTGTCCGGTCCTAATCAGTCTGTGTCCGGTCCTCATCAGTCTGTGTCTGATACTATTTAGTCTAAGTCCGATTTTAATCAGTATTTGTCTGATTCCAAGCAGTCTGTGACTGATTCTCATCAGTCTGTGTCTGATTCTCATCAGTCTGTGTCTGATTCCCATCAGTCTGTGTCTGATTCTCATCAGTCTGTGTCTGATTCTCATCAGTCTGTGTCTGATTTTCATCACTCTGTGTCTGATTCTCATCAGTCTGTATGATTCGAATCAGTCTGTGTCTGATTCAAATCAGTCTGTTTCTGATTCGAATCAGTCTGTGTCTGATTCGAATCAGTCTGTGCCTGCTTCTAATCCGTCTGTGTCTGATGCTATTCAGTTTGTGTGTGATTCTATTCAGTCTGTGTCTGATACTATTTAGTCTAAGTCCGATTTTAATCAGTATGTGTCTGATTCTAAGCAGTCTGTGTCTGATTCTGATCAGTTTGTGTCTCATTCTGATCAGTGTGTGTCTGATTCTAAACAGTCTGATTCTAGTCAGTCTGTTTCTGATTCTAGTCAGTCTGTGTCTGATTCCAGTGAGTCTGTGTCTGATTCTAATCAGTCTGTGTCTGATTCTAATCAGTCTGTGTCTGATTCTAATCAGTCTGTGTCTGATTCTAATCAGTCTGCGTCTGATTCTAATCAGTCTGTGTCTGATTCTAAGCAGTCTGTGACTGATACTCATCAGTCTGTGTCTCATTCTAATCAGTCTGTGTCTGATTCTAATCAGTCTGTATCTCATTCTCATGAGTCTGTGTCTGATTCTAATCAGTCTGTGTCTGATTCTAATCAGTCACTGACTGAATTGAATGTGTCTGTGTCCGTGTCTCATTCGAATCAATCTGTGTCTGATATCAGTCAGCTTGTGTCTGATTCTAGTCAGTCTGTGTCTGATTCTAATCAGTGTGTTTCCTTCCAATTAGTCTGTGTCTGATTCTCATCAGTCTGTGTATGTGTCTGATTCTCATCAGTCTGTGTATGTGTCTGATTCTCATCAGTCTGTGTCTGATTCTAATCAGTCTTTCTGATTCTGATCAGTCTGTGTCCGGTTCTAATCAGTCTGTGTCCGGCCCTAATCAGTCTGTGTCCGGTCCTAATCAGTCTGTGTCCGGCCCTAATTAGTCTGTGTCCGGCCCTGATCAGTCTGTGTCCGTTTCTAATCAGTCTGTGTCCGGTCCTAATCAGTCTGTGTCCGGTCCTAATCTGTCTGTGTCCGGTCCTAATCTGCCTGTGTCCGGTCCTCATCAGTCTGTGTCCGGTCCTAATCAGTCTGTGTCCGGTCCTAATCAGTCTGTGTCCGGTCCTAATCTGCCTGTGTCCGGTCCTAATCAGTCTATGTCCGTTTCTAATCAGTCTGTGTCCGGTTCTAATCAGTCTGCGTCTGATTCTAATCAGTCTGTGTCTCATTCTCATCAGTCTGTGTCTGATTCTAATCAGTCTGCGTCTGATTCTAATCAGTCTGTGTCTCATTCTCATCAGTCTGTGTCTCATTCTAATCAGTCTGTGTCCGATTCTAATCAGTCTGTATCTGATTCTAATCAATCTGTGTCTGATTCTAATCAGTCTGTGTCTGATTCTAATCAGTCACTGACTGAATTGAATCAGTCTGTGTCTGTGTCTCATTCTCATCAGTCTGTGTCTCATTCTCATCAGTCTGTGTCTGATTCTAGTCAGTCTGTGTCTGATTCTAGTCAGTCTGTGTCTGATTCTAGTCAGTCTGTGTCTGATTCTAGTGAGTCTGTGTCTGATTCTAATCAGTCTGTGTCTGATTCTACTCAGTCTGTGTCTGATTCTCGTCAGTCTGTGTCTGATTCTAGTGAGTCTGTGTCTGATTCTAGTGAGTCTGTGTCTGATTCTAATCAGTCTGTGTCTGATTCTAATCAGTCTGTGTCTGATTCTAATCAGTCTATCTGATTCTAATCAGTCTGCGTCTGATTCTAATCAGTCTGTGTCTGATTCTAATCAGTCTGTGTCTCATTCTCATGAGTCTGTGTCTCATTCTAATCAGTCTGTGTCCGGTTCTAATCAGTCTGTGTCCGTTTCTAATCAGTCTGTGTCCGGTTCTAATCAGTCTGTGTCCGGCCCTGATCAGTCTGTGTCCGGTCCTAATCAGTCTGTGTCCGGTTCTAATCAGTCTGTGTCCGGTTCTAATCAGTCTGTGTCCGGCCCTAATCAGTCTGTGTCCGGCCCTAATCAGTCTGTGTCCGGCCCTGATCAGTCTGTGTCCGGTCCTAATCAGTCTGTGTCCGGTCCTAATCAGTCTGTGTCCGGTCCTAATCAGTCTGTGTCTGATTCTATTCAGTCTGTGTCTGATACTATTTAGTCTAAGTCCGATTTTAATCAGTATTTGTCTGATTCTAAGCAGTCTGTGACTGATTCTCATCAGTCTGTGTCTGATTCTCATCAGTCTGTGTCTGATTCTCATCGGTCTGTGTCTGATTCTCATCAGTCTGTGTCTGATTCTCATCACTCTGTGTCTGATTCTCATCAGTCTGTATGATTCGAATCAGTCTGTGTCTGATTCAATTCAGTCTGTTTCTGATTCGAATCAGTCTGTGTCTCATTCGAATCAGTCTGTGCCTGCTTCTAATCCGTCTGTGTCTGATTCTATTCAGTTTGTGTCTGATACTATTTAGTCTAAGTCCGATTTTAATCAGTATGTGTCTGATTCTAAGCAGTCTGTGTCTGATTCTGATCAGTGTGTGTCTCATTCTGATCAGTCTGTGTCTGATTCTAAACAGTCTGATTCTAGTCAGTCTGTGTCTGATTCTAGTCAGTCTGTTTCTGATTCTAGTCAGTCTGTGTCTGATTCCAGTGAGTCTGTGTCTGATTCTAATAAGTCTGTGTCTGATTCTAATCAGTCTGTGTCTGATTCTAATCAGTCTGTGTCTGATTCTAATCAGTCTGCGTCTGATTCTAATCAGTCTGTGTCTCATTCTCATCAGTCTGTGTCTCATTCTAATCAGTCTGTGTCCGATTCTAATCAGTCTGTATCTGATTCTAATCAATCTGTGTCTGATTCTAATCAGTCTGTGTCTGATTCTAATCAGTCACTGACTGAATTGAATCAGTCTGTGTCTGTGTCTCATTCTCATCAGTCTGTGTCTCATTCTCATCAGTCTGTGTCTGATTCTAGTCAGTCTGTGTCTGATTCTAGTCAGTCTGTGTCTGATTCTAGTCAGTCTGTGTCTGATTCTAGTGAGTCTGTGTCTGATTCTAATCAGTCTGTGTCTGATTCTACTCAGTCTGTGTCTGATTCTCGTCAGTCTGTGTCTGATTCTAGTGAGTCTGTGTCTGATTCTAGTGAGTCTGTGTCTGATTCTAATCAGTCTGTGTCTGATTCTAATCAGTCTGTGTCTGATTCTAATCAGTCTGTCTGATTCTAATCAGTCTGCGTCTGATTCTAATCAGTCTGTGTCTGATTCTAATCAGTCTGTGTCTCATTCTCATGAGTCTGTGTCTCATTCTAATCAGTCTGTGTCCGGTTCTAATCAGTCTGTGTCCGTTTCTAATCAGTCTGTGTCCGGTTCTAATCAGTCTGTGTCCGGCCCTGATCAGTCTGTGTCCGGTCCTAATCAGTCTGTGTCCGGTTCTAATCAGTCTGTGTCCGGTTCTAATCAGTCTGTGTCCGGCCCTAATCAGTCTGTGTCCGGCCCTAATCAGTCTGTGTCCGGCCCTAATCAGTCTGTGTCCGGCCCTAATCAGTCTGTGTCCGGCCCTAATTAGTCTGTGTCCGGCCCTGATCAGTCTGTGTCCGTTTCTAATCAGTCTGTGTCCGGTCCTAATCAGTTTGTGTCCGGTCCTAATCTGTCTGTGTCCGGTCCTCATCAGTCTGTGTCCGGTCCTCATCAGTCTGTGTCCGGTCCTAATCAGTCTGTGTCTGGTCCTAATCAGTCTGTGTCCGGTCCTAATCAGTCTGTGTCCGGTTCTAATCAGTCTGCGTCCGATTCTAATGTGTCTGCGTCTGATTCTTATCAGTCTGTGTCTGATTCTAATCCGTCTGTGTCCGGTTCTAATCAGTCTGTGTCTGATTCTAATCAGTCTGTGTCTGATACTAATCAGTCTGTGTCTGATTCTAATCAGTCACTGACTGAATTCAATCAGTGTGTGTCCTTGTCTCATTCGAATCAATTTGTGTCTGATATCAGTCAGTCTGTGTCTGATTCTAATCAGTGTGTTTGCTTCCAATTAGTCTGTGTCTGATTCTCATCAGTCTGTGTCTGATTCTCATCAGTCTGTGTATGTGTCTGATTCTCATCAGTCTGTGTATGTGTCTGATTCTCATCAGTCTGTGTCTGATTCTAATCAGTCTTTCTGATTCTGATCAGTCTGTGTCCGGTTCTAATCAGTCTGTGTCCGGCCCTAATCAGTCTGTGTCCGGTCCTAATCAGTCTGTGTCCGGCCCTAATTAGTCTGTGTCCGGCCCTGATCAGTCTGTGTCCGTTTCTAATCAGTCTGTGTCCGGTCCTAATCAGTCTGTGTCCGGTCCTAATCTGTCTGTGTCCGGTCCTAATCTGCCTGTGTCCGGTCCTCATCAGTCTGTGTCCGGTCCTAATCAGTCTGTGTCCGGTCCTAATCAGTCTGTGTCCGGTCCTAATCTGCCTGTGTCCGGTCCTAATCAGTCTATGTCCGTTTCTAATCAGTCTGTGTCCGGTTCTAATCAGTCTGCGTCCAGTTCTAATCAGTCTGTGTCTGATTCTCATCGATCAGTGCTCGATTCTATTCAGTCGGTGTCTGTGTCTGATTCTAATCGGTCTGTGTCCGATTCTAATCAATTTGCATCTGCGTCCGATTCTAATCAGTCTGTGTCTGATTCTAATCACTCTGTGTCTGATTCTAATCCGTCTGTGTCTGCTTCTAATCCGTCTGTGTCCGGTCCTAATCCGTCTGTGACCGGTTCAAGTCAGTCTGTGGCGGGTTCTAATCAGTCTGTGTCCGATTCTAATCAGTCTGTGTCCGATTCTCATCGATCAGTGCTCGATTCTATTCAGTCGGTGTCTGTGTCTGATTCTAATCGGTCTTTTTTTCCGTTTCTAATCAATTTGCATCTGCGTCCGATTCTAATCAGTATGTGTCTGATTCTAATCACTCTGTGTCTGATTCTAATCCGTCTGTGTCTGCTTCTAATCAGTCTGTGTCCGGTCCTAATCCATCTGTGACCGGTTCTAGTCAGTCTGTGGCGGGTTCTAATCAGTCTGCGTCCGATTCCAATTCGTATGTGTCTGATTCTCATCAGTCTGTGACTGATTCTCATCAGTCTGTGTTTGATTCGCATCAGTCTGTGTCTGATTCTCATCAGTCTGTGTCTGATTCTCATCAGTCTGTGTCTGATTCTAAAAAGTCTGATTCTAGTCAGTCTGTGTCTGATTCTAATCAGTCTGTATCTGATTCTAATCAGTCTGTGTCTGATTCTAATCAGTCTGTGTCTGATTCTAATCAGTCTGTGTCTGATTCTAATCAGTCTGTGTCTGATTCTAATCAGTCTGTGTCTCATTCTCATCAGTCTGTGTCTCATTCTAATCAGTCTGTGTCTGATTCTAGTGAGTCTGTTTCTGATTCTAATGAGTCTGTGTCTGATTCTGTTCAGTCTCTGCCTGATTCTAATCAGTCTGTGTCTGATTCTAATCAGTCTGTGTCTAATTCTCATCAGTCTGTGTCTCATTCTAATCAGTCTGTGTCTCATTCTAATCAGTCTGTGTCTCATTCTAATCAGTCTGTGTCTGATTCTAATCAGTCTGTGTCTGATTCTAATCAGTCTGTGTCTGATTCTAATCAGTCACTGACTGAATTCAATCAGTGTGTGTCCTTGTCTCATTCGAATCAATTTGTGTCTGATATCAGTCAGTCTGTGTCTGATTCTAATCAGTGTATTTGCTTCCAATTAGTCTGGGTCTGATTCTCATCAGTCTGTGTCTCATTCTCATCAGTCTGTGTATGTGTCTGATTCTCATCAGTCTGTGTATGTGTCTGATTCTCATCAGTCTGTGTCTCATTCCAGTCAGGCTGTGTCTGATTCTAGTCAGGCTGTGTCTGATTCTAGTGAGTCTGTGTCTGGTTCTAATCAGTCTGCGTACGATTCTAATGTGTCTGCGTCTGATTCTAATCAGTCTGTGTCTCATTCTCATCAGTCTGTGTCTGATTCTAATCCGTCTGTGTCCGGTTCTAATCAGTCTGTGTCCGGTTCTAATCAGTCTGTGTCCGGTTCTAATCAGTCTGTGTCCGGTTATAATCAGTCTGTGTCCGGTTCTAATCTGTCTGTGTCCGGTTCTAATCAGTCTGTGTCCGGTCCTAATCAGTCTGTGTCCGGTCCTAATCAGTCTGTGTCCGGATCTAATCAGTCTGTGTCCGGTTCTAATCAGTCTGTGTCCGGTCCTCATCAGTCTGTGTCCGGTTCTAATCAGTCTGTGTCCGATTCTAATCAGTCTGTGTCCGATTCTAATCAGTCTGTGTCCGATTCTCATCGATCAGTGCTCGATTCTATTCAGTCGGTGTCTGTGTCTGATTCTAATCGGTCTTTTTTTCCGTTTCTAATCAATTTGCATCTGCGTCCGATTCTAATCAGTATGTGTCTGATTCTAATCACTCTGTGTCTGATTCTAAACCGTCTGTGTCTGCTTCTAATCAGTCTGTGTCCGGTCCTAATCCGTCTGTGACCGGTTCAAGTCAGCCTGTGGCGGGTTCTAATCAGTCTGCGTCCGATTCCAATTCGGATGTGTCTGATTCTCATCAGTCTGTGTTTGATTCTATTCAGTCTGTGTCTGATACTATTTAGTCGAAGTCCGATTTTAATCAGTATGTGTCTGATTCTAAGCAGTCTGTGTCTGATTCTGATCAGTTTGTGTCTGATTCTGATCAGTCTGTGTCTGATTCTAAACAGTCTGTGTCTGATTCTCGTCAGTCTGTGTCTGATTCTCGTCAGTCTGTGTCTGATTCTAGTGTGTCTGTGTCTGATTCTAGTGAGTCTGTCTCTGATTCTAATCAGCCTGTGTCTGATTCTAATCAGTCTCTGTCTGATTCTAATCAGTCTGTGTCTGATTCTAATCAGTCTGTGTCTGATTCTAATCAGTCTGTGTCTGATTCTAATCAGTCTGTGTCTCATTCTAATCAGTCTGTGTCTGATTCTAATCTGTCTGTGTCTGATTCTAATCAGTCTGTGTCTCATTCTAATCAGTCTGTGTCTCATTCTAATCAGTCTGTGTCTCATTCTAATCAGTCACTGACTGAATTGAATCAGTCTGTGTCCGGGTCTCATGTCTCTGTGTCTGATTCTCATCAGTCTGTGTATGTGTCTGATTCTAATCAGTCTGTGTCTGATTCTAATCAGTCTGTGTCTCATTCTCATCAGTCTGTGTCTCATTCTAATCAGTCTGTGTCTGATTCTAGTGAGTCTGTTTCTGATTCTAATGAGTCTGTGTCTGATTCTGTTCAGTCTCTGCCTGATTCTAATCAGTCTGTGTCTGATTCTAATCAGTCTGTGTCTAATTCTCATCAGTCTGTGTCTCATTCTAATCAGTCTGTGTCTCATTCTAATCAGTCTGTGTCTCATTCTAATCAGTCTGTGTCTGATTCTAATCAGTCTGTGTCTGATTCTAATCAGTCTGTGTCTGATTCTAATCAGTCACTGACTGAATTCAATCAGTGTGTGTCCTTGTCTCATTCGAATCAATTTGTGTCTGATATCAGTCAGTCTGTGTCTGATTCTAATCAGTGTATTTGCTTCCAATTAGTCTGGGTCTGATTCTCATCAGTCTGTGTCTCATTCTCATCAGTCTGTGTCTGATTCTAATCAGTCTGTCTGTTTCTGATCAGTCTGTGTCCGGTTCTAATCAGTCTGTGTCCGGCCCTAATCAGTCTGTGTCCGGTCCTAATCAGTCTGTGTCCGGTTCTAATCAGTCTGTGTCCGGTTCTAATCAGTCTGTGTCCGGTCCTAATCAGTCTGTGTCCGGTCCTAATCAGTCTGTGTCCGGTTCTAATCAGTCTGTGTCCGGTTCTAATCAGTCTGTGTCCGGTCCTAATCAGTCTGTGTCCGGTCCTAATCAGTCTGTGTCCGGTTCTAATCAGTCTGTGTCCGGTCCTAATCAGTCTGTGTCCGGTCCTAATCAGTCTGTGTCCGGTTCTAATCAGTCTGTGTCCGGTTCTAATCAGTCTGTGTTCGGTCCTAATCAGTCTGTGTCCGGTCCTAATCAGTCTGTGTCCGGTCCTAATCAGTCTGTGTCCGGTCCTAATCTGTCTGTGTCCGGCCCTAATCTGTCTGTGTCCGGTTCTAATCAGTCTGTGTCCGGCCCTAATCTGTCTGTGTCCGGCCCTAATCAGTCTGTGTCCGGCCCTAATCAGTCTGTGTCCGGTTCTAATCAGTCTGTGTCCGGTTCTAATCAGTCTGTGTCCGGTTCTAATCAGTCTGTGTCCGGTTCTAATCAGTCTGTGTCCGGTTCTAATCAGTCTGTGTCCGATTCTAATGTGTCTCTATCTGATTCTAATCAGTCTGTGTCCGATTCTAATGTGTCTGTGTCTCATTCTAATCAGTCTGTGTCCGGCCCTAATCAGTCTGTGTCCGGTTCTAATCAGTCTGTGTCCGGTTCTAATCAGTCTGTGTCCGGTCCTAATCTGTCTGTGTCCGGCCCTAATCAGTCTGTGTCCGGCCCTAATCAGTCTGTGTCCGGTCCTAATCAGTCTGTGTCCGGCCCTAATCAGTCTGTGTCCGGCCCTAATCAGTCTGTGTCCGGCCCTAATCAGTCTGTGTCCGGCCCTAATCAGTCTGTGTCCGGTCCTAATCAGTATGTGTCCGGTCCTCATCAGTCTGTGTCCGGTCCTAATCAGTCTGTGTCCGGTCCTCATCAGTCTGTGTCTGATACTATTTAGTCTAAGTCCGATTTTAATCAGTATTTGTCTGATTCCAAGCAGTCTGTGACTGATTCTCATCAGTCTGTGTCTGATTCTCATCAGTCTGTGTCTGATTCCCATCAGTCTGTGTCTGATTCTCATCAGTCTGTGTCTGATTCTCATCAGTCTGTGTCTGATTTTCATCACTCTGTGTCTGATTCTCATCAGTCTGTATGATTCGAATCAGTCTGTGTCTGATTCAAATCAGTCTGTTTCTGATTCGAATCAGTCTGTGTCTGATTCGAATCAGTCTGTGCCTGCTTCTAATCCGTCTGTGTCTGATGCTATTCAGTTTGTGTGTGATTCTATTCAGTCTGTGTCTGATACTATTTAGTCTAAGTCCGATTTTAATCAGTATGTGTCTGATTCTAAGCAGTCTGTGTCTGATTCTGATCAGTTTGTGTCTCATTCTGATCAGTGTGTGTCTGATTCTAAACAGTCTGATTCTAGTCAGTCTGTTTCTGATTCTAGTCAGTCTGTGTCTGATTCCAGTGAGTCTGTGTCTGATTCTAATCAGTCTGTGTCTGATTCTAATCAGTCTGTGTCTGATTCTAATCAGTCTGTGTCTGATTCTAATCAGTCTGCGTCTGATTCTAATCAGTCTGTGTCTGATTCTAAGCAGTCTGTGACTGATACTCATCAGTCTGTGTCTCATTCTAATCAGTCTGTGTCTGATTCTAATCAGTCTGTATCTCATTCTCATGAGTCTGTGTCTGATTCTAATCAGTCTGTGTCTGATTCTAATCAGTCACTGACTGAATTGAATGAGTCTGTGTCCGTGTCTCATTCGAATCAATCTGTGTCTGATATCAGTCAGCTTGTGTCTGATTCTAGTCAGTCTGTGTCTGATTCTAATCAGTGTGTTTCCTTCCAATTAGTCTGTGTCTGATTCTCATCAGTCTGTGTATGTGTCTGATTCTCATCAGTCTGTGTATGTGTCTGATTCTCATCAGTCTGTGTCTGATTCTAATCAGTCTTTCTGATTCTGATCAGTCTGTGTCCGGTTCTAATCAGTCTGTGTCCGGCCCTAATCAGTCTGTGTCCGGTCCTAATCAGTCTGTGTCCGGCCCTAATTAGTCTGTGTCCGGCCCTGATCAGTCTGTGTCCGTTTCTAATCAGTCTGTGTCCGGTCCTAATCAGTCTGTGTCCGGTCCTAATCTGTCTGTGTCCGGTCCTAATCTGCCTGTGTCCGGTCCTCATCAGTCTGTGTCCGGTCCTAATCAGTCTGTGTCCGGTCCTAATCAGTCTGTGTCCGGTCCTAATCTGCCTGTGTCCGGTCCTAATCAGTCTATGTCCGTTTCTAATCAGTCTGTGTCCGGTTCTAATCAGTCTGCGTCCAGTTCTAATCAGTCTGTGTCTGATTCTCATCGATCAGTGCTCGATTCTATTCAGTCGGTGTCTGTGTCTGATTCTAATCGGTCTGTGTCCGATTCTAATCAATTTGCATCTGCGTCCGATTCTAATCAGTCTGTGTCTGATTCTAATCACTCTGTGTCTGATTCTAATCCGTCTGTGTCTGCTTCTAATCCGTCTGTGTCCGGTCCTAATCCGTCTGTGACCGGTTCAAGTCAGTCTGTGGCGGGTTCTAATCAGTCTGTGTCCGATTCTAATCAGTCTGTGTCCGATTCTCATCGATCAGTGCTCGATTCTATTCAGTCGGTGTCTGTGTCTGATTCTAATCGGTCTTTTTTTCCGTTTCTAATCAATTTGCATCTGCGTCCGATTCTAATCAGTATGTGTCTGATTCTAATCACTCTGTGTCTGATTCTAATCCGTCTGTGTCTGCTTCTAATCAGTCTGTGTCCGGTCCTAATCCATCTGTGACCGGTTCTAGTCAGTCTGTGGCGGGTTCTAATCAGTCTGCGTCCGATTCCAATTCGTATGTGTCTGATTCTCATCAGTCTGTGACTGATTCTCATCAGTCTGTGTTTGATTCGCATCAGTCTGTGTCTGATTCTCATCAGTCTGTGTCTGATTCTCATCAGTCTGTGTCTGATTCTAAAAAGTCTGATTCTAGTCAGTCTGTGTCTGATTCTAATCAGTCTGTATCTGATTCTAATCAGTCTGTGTCTGATTCTAATCAGTCTGTGTCTGATTCTAATCAGTCTGTGTCTGATTCTAATCAGTCTGTGTCTGATTCTAATCAGTCTGTGTCTCATTCTCATCAGTCTGTGTCTCATTCTAATCAGTCTGTGTCTGATTCTAGTGAGTCTGTTTCTGATTCTAATGAGTCTGTGTCTGATTCTGTTCAGTCTCTGCCTGATTCTAATCAGTCTGTGTCTGATTCTAATCAGTCTGTGTCTAATTCTCATCAGTCTGTGTCTCATTCTAATCAGTCTGTGTCTCATTCTAATCAGTCTGTGTCTCATTCTAATCAGTCTGTGTCTGATTCTAATCAGTCTGTGTCTGATTCTAATCAGTCTGTGTCTGATTCTAATCAGTCACTGACTGAATTCAATCAGTGTGTGTCCTTGTCTCATTCGAATCAATTTGTGTCTGATATCAGTCAGTCTGTGTCTGATTCTAATCAGTGTATTTGCTTCCAATTAGTCTGGGTCTGATTCTCATCAGTCTGTGTCTCATTCTCATCAGTCTGTGTATGTGTCTGATTCTCATCAGTCTGTGTATGTGTCTGATTCTCATCAGTCTGTGTCTCATTCCAGTCAGGCTGTGTCTGATTCTAGTCAGGCTGTGTCTGATTCTAGTGAGTCTGTGTCTGGTTCTAATCAGTCTGCGTACGATTCTAATGTGTCTGCGTCTGATTCTAATCAGTCTGTGTCTCATTCTCATCAGTCTGTGTCTGATTCTAATCCGTCTGTGTCCGGTTCTAATCAGTCTGTGTCCGGTTCTAATCAGTCTGTGTCCGGTTCTAATCAGTCTGTGTCCGGTTATAATCAGTCTGTGTCCGGTTCTAATCTGTCTGTGTCCGGTTCTAATCAGTCTGTGTCCGGTCCTAATCAGTCTGTGTCCGGTCCTAATCAGTCTGTGTCCGGATCTAATCAGTCTGTGTCCGGTTCTAATCAGTCTGTGTCCGGTCCTCATCAGTCTGTGTCCGGTTCTAATCAGTCTGTGTCCGATTCTAATCAGTCTGTGTCCGATTCTAATCAGTCTGTGTCCGATTCTCATCGATCAGTGCTCGATTCTATTCAGTCGGTGTCTGTGTCTGATTCTAATCGGTCTTTTTTTCCGTTTCTAATCAATTTGCATCTGCGTCCGATTCTAATCAGTATGTGTCTGATTCTAATCACTCTGTGTCTGATTCTAAACCGTCTGTGTCTGCTTCTAATCAGTCTGTGTCCGGTCCTAATCCGTCTGTGACCGGTTCAAGTCAGCCTGTGGCGGGTTCTAATCAGTCTGCGTCCGATTCCAATTCGGATGTGTCTGATTCTCATCAGTCTGTGTTTGATTCTATTCAGTCTGTGTCTGATACTATTTAGTCGAAGTCCGATTTTAATCAGTATGTGTCTGATTCTAAGCAGTCTGTGTCTGATTCTGATCAGTTTGTGTCTGATTCTGATCAGTCTGTGTCTGATTCTAAACAGTCTGTGTCTGATTCTCGTCAGTCTGTGTCTGATTCTCGTCAGTCTGTGTCTGATTCTAGTGTGTCTGTGTCTGATTCTAGTGAGTCTGTCTCTGATTCTAATCAGCCTGTGTCTGATTCTAATCAGTCTCTGTCTGATTCTAATCAGTCTGTGTCTGATTCTAATCAGTCTGTGTCTGATTCTAATCAGTCTGTGTCTGATTCTAATCAGTCTGTGTCTCATTCTAATCAGTCTGTGTCTGATTCTAATCTGTCTGTGTCTGATTCTAATCAGTCTGTGTCTCATTCTAATCAGTCTGTGTCTCATTCTAATCAGTCTGTGTCTCATTCTAATCAGTCACTGACTGAATTGAATCAGTCTGTGTCCGGGTCTCATGTCTCTGTGTCTGATTCTCATCAGTCTGTGTATGTGTCTGATTCTAATCAGTCTGTGTCTGATTCTAATCAGTCTGTGTCTCATTCTCATCAGTCTGTGTCTCATTCTAATCAGTCTGTGTCTGATTCTAGTGAGTCTGTTTCTGATTCTAATGAGTCTGTGTCTGATTCTGTTCAGTCTCTGCCTGATTCTAATCAGTCTGTGTCTGATTCTAATCAGTCTGTGTCTAATTCTCATCAGTCTGTGTCTCATTCTAATCAGTCTGTGTCTCATTCTAATCAGTCTGTGTCTCATTCTAATCAGTCTGTGTCTGATTCTAATCAGTCTGTGTCTGATTCTAATCAGTCTGTGTCTGATTCTAATCAGTCACTGACTGAATTCAATCAGTGTGTGTCCTTGTCTCATTCGAATCAATTTGTGTCTGATATCAGTCAGTCTGTGTCTGATTCTAATCAGTGTATTTGCTTCCAATTAGTCTGGGTCTGATTCTCATCAGTCTGTGTCTCATTCTCATCAGTCTGTGTCTGATTCTAATCAGTCTGTCTGTTTCTGATCAGTCTGTGTCCGGTTCTAATCAGTCTGTGTCCGGCCCTAATCAGTCTGTGTCCGGTCCTAATCAGTCTGTGTCCGGTTCTAATCAGTCTGTGTCCGGTTCTAATCAGTCTGTGTCCGGTCCTAATCAGTCTGTGTCCGGTCCTAATCAGTCTGTGTCCGGTTCTAATCAGTCTGTGTCCGGTTCTAATCAGTCTGTGTCCGGTCCTAATCAGTCTGTGTCCGGTTCTAATCAGTCTGTGTCCGGTTCTAATCAGTCTGTGTCCGGTCCTAATCAGTCTGTGTCCGGTCCTAATCAGTCTGTGTCCGGTTCTAATCAGTCTGTGTCCGGTTCTAATCAGTCTGTGTTCGGTCCTAATCAGTCTGTGTCCGGTCCTAATCAGTCTGTGTCCGGTCCTAATCAGTCTGTGTCCGGTCCTAATCTGTCTGTGTCCGGCCCTAATCTGTCTGTGTCCGGTTCTAATCAGTCTGTGTCCGGCCCTAATCTGTCTGTGTCCGGCCCTAATCAGTCTGTGTCCGGCCCTAATCAGTCTGTGTCCGGTTCTAATCAGTCTGTGTCCGGTTCTAATCAGTCTGTGTCCGGTTCTAATCAGTCTGTGTCCGGTTCTAATCAGTCTGTGTCCGGTTCTAATCAGTCTGTGTCCGATTCTAATGTGTCTCTATCTGATTCTAATCAGTCTGTGTCCGATTCTAATGTGTCTGTGTCTCATTCTAATCAGTCTGTGTCCGGCCCTAATCAGTCTGTGTCCGGTTCTAATCAGTCTGTGTCCGGTTCTAATCAGTCTGTGTCCGGTCCTAATCTGTCTGTGTCCGGCCCTAATCAGTCTGTGTCCGGCCCTAATCAGTCTGTGTCCGGTCCTAATCAGTCTGTGTCCGGTCCTAATCAGTCTGTGTCCGGCCCTAATCAGTCTGTGTCCGGCCCTAATCAGTCTGTGTCCGGCCCTAATCAGTCTGTGTCCGGCCCTAATCAGTCTGTGTCCGGTCCTAATCAGTATGTGTCCGGTTCTAATCAGTCTGTGTCCGGTCCTAATCAGTCTGTGTCCGGTCCTCATCAGTCTGTGTCTGATACTATTTAGTCTAAGTCCGATTTTAATCAGTATTTGTCTGATTCCAAGCAGTCTGTGACTGATTCTCATCAGTCTGTGTCTGATTCTCATCAGTCTGTGTCTGATTCCCATCAGTCTGTGTCTGATTCTCATCAGTCTGTGTCTGATTCTCATCAGTCTGTGTCTGATTTTCATCACTCTGTGTCTGATTCTCATCAGTCTGTATGATTCGAATCAGTCTGTGTCTGATTCAAATCAGTCTGTTTCTGATTCGAATCAGTCTGTGTCTGATTCGAATCAGTCTGTGCCTGCTTCTAATCCGTCTGTGTCTGATGCTATTCAGTTTGTGTGTGATTCTATTCAGTCTGTGTCTGATACTATTTAGTCTAAGTCCGATTTTAATCAGTATGTGTCTGATTCTAAGCAGTCTGTGTCTGATTCTGATCAGTTTGTGTCTCATTCTGATCAGTGTGTGTCTGATTCTAAACAGTCTGATTCTAGTCAGTCTGTTTCTGATTCTAGTCAGTCTGTGTCTGATTCCAGTGAGTCTGTGTCTGATTCTAATCAGTCTGTGTCTGATTCTAATCAGTCTGTGTCTGATTCTAATCAGTCTGTGTCTGATTCTAATCAGTCTGCGTCTGATTCTAAGCAGTCTGTGACTGATACTCATCAGTCTGTGTCTCATTCTAATCAGTCTGTGTCTGATTCTAATCAGTCTGTATCTCATTCTCATGAGTCTGTGTCTGATTCTAATCAGTCTGTGTCTGATTCTAATCAGTCACTGACTGAATTGAATGAGTCTGTGTCCGTGTCTCATTCGAATCAATCTGTGTCTGATATCAGTCAGCTTGTGTCTGATTCTAGTCAGTCTGTGTCTGATTCTAATCAGTGTGTTTCCTTCCAATTAGTCTGTGTCTGATTCTCATCAGTCTGTGTCTGATTCTAATCAGTCTGTCTGTTTCTGATCAGTCTGTGTCCGGTTCTAATCAGTCTGTGTCCGGCCCTAATCAGTCTGTGTCCGGTCCTAATCAGTCTGTGTCCGGTTCTAATCAGTCTGTGTCCGGTTCTAATCAGTCTGTGTCCGGTTCTAATCAGTCTGTGTCCGGTCCTAATCAGTCTGTGTCCGGTCCTAATCAGTCTGTGTCCGGTTCTAATCAGTCTGTGTCCGGTTCTAATCAGTCTGTGTCCGGTTCTAATCAGTCTGTGTCCGGTCCTAATCAGTCTGTGTCCGGTTCTAATCAGTCTGTGTCCGGTTCTAATCAGTCTGTGTCCGGTCCTAATCAGTCTGTGTCCGGTCCTAATCAGTCTGTGTCCGGTTCTAATCAGTCTGTGTCCGGCCCTAATCAGTCTGTGTCCGGTTCTAATCAGTCTGTGTCCGGCCCTAATCTGTCTGTGTCCGGCCCTAATCAGTCTGTGTCCGGCCCTAATCAGTCTGTGTCCGGTTCTAATCAGTCTGTGTCCGGTTCTAATCAGTCTGTGTCCGGTTCTAATCAGTCTGTGTCCGGTTCTAATCAGTCTGTGTCCGATTCTAATGTGTCTCTATCTGATTCTAATCAGTCTGTGTCCGATTCTAATGTGTCTGTGTCTCATTCTAATCAGTCTGTGTCCGGCCCTAATCAGTCTGTGTCCGGTTCTAATCAGTCTGTGTCCGGTTCTAATCAGTCTGTGTCCGGTCCTAATCTGTCTGTGTCCGGCCCTAATCAGTCTGTGTCCGGCCCTAATCAGTCTGTGTCCGGTCCTAATCAGTCTGTGTCCGGTCCTAATCAGTCTGTGTCCGGCCCTAATCAGTCTGTGTCCGGCCCTAATCAGTCTGTGTCCGGCCCTAATCAGTCTGTGTCCGGCCCTAATCAGTCTGTGTCCGGTCCTAATCAGTCTGTGTCCGGTTCTAATCAGTCTGTGTCCGGTCCTAATCAGTCTGTGTCCGGTCCTCATCAGTCTGTGTCTGATACTATTTAGTCTAAGTCCGATTTTAATCAGTATTTGTCTGATTCCAAGCAGTCTGTGACTGATTCTCATCAGTCTGTGTCTGATTCTCATCAGTCTGTGTCTGATTCTCATCAGTCTGTGTCTGATTCTCATCAGTCTGTGTCTGATTCTCATCAGTCTGTGTCTGATTTTCATCACTCTGTGTCTGATTCTCATCAGTCTGTATGATTCGAATCAGTCTGTGTCTGATTCAAATCAGTCTGTTTCTGATTCGAATCAGTCTGTGTCTGATTCGAATCAGTCTGTGCCTGCTTCAAATCCGTCTGTGTCTGATGCTATTCAGTTTGTGTCTGATTCTATTCAGTCTGTGTCTGATACTATTTAGTCTAAGTCCGATTTTAATCAGTATGTGTCTGATTCTAAGCAGTCTGTGTCTGATTCTGATCAGTTTGTGTCTCATTCTGATCAGTCTGTGTCTGATTCTAAACAGTCTGATTCTAGTCAGTCTGTTTCTGATTCTAGTCAGTCTGTGTCTGATTCCAGTGAGTCTGTGTCTGATTCTAATCAGTCTGTGTCTGATTCTAATCAGTCTGTGTCTGATTCTAATGTGTCTGTGTCTCATTCTAATCAGTCTGTGTCCGGCCCTAATCAGTCTGTGTCCGGTTCTAATCAGTCTGTGTCCGGTTCTAATCAGTCTGTGTCCGGTCCTAATCTGTCTGTGTCCGGCCCTAATCAGTCTGTGTCCGGCCCTAATCAGTCTGTGTCCGGTCCTAATCAGTCTGTATCCGGTCCTAATCAGTCTGTGTCCGGCCCTAATCAGTCTGTGTCCGGCCCTAATCAGTCTGTGTCCGGCCCTAATCAGTCTGTGTCCGGCCCTAATCAGTCTGTGTCCGGTCCTAATCAGTATGTGTCCGGTTCTAATCAGTCTGTGTCCGGTCCTAATCAGTCTGTGTCCGGTCCTCATCAGTCTGTGTCTGATACTATTTAGTCTAAGTCCGATTTTAATCAGTATTTGTCTGATTCCAAGCAGTCTGTGACTGATTCTCATCAGTCTGTGTCTGATTCTCATCAGTCTGTGTCTGATTCCCATCAGTCTGTGTCTGATTCTCATCAGTCTGTGTCTGATTCTCATCAGTCTGTGTCTGATTTTCATCACTCTGTGTCTGATTCTCATCAGTCTGTATGATTCGAATCAGTCTGTGTCTGATTCAAATCAGTCTGTTTCTGATTCGAATCAGTCTGTGTCTGATTCGAATCAGTCTGTGCCTGCTTCTAATCCGTCTGTGTCTGATGCTATTCAGTTTGTGTGTGATTCTATTCAGTCTGTGTCTGATACTATTTAGTCTAAGTCCGATTTTAATCAGTATGTGTCTGATTCTAAGCAGTCTGTGTCTGATTCTGATCAGTTTGTGTCTCATTCTGATCAGTGTGTGTCTGATTCTAAACAGTCTGATTCTAAACAGTCTGATTCTAGTCAGTCTGTTTCTGATTCTAGTCAGTCTGTGTCTGATTCCAGTGAGTCTGTGTCTGATTCTAATCAGTCTGTGTCTGATTCTAATCAGTCTGTGTCTGATTCTAATCAGTCTGTGTCTGATTCTAATCAGTCTGCGTCTGATTCTAATCAGTCTGTGTCTGATTCTAAGCAGTCTGTGACTGATACTCATCAGTCTGTGTCTCATTCTAATCAGTCTGTGTCTGATTCTAATCAGTCTGTATCTCATTCTCATGAGTCTGTGTCTGATTCTAATCAGTCTGTGTCTGATTCTAATCAGTCACTGACTGAATTGAATCAGTCTGTGTCCGTGTCTCATTCGAATCAATCTGTGTCTGATATCAGTCAGCTTGTGTCTGATTCTAGTCAGTCTGTGTCTGATTCTAATCAGTGTGTTTCCTTCCAATTAGTCTGTGTCTGATTCTCATCAGTCTGTGTCTGATTCTAATCAGTCTGTCTGTTTCTGATCAGTCTGTGTCCGGTTCTAATCAGTCTGTGTCCGGCCCTAATCAGTCTGTGTCCGGTCCTAATCAGTCTGTGTCCGGTTCTAATCAGTCTGTGTCCGGTTCTAATCAGTCTGTGTCCGGTTCTAATCAGTCTGTGTCCGGTCCTAATCAGTCTGTGTCCGGTCCTAATCAGTCTGTGTCCGGTTCTAATCAGTCTGTGTCCGGTTCTAATCAGTCTGTGTCCGGTTCTAATCAGTCTGTGTCCGGTCCTAATCAGTCTGTGTCCGGTTCTAATCAGTCTGTGTCCGGTTCTAATCAGTCTGTGTCCGGTCCTAATCAGTCTGTGTCCGGTCCTAATCAGTCTGTGTCCGGTTCTAATCAGTCTGTGTCCGGCCCTAATCAGTCTGTGTCCGGTTCTAATCAGTCTGTGTCCGGCCCTAATCTGTCTGTGTCCGGCCCTAATCAGTCTGTGTCCGGCCCTAATCAGTCTGTGTCCGGTTCTAATCAGTCTGTGTCCGGTTCTAATCAGTCTGTGTCCGGTTCTAATCAGTCTGTGTCCGGTTCTAATCAGTCTGTGTCCGATTCTAATGTGTCTCTATCTGATTCTAATCAGTCTGTGTCCGATTCTAATGTGTCTGTGTCTCATTCTAATCAGTCTGTGTCCGGCCCTAATCAGTCTGTGTCCGGTTCTAATCAGTCTGTGTCCGGTTCTAATCAGTCTGTGTCCGGTCCTAATCTGTCTGTGTCCGGCCCTAATCAGTCTGTGTCCGGCCCTAATCAGTCTGTGTCCGGTCCTAATCAGTCTGTGTCCGGTCCTAATCAGTCTGTGTCCGGCCCTAATCAGTCTGTGTCCGGCCCTAATCAGTCTGTGTCCGGCCCTAATCAGTCTGTGTCCGGCCCTAATCAGTCTGTGTCCGGTCCTAATCAGTCTGTGTCCGGTTCTAATCAGTCTGTGTCCGGTCCTAATCAGTCTGTGTCCGGTCCTCATCAGTCTGTGTCTGATACTATTTAGTCTAAGTCCGATTTTAATCAGTATTTGTCTGATTCCAAGCAGTCTGTGACTGATTCTCATCAGTCTGTGTCTGATTCTCATCAGTCTGTGTCTGATTCTCATCAGTCTGTGTCTGATTCTCATCAGTCTGTGTCTGATTCTCATCAGTCTGTGTCTGATTTTCATCACTCTGTGTCTGATTCTCATCAGTCTGTATGATTCGAATCAGTCTGTGTCTGATTCAAATCAGTCTGTTTCTGATTCGAATCAGTCTGTGTCTGATTCGAATCAGTCTGTGCCTGCTTCAAATCCGTCTGTGTCTGATGCTATTCAGTTTGTGTCTGATTCTATTCAGTCTGTGTCTGATACTATTTAGTCTAAGTCCGATTTTAATCAGTATGTGTCTGATTCTAAGCAGTCTGTGTCTGATTCTGATCAGTTTGTGTCTCATTCTGATCAGTCTGTGTCTGATTCTAAACAGTCTGATTCTAGTCAGTCTGTTTCTGATTCTAGTCAGTCTGTGTCTGATTCCAGTGAGTCTGTGTCTGATTCTAATCAGTCTGTGTCTGATTCTAATCAGTCTGTGTCTGATTCTAATGTGTCTGTGTCTCATTCTAATCAGTCTGTGTCCGGCCCTAATCAGTCTGTGTCCGGTTCTAATCAGTCTGTGTCCGGTTCTAATCAGTCTGTGTCCGGTCCTAATCTGTCTGTGTCCGGCCCTAATCAGTCTGTGTCCGGCCCTAATCAGTCTGTGTCCGGTCCTAATCAGTCTGTGTCCGGTCCTAATCAGTCTGTGTCCGGCCCTAATCAGTCTGTGTCCGGCCCTAATCAGTCTGTGTCCGGCCCTAATCAGTCTGTGTCCGGCCCTAATCAGTCTGTGTCCGGTCCTAATCAGTATGTGTCCGGTTCTAATCAGTCTGTGTCCGGTCCTAATCAGTCTGTGTCCGGTCCTCATCAGTCTGTGTCTGATACTATTTAGTCTAAGTCCGATTTTAATCAGTATTTGTCTGATTCCAAGCAGTCTGTGACTGATTCTCATCAGTCTGTGTCTGATTCTCATCAGTCTGTGTCTGATTCCCATCAGTCTGTGTCTGATTCTCATCAGTCTGTGTCTGATTCTCATCAGTCTGTGTCTGATTTTCATCACTCTGTGTCTGATTCTCATCAGTCTGTATGATTCGAATCAGTCTGTGTCTGATTCAAATCAGTCTGTTTCTGATTCGAATCAGTCTGTGTCTGATTCGAATCAGTCTGTGCCTGCTTCTAATCCGTCTGTGTCTGATGCTATTCAGTTTGTGTGTGATTCTATTCAGTCTGTGTCTGATACTATTTAGTCTAAGTCCGATTTTAATCAGTATGTGTCTGATTCTAAGCAGTCTGTGTCTGATTCTGATCAGTTTGTGTCTCATTCTGATCAGTGTGTGTCTGATTCTAAACAGTCTGATTCTAGTCAGTCTGTTTCTGATTCTAGTCAGTCTGTGTCTGATTCCAGTGAGTCTGTGTCTGATTCTAATCAGTCTGTGTCTGATTCTAATCAGTCTGTGTCTGATTCTAATCAGTCTGTGTCTGATTCTAATCAGTCTGCGTCTGATTCTAATCAGTCTGTGTCTGATTCTAAGCAGTCTGTGACTGATACTCATCAGTCTGTGTCTCATTCTAATCAGTCTGTGTCTGATTCTAATCAGTCTGTATCTCATTCTCATGAGTCTGTGTCTGATTCTAATCAGTCTGTGTCTGATTCTAATCAGTCACTGACTGAATTGAATGAGTCTGTGTCCGTGTCTCATTCGAATCAATCTGTGTCTGATATCAGTCAGCTTGTGTCTGATTCTAGTCAGTCTGTGTCTGATTCTAATCAGTGTGTTTCCTTCCAATTAGTCTGTGTCTGATTCTCATCAGTCTGTGTATGTGTCTGATTCTCATCAGTCTGTGTATGTGTCTGATTCTCATCAGTCTGTGTCTGATTCTAATCAGTCTTTCTGATTCTGATCAGTCTGTGTCCGGTTCTAATCAGTCTGTGTCCGGCCCTAATCAGTCTGTGTCCGGTCCTAATCAGTCTGTGTCCGGCCCTAATTAGTCTGTGTCCGGCCCTGATCAGTCTGTGTCCGTTTCTAATCAGTCTGTGTCCGGTCCTAATCAGTCTGTGTCCGGTCCTAATCTGTCTGTGTCCGGTCCTAATCTGCCTGTGTCCGGTCCTCATCAGTCTGTGTCCGGTCCTAATCAGTCTGTGTCCGGTCCTAATCAGTCTGTGTCCGGTCCTAATCTGCCTGTGTCCGGTCCTAATCAGTCTATGTCCGTTTCTAATCAGTCTGTGTCCGGTTCTAATCAGTCTGCGTCCAGTTCTAATCAGTCTGTGTCTGATTCTCATCGATCAGTGCTCGATTCTATTCAGTCGGTGTCTGTGTCTGATTCTAATCGGTCTGTGTCCGGTTCTAATCAATTTGCATCTGCGTCCGATTCTAATCAGTCTGTGTCTGATTCTAATCACTCTGTGTCTGATTCTAATCCGTCTGTGTCTGCTTCTAATCCGTCTGTGTCCGGTCCTAATCCGTCTGTGACCGGTTCAAGTCAGTCTGTGGCGGGTTCTAATCAGTCTGTGTCCGATTCTAATCAGTCTGTGTCCGATTCTCATCGATCAGTGCTCGATTCTATTCAGTCGGTGTCTGTGTCTGATTCTAATCGGTCTTTTTTTCCGTTTCTAATCAATTTGCATCTGCGTCCGATTCTAATCAGTATGTGTCTGATTCTAATCACTCTGTGTCTGATTCTAATCCGTCTGTGTCTGCTTCTAATCAGTCTGTGTCCGGTCCTAATCCATCTGTGACCGGTTCTAGTCAGTCTGTGGCGGGTTCTAATCAGTCTGCGTCCGATTCCAATTCGTATGTGTCTGATTCTCATCAGTCTGTGACTGATTCTCATCAGTCTGTGTTTGATTCGCATCAGTCTGTGTCTGATTCTCATCAGTCTGTGTCTGATTCTCATCAGTCTGTGTCTGATTCTAAAAAGTCTGATTCTAGTCAGTCTGTGTCTGATTCTAATCAGTCTGTATCTGATTCTAATCAGTCTGTGTCTGATTCTAATCAGTCTGTGTCTGATTCTAATCAGTCTGTGTCTGATTCTAATCAGTCTGTGTCTGATTCTAATCAGTCTGTGTCTCATTCTCATCAGTCTGTGTCTCATTCTAATCAGTCTGTGTCTGATTCTAGTGAGTCTGTTTCTGATTCTAATGAGTCTGTGTCTGATTCTGTTCAGTCTCTGCCTGATTCTAATCAGTCTGTGTCTGATTCTAATCAGTCTGTGTCTAATTCTCATCAGTCTGTGTCTCATTCTAATCAGTCTGTGTCTCATTCTAATCAGTCTGTGTCTCATTCTAATCAGTCTGTGTCTGATTCTAATCAGTCTGTGTCTGATTCTAATCAGTCTGTGTCTGATTCTAATCAGTCACTGACTGAATTCAATCAGTGTGTGTCCTTGTCTCATTCGAATCAATTTGTGTCTGATATCAGTCAGTCTGTGTCTGATTCTAATCAGTGTATTTGCTTCCAATTAGTCTGGGTCTGATTCTCATCAGTCTGTGTCTCATTCTCATCAGTCTGTGTATGTGTCTGATTCTCATCAGTCTGTGTATGTGTCTGATTCTCATCAGTCTGTGTCTCATTCCAGTCAGGCTGTGTCTGATTCTAGTCAGGCTGTGTCTGATTCTAGTGAGTCTGTGTCTGGTTCTAATCAGTCTGCGTACGATTCTAATGTGTCTGCGTCTGATTCTAATCAGTCTGTGTCTCATTCTCATCAGTCTGTGTCTGATTCTAATCCGTCTGTGTCCGGTTCTAATCAGTCTGTGTCCGGTTCTAATCAGTCTGTGTCCGGTTCTAATCAGTCTGTGTCCGGTTATAATCAGTCTGTGTCCGGTTCTAATCTGTCTGTGTCCGGTTCTAATCAGTCTGTGTCCGGTCCTAATCAGTCTGTGTCCGGTCCTAATCAGTCTGTGTCCGGATCTAATCAGTCTGTGTCCGGTTCTAATCAGTCTGTGTCCGGTCCTCATCAGTCTGTGTCCGGTTCTAATCAGTCTGTGTCCGATTCTAATCAGTCTGTGTCCGATTCTAATCAGTCTGTGTCCGATTCTCATCGATCAGTGCTCGATTCTATTCAGTCGGTGTCTGTGTCTGATTCTAATCGGTCTTTTTTTCCGTTTCTAATCAATTTGCATCTGCGTCCGATTCTAATCAGTATGTGTCTGATTCTAATCACTCTGTGTCTGATTCTAAACCGTCTGTGTCTGCTTCTAATCAGTCTGTGTCCGGTCCTAATCCGTCTGTGACCGGTTCAAGTCAGCCTGTGGCGGGTTCTAATCAGTCTGCGTCCGATTCCAATTCGGATGTGTCTGATTCTCATCAGTCTGTGTTTGATTCTATTCAGTCTGTGTCTGATACTATTTAGTCGAAGTCCGATTTTAATCAGTATGTGTCTGATTCTAAGCAGTCTGTGTCTGATTCTGATCAGTTTGTGTCTGATTCTGATCAGTCTGTGTCTGATTCTAAACAGTCTGTGTCTGATTCTCGTCAGTCTGTGTCTGATTCTCGTCAGTCTGTGTCTGATTCTAGTGTGTCTGTGTCTGATTCTAGTGAGTCTGTCTCTGATTCTAATCAGCCTGTGTCTGATTCTAATCAGTCTCTGTCTGATTCTAATCAGTCTGTGTCTGATTCTAATCAGTCTGTGTCTGATTCTAATCAGTCTGTGTCTGATTCTAATCAGTCTGTGTCTCATTCTAATCAGTCTGTGTCTGATTCTAATCTGTCTGTGTCTGATTCTAATCAGTCTGTGTCTCATTCTAATCAGTCTGTGTCTCATTCTAATCAGTCTGTGTCTCATTCTAATCAGTCACTGACTGAATTGAATCAGTCTGTGTCCGGGTCTCATGTCTCTGTGTCTGATTCTCATCAGTCTGTGTATGTGTCTGATTCTAATCAGTCTGTGTCTGATTCTAATCAGTCTGTGTCTCATTCTCATCAGTCTGTGTCTCATTCTAATCAGTCTGTGTCTGATTCTAGTGAGTCTGTTTCTGATTCTAATGAGTCTGTGTCTGATTCTGTTCAGTCTCTGCCTGATTCTAATCAGTCTGTGTCTGATTCTAATCAGTCTGTGTCTAATTCTCATCAGTCTGTGTCTCATTCTAATCAGTCTGTGTCTCATTCTAATCAGTCTGTGTCTCATTCTAATCAGTCTGTGTCTGATTCTAATCAGTCTGTGTCTGATTCTAATCAGTCTGTGTCTGATTCTAATCAGTCACTGACTGAATTCAATCAGTGTGTGTCCTTGTCTCATTCGAATCAATTTGTGTCTGATATCAGTCAGTCTGTGTCTGATTCTAATCAGTGTATTTGCTTCCAATTAGTCTGGGTCTGATTCTCATCAGTCTGTGTCTCATTCTCATCAGTCTGTGTCTGATTCTAATCAGTCTGTCTGTTTCTGATCAGTCTGTGTCCGGTTCTAATCAGTCTGTGTCCGGCCCTAATCAGTCTGTGTCCGGTCCTAATCAGTCTGTGTCCGGTTCTAATCAGTCTGTGTCCGGTTCTAATCAGTCTGTGTCCGGTCCTAATCAGTCTGTGTCCGGTCCTAATCAGTCTGTGTCCGGTTCTAATCAGTCTGTGTCCGGTTCTAATCAGTCTGTGTCCGGTCCTAATCAGTCTGTGTCCGGTTCTAATCAGTCTGTGTCCGGTTCTAATCAGTCTGTGTCCGGTCCTAATCAGTCTGTGTCCGGTCCTAATCAGTCTGTGTCCGGTTCTAATCAGTCTGTGTCCGGTTCTAATCAGTCTGTGTTCGGTCCTAATCAGTCTGTGTCCGGTCCTAATCAGTCTGTGTCCGGTCCTAATCAGTCTGTGTCCGGTCCTAATCTGTCTGTGTCCGGCCCTAATCTGTCTGTGTCCGGTTCTAATCAGTCTGTGTCCGGCCCTAATCTGTCTGTGTCCGGCCCTAATCAGTCTGTGTCCGGCCCTAATCAGTCTGTGTCCGGTTCTAATCAGTCTGTGTCCGGTTCTAATCAGTCTGTGTCCGGTTCTAATCAGTCTGTGTCCGGTTCTAATCAGTCTGTGTCCGGTTCTAATCAGTCTGTGTCCGATTCTAATGTGTCTCTATCTGATTCTAATCAGTCTGTGTCCGATTCTAATGTGTCTGTGTCTCATTCTAATCAGTCTGTGTCCGGCCCTAATCAGTCTGTGTCCGGTTCTAATCAGTCTGTGTCCGGTTCTAATCAGTCTGTGTCCGGTCCTAATCTGTCTGTGTCCGGCCCTAATCAGTCTGTGTCCGGCCCTAATCAGTCTGTGTCCGGTCCTAATCAGTCTGTGTCCGGTCCTAATCAGTCTGTGTCCGGCCCTAATCAGTCTGTGTCCGGCCCTAATCAGTCTGTGTCCGGCCCTAATCAGTCTGTGTCCGGCCCTAATCAGTCTGTGTCCGGTCCTAATCAGTATGTGTCCGGTTCTAATCAGTCTGTGTCCGGTCCTAATCAGTCTGTGTCCGGTCCTCATCAGTCTGTGTCTGATACTATTTAGTCTAAGTCCGATTTTAATCAGTATTTGTCTGATTCCAAGCAGTCTGTGACTGATTCTCATCAGTCTGTGTCTGATTCTCATCAGTCTGTGTCTGATTCCCATCAGTCTGTGTCTGATTCTCATCAGTCTGTGTCTGATTCTCATCAGTCTGTGTCTGATTTTCATCACTCTGTGTCTGATTCTCATCAGTCTGTATGATTCGAATCAGTCTGTGTCTGATTCAAATCAGTCTGTTTCTGATTCGAATCAGTCTGTGTCTGATTCGAATCAGTCTGTGCCTGCTTCTAATCCGTCTGTGTCTGATGCTATTCAGTTTGTGTGTGATTCTATTCAGTCTGTGTCTGATACTATTTAGTCTAAGTCCGATTTTAATCAGTATGTGTCTGATTCTAAGCAGTCTGTGTCTGATTCTGATCAGTTTGTGTCTCATTCTGATCAGTGTGTGTCTGATTCTAAACAGTCTGATTCTAGTCAGTCTGTTTCTGATTCTAGTCAGTCTGTGTCTGATTCCAGTGAGTCTGTGTCTGATTCTAATCAGTCTGTGTCTGATTCTAATCAGTCTGTGTCTGATTCTAATCAGTCTGTGTCTGATTCTAATCAGTCTGCGTCTGATTCTAATCAGTCTGTGTCTGATTCTAAGCAGTCTGTGACTGATACTCATCAGTCTGTGTCTCATTCTAATCAGTCTGTGTCTGATTCTAATCAGTCTGTATCTCATTCTCATGAGTCTGTGTCTGATTCTAATCAGTCTGTGTCTGATTCTAATCAGTCACTGACTGAATTGAATGAGTCTGTGTCCGTGTCTCATTCGAATCAATCTGTGTCTGATATCAGTCAGCTTGTGTCTGATTCTAGTCAGTCTGTGTCTGATTCTAATCAGTGTGTTTCCTTCCAATTAGTCTGTGTCTGATTCTCATCAGTCTGTGTCTGATTCTAATCAGTCTGTCTGTTTCTGATCAGTCTGTGTCCGGTTCTAATCAGTCTGTGTCCGGCCCTAATCAGTCTGTGTCCGGTCCTAATCAGTCTGTGTCCGGTTCTAATCAGTCTGTGTCCGGTTCTAATCAGTCTGTGTCCGGTTCTAATCAGTCTGTGTCCGGTCCTAATCAGTCTGTGTCCGGTCCTAATCAGTCTGTGTCCGGTTCTAATCAGTCTGTGTCCGGTTCTAATCAGTCTGTGTCCGGTCCTAATCAGTCTGTGTCCGGTTCTAATCAGTCTGTGTCCGGTTCTAATCAGTCTGTGTCCGGTCCTAATCAGTCTGTGTCCGGTCCTAATCAGTCTGTGTCCGGTTCTAATCAGTCTGTGTCCGGCCCTAATCAGTCTGTGTCCGGTTCTAATCAGTCTGTGTCCGGCCCTAATCTGTCTGTGTCCGGCCCTAATCAGTCTGTGTCCGGCCCTAATCAGTCTGTGTCCGGTTCTAATCAGTCTGTGTCCGGTTCTAATCAGTCTGTGTCCGGTTCTAATCAGTCTGTGTCCGGTTCTAATCAGTCTGTGTCCGATTCTAATGTGTCTCTATCTGATTCTAATCAGTCTGTGTCCGATTCTAATGTGTCTGTGTCT
Organism: Mustelus asterias; assembly: GCF_964213995.1. Lineage (NCBI taxonomy): Eukaryota > Metazoa > Chordata > Chondrichthyes > Carcharhiniformes > Triakidae > Mustelus > Mustelus asterias. The sequence continues at coordinate 161,142 of NW_027590322.1, read as the reverse complement.
CATTCTAATCAGTCTGTGTCCGGCCCTAATCAGTCTGTGTCCGGTTCTAATCAGTCTGTGTCCGATTCTAATCAGTCTGTGTCCGGTCCTAATCTGTCTGTGTCCGGCCCTAATCAGTCTGTGTCCGGCCCTAATCAGTCTGTGTCCGGTCCTAATCAGTCTGTGTCCGGTCCTAATCAGTCTGTGTCCGGCCCTAATCAGTCTGTGTCCGGCCCTAATCAGTCTGTGTCCGGCCCTAATCAGTCTGTGTCCGGCCCTAATCAGTCTGTGTCCGGTCCTAATCAGTCTGTGTCCGGTTCTAATCAGTCTGTGTCCGGTCCTAATCAGTCTGTGTCCGGTCCTCATCAGTCTGTGTCTGATACTATTTAGTCTAAGTCCGATTTTAATCAGTATTTGTCTGATTCCAAGCAGTCTGTGACTGATTCTCATCAGTCTGTGTCTGATTCTCATCAGTCTGTGTCTGATTCTCATCAGTCTGTGTCTGATTCTCATCAGTCTGTGTCTGATTCTCATCAGTCTGTGTCTGATTTTCATCACTCTGTGTCTGATTCTCATCAGTCTGTATGATTCGAATCAGTCTGTGTCTGATTCAAATCAGTCTGTTTCTGATTCGAATCAGTCTGTGTCTGATTCGAATCAGTCTGTGCCTGCTTCAAATCCGTCTGTGTCTGATGCTATTCAGTTTGTGTCTGATTCTATTCAGTCTGTGTCTGATACTATTTAGTCTAAGTCCGATTTTAATCAGTATGTGTCTGATTCTAAGCAGTCTGTGTCTGATTCTGATCAGTTTGTGTCTCATTCTGATCAGTCTGTGTCTGATTCTAAACAGTCTGATTCTAGTCAGTCTGTTTCTGATTCTAGTCAGTCTGTGTCTGATTCCAGTGAGTCTGTGTCTGATTCTAATCAGTCTGTGTCTGATTCTAATCAGTCTGTGTCTGATTCTAATCAGTCTGTGTCTGATTCTAATCAGTCTGCGTCTGATTCTAATCAGTCTGTGTCTGATTCTAAGCAGTCTGTGACTGATTCTCATCAGTCTGTGTCTCATTCTAATCAGTCTGTGTCTGATTCTAATCAGTCTGTATCTCATTCTCATGAGTCTGTGTCTGATTCTAATCAGTCTGTGTCTGATTCTAATCAGTCACTGACTGAATTGAATGAGTCTGTGTCCGTGTCTCATTCGAATCAATCTGTGTCTGATATCAGTCAGCTTGTGTCTGATTCTAGTCAGTCTGTGTCTGATTCTAATCAGTGTGTTTCCTTCCAATTAGTCTGTGTCTGATTCTCATCAGTCTGTGTCTGATTCTGATCAGGCTGTGTCCAATTCTAATCAGTCTGTTTCTGATTCTCATCAGTCTGTGTCTGATTCTGATCAGCCTGTGACCAATTCTAATCAGAGTGTGGCAGATTCTAATCAGTCTGCGTCGGATTCTAATGTCTCTGTGTCTGATTCTCATCAGTCTGTGTCTGATTCTCATCAGTCTGTGTCTGATTCTCATCAGTCTGTGTATGTGTCTGATTCTCATCAGTCTGTGTCTGATTCTAATCAGTCTGTCTGATTCTGTCAGTCTGTGTCCGGTTCTAATCAGTCTGTGTCCGGTCCTAATCAGTCTGTGTCCGTTCCTAATCAGTGTGTGTCCGGTCCTAATCAGTCTGTGTCCGGTCCTAATCAGTCTGTGTCTGATTCTATTCAGTCTGTGTCTGATTCTATTCAGTCTGTGTCTGATTCTCATCACTCTGTGTCTGATTCTCATCAGTCTGTGTCTGATTCTCATCACTCTGTGTCTGATTCTCATCAGTCTGTATGATTCGAATCAGTCTGTGTCTGATTCAATTCAGTCTGTTTCTGATTCGAATCAGTCTGTGTCTCATTCGAATCAGTCTGTGCCTGCTTCTAATCCGTCTGTGTCTGATTCTATTCAGTTTGTGTCCGATTCTATTCAGTCTGTGTCTGATACTATTTAGTCTAAGTCCGATTTTAATCAGTATGTGTCTGATTCTAAGCAGTCTGTGTCTGATTCTGATCAGTTTGTGTCTCATTCTGATCAGTCTGTGTCTGATTCTAAACAGTCTGATTCTAGTCAGTCTGTGTCTGATTCTAGTCAGTCTGTTTCTGATTCTAGTCAGTCTGTGTCTGATTCCAGTGAGTCTGTGTCTGATTCTAATAAGTCTGTGTCTGATTCTAATCAGTCTGTGTCTGATTCTAATCAGTCTGCGTCTGATTCTAATCAGTCTGTGTCTTATTCTCATCAGTCTGTGTCTCATTCTAATCAGTCTGTGTCCGATTCTAATCAGTCTGTATCTGATTCTAATCAATCTGTGTCTGATTCTAATCAGTCTGTGTCTGATTCTAATCAGTCACTGACTGAATTGAATCAGTCTGTGTCTGTGTCTCATTCTCATCAGTCTGTGTCTCATTCTCATCAGTCTGTGTCTGATTCTAGTCAGTCTGTGTCTGATTCTAGTCAGTCTGTGTCTGATTCTAGTCAGTCTGTGTCTGATTCTAGTGAGTCTGTGTCTGATTCTAATCAGTCTGTGTCTGATTCTACTCAATCTGTGTCTGATTCTCGTCAGTCTGTGTCTGATTCTAGTGAGTCTGTGTCTGATTCTAGTGAGTCTGTGTCTGATTCTAATCAGTCTGTCTGATTCTAATCAGTCTGCGTCTCATTCTAATCAGTCTGTGTCTGATTCTAATCAGTCTGTGTCTCATTCTCAATAGTCTGTGTCTCATTCTAATCAGTCTGTGTCTGAGTCTAATCAGTCTGTATCCGATTCGAATCAGTCTGTGTCTGATTCGAATCAGTCTGTGTCTGATTCTAATCAGTCACTGACTGAATTGAATGAGTCTGTGTCCGTGTCTCATTCGAATCAATCTGTGTCTGATATCAGTCAGCTTGTGTCTGATTCTAGTCAGTCTGTGTCTGATTCTAATCAGTGTGTTTCCTTCCAATTAGTCTGTGTCTGAATCTGATCAGGCTGTGTCCAATTCTAATTAGTCTGTGTCTGATTCTCATCAGTCTGTGTCTGATTCTCATCAGTCTGTGTCTGATTCTCATCAGTCTGTGTATGTGTCTGATTCTCATCAGTCTGTGTCTGATTCTAATCAGTCTGTCTGATTCTGTCAGTCTGTGTCCGGTTCTATTCAGTCTGTGTCCGGTTCTAATCAGTCTGTGTCCAGTTCTAATCAGTCTGTGTCCGGTTCTAATCAGTCTGTGTCCGGTCCTAATCAGTCTGTGTCGGGCCCTAATCAGTCTGTGTCCGGTTCTAATCAGTCTGTGTCCGGTCCTAATCAGTCTGTGTCCGGTCCTAATCAGTCTGCGTACGATTCTAATGTGTCTGTGTCTGATTCTTATCAGTCTGTGTCTGATTCTAATCGATCAGTGTGCGATTCTATTCAGTCAGTGTCTGTGTCTGAATCTAATCAGACTGTGTACGATTCTAATTAATTTGCATCTGCGTCCGATTCTAATGTGTCTGTGTCTGATTCTAATCAGTCTGTGTCCGGTTCTAATCAGTCTGTGTCTGATTCTAATCAGTCTGTGTCCGGTTCTAATCAGTCTGTGTCCAGTTCTAATCAGTCTGTGTCCGGTTCTAATCAGTCTGTGTCTGATTCTAATCAGTCTGTGTCTGATTCTAATCAGTCTGTGTCTCATTCTCATGAGTCTGTGTCTCATTCCAATCAGTCTGTGTCTGATTCTAATCAGTCTGTATCTGATTCTAATCAGTCTGTGTCTGATTCTAATCAGTCTGTGTCTGATTCTAATCAGACACTCACTGAATTGAATCAGTCTGTGTCCGTGTCTCATTCGAATCAATCTGTGTCTGATATCAGTCAGCTTGTGTCTGATTCTAGTCAGTCTGTGTCTGATTCGAATCAGTGTGTTTCCTTCCAATTAGTCTGTTTCTGATTCCCATCAGTCTGTGTCTGATTCTGATCAGCCTGTGACCAATTCTAATCAGTCTGTGGCAGATTCTAATCAGTCTGCGTCGGATTCTAATGTCTCTGTGTCTGATTCTCATCAGTCTGTGTCTGATTCTCATCAGTCTGTGTCTGATTCTCATCAGTCTGTGTATGTGTCTGATTCTCATCAGTCTGTCTGATTCTGTCAGTCTGTGGCAGGTTCTAATCAGTCTGTGTCCGGTTCTAATCAGTCTGTGTCCGGTCCTAATCAGTCTGTGTCCGGTTCTAATCAGTCTGTGTCCGGTCCTAATCAGTCTGTGTCCGGTTCTAATCAGTCTGTGTCCGGTTCTAATCAGTCTGCGTCCGGTCCTCATCAGTCTGTGTCCGGTCCTCATCAGTCTGTGTCCGGTCCTAATCAGTCTGTGTCCAGTTCTAATCAGTCTGTGTCCGGTTCTAATCAGTCTGTGTCTGATTCTAATCAGTCTGTGTCTGATTCTAATCAGTCCGTGTCTCATTCTCATGAGTCTGGGTCTCATTCTAATCAGTCTGTGTCTGATTCTAATCAGTCTGTATCTGATTCTAATCAGTCTGTGTCTGTTTCTAATCAGTCTGTGTCTGATTCTAATCGATCACTGACTGAATTGAATCAGTCTGTGTCCGTGTCTCATTCGAATCGATCTGTGTCTGATATCAGTCAGCTTGTGTCTGATTCGAGTCAGTCTGTGTCTGATTCTAATCAGTGTGTTTCCTTCCAATTAGTCTGTGTCTGATTCTCATCAGTCTGTGTCTGATTCTGATCAGCCTGTGACCAATTCTAATCAGTCTGCATCGGATTCTAATGTCTCTGTGTCTGATTCTCATCAGTCTGTGTCTGATTCTCATCAGTCTGTGTCTGATTCTCATCAGTCTGTGTATGTGTCTGATTCTCATCAGTCTGTGTCTGATTCCATTCAGTCTGTCTGATTCTGTCAGTCTGTGGCAGGTTGTAATCAGTCTGTGTCCGGTCCTAATCAGATTGTTTCCGGTCCTAATCTGTCTGTGTCCGGCCCTAATAAGTCTGTGTCCGGTTCTAATCAGTCTGTGTACGGTCCTAATCAGTCTGTGTGCGGTCCTAATCAGTCTGTGTGCGGTCCTAATCAGTCTGTGTCCGGTTCTAATCAGTCTGTGTCCGGTCCTAATCAGTCTGTGTCCGGTCCTAATCAGTCTGTGTCCGGTCCTAATCAGTCTGTGTCCGGTCCTAATCAGTCTGTGTCCGGTCCTAATCAGTCTGTGTCCGGTCCTAATCAGTCTGTGTACGGTCCTAATCAGTCTGCGTCCGGTTCTAATCAGTCTGTGTCCGGTCCTAATCAGTCTGTGTCCGGACCTAATCAGTCTGTGTCCGGTCCTAATCAGTCTGCGTCCGGTTCTAATCAGTCTGTGTCCGGTCCTAATCAGTCTGTGTCCGGTCCTAATCAGTCTGTGTCCGGTCCTAATCAGTCTGTGTCCGGTCCTAATCAGTCTGTGTCCGGTTCTAATCAGTCTGTGTCCGGTTCTAATCTGTCTGTGTCCATTTCTAATCAGTCTGTGTCCGATTCTAATCAGTCTGTGTCTGATTCTCATCGATCAGCGTTCGATTCTATTCAGTCGGTGTCTGTGTCTGATTCTAATCGGTCTGTGTCTGATTCTCATCAGTCTGTGTCTGATTCTCATCGATCAGTGTGCGATTCTATTCAGTCAGTGTCTGTGTCTGATTCTAATCAGACTGTGTCCTGTACTAATCAGTCTGTGTCCGGTTCTAATCAGTCTGTGTCCGGTTCTAATCAGTCTGTGTCCGGTTCTAATCAGTCTGTGTCCGGTTCTAATCAGTCTGTGTCCGGATCTAATCAGTCTGTGTCCGGTTCTAATCAGTCTGTGTCCGGTTCGAATCAGTCTGTGTCCGGTTCTAATCAGTCTGTGTCCGGTTCTAATCAGTCTGTGTCCGGTTCTAATCAGTCTGTGTCCGGTTCTAATCAGTCTGTGTCCGGTTCTAATCAGTCTGTGTCCGGTTCTAATCTGTCTGTGTCCGGCCCTAATCAGTCTGTGTCCGGCCCTAATCAGTCTGTGTCCGGTTCTAATCAGTCTGTGTCCGGTCCTAATCAGTCTGTGTCCGGTTCTAATCAGTCTGTGTCCGGTTCTAATCTGTCTGTGTCCGGCCCTAATCAGTCTGTGTCCGGCCCTAATCAGTCTGTGTCCGGTTCTAATCAGTCTGTGTCCGGTCCTAATCAGTCTGTGTCCGATTCTAATCAGTCTGTGTCCGGTTCTAATCAGTCTGTGTCCAGTTCTAATCAGTCTGTGTCCGGTTCTAATCAGTCTGTGTCTGATTCTAATCAGTCTGTGTCTGATTCTAATCAGTCTGTGTCTCATTCTCATGAGTCTGTGTCTCATTCCAATCAGTCTGTGTCTGATTCTAATCAGTCTGTATCTGATTCTAATCAGTCTGTGTCTGATTCTAATCAGTCTGTGTCTGATTCTAATCAGACACTCACTGAATTGAATCAGTCTGTGTCCGTGTCTCATTCGAATCAATCTGTGTCTGATATCAGTCAGCTTGTGTCTGATTCTAGTCAGTCTGTGTCTGATTCTAATCAGTGTGTTTCCTTCCAATTAGTCTGTTTCTGATTCCCATCAGTCTGTGTCTGATTCTGATCAGCCTGTGACCAATTCTAATCAGTCTGTGGCAGATTCTAATCAGTCTGCGTCGGATTCTAATGTCTCTGTGTCTGATTCTCATCAGTCTGTGTCTGATTCTCATCAGTCTGTGTCTGATTCTCATCAGTCTGTGTATGTGTCTGATTCTCATCAGTCTGTCTGATTCTGTCAGTCTGTGGCAGGTTCTAATCAGTCTGTGTCCGGTTCTAATCAGTCTGTGTCCGGTCCTAATCAGTCTGTGTCCGGTTCTAATCAGTCTGTGTCCGGTCCTAATCAGTCTGTGTCCGGTTCTAATCAGTCTGTGTCCGGTTCTAATCAGTCTGCGTCCGGTCCTCATCAGTCTGTGTCCGGTCCTCATCAGTCTGTGTCCGGTCCTAATCAGTCTGTGTCCAGTTCTAATCAGTCTGTGTCCGGTTCTAATCAGTCTGTGTCTGATTCTAATCAGTCTGTGTCTGATTCTAATCAGTCCGTGTCTCATTCTCATGAGTCTGGGTCTCATTCTAATCAGTCTGTGTCTGATTCTAATCAGTCTGTATCTGATTCTAATCAGTCTGTGTCTGTTTCTAATCAGTCTGTGTCTGATTCTAATCGATCACTGACTGAATTGAATCAGTCTGTGTCCGTGTCTCATTCGAATCGATCTGTGTCTGATATCAGTCAGCTTGTGTCTGATTCTAGTCAGTCTGTGTCTGATTCTAATCAGTGTGTTTCCTTCCAATTAGTCTGTGTCTGATTCTCATCAGTCTGTGTCTGATTCTCATCAGTCTGTGTCTGATTCTCATCAGTCTGTGTATGTGTCTGATTCTCATCAGTCTGTGTCTGATTCCATTCAGTCTGTCTGATTCTGTCAGTCTGTGGCAGGTTGTAATCAGTCTGTGTCCGGTCCTAATCAGATTGTTTCCGGTCCTAATCTGTCTGTGTCCGGCCCTAATCAGTCTGTGTCCGGTTCTAATCAGTCTGTGTACGGTCCTAATCAGTCTGTGTGCGGTCCTAATCAGTCTGTGTGCGGTCCTAATCAGTCTGTGTCCGGTCCTAATCAGTCTGTGTCCGGTCCTAATCAGTCTGTGTCCGGTCCTAATCAGTCTGTGTCCGGTCCTAATCAGTCTGTGTACGGTCCTAATCAGTCTGCGTCCGGTTCTAATCAGTCTGTGTCCGGTCCTAATCAGTCTGTGTCCGGACCTAATCAGTCTGTGTCCGGTCCTAATCAGTCTGCGTCCGGTTCTAATCAGTCTGTGTCCGGTCCTAATCAGTCTGTGTCCGGTCCTAATCAGTCTGTGTCCGGTCCTAATCAGTCTGTGTCCGGTCCTAATCAGTCTGTGTCCGGTTCTAATCAGTCTGTGTCCGGTTCTAATCTGTCTGTGTCCATTTCTAATCAGTCTGTGTCCGATTCTAATCAGTCTGTGTCTGATTCTCATCGATCAGCGTTCGATTCTATTCAGTCGGTGTCTGTGTCTGATTCTAATCGGTCTGTGTCTGATTCTCATCAGTCTGTGTCTGATTCTCATCGATCAGTGTGCGATTCTATTCAGTCAGTGTCTGTGTCTGATTCTAATCAGACTGTGTCCTGTTCTAATCAGTCTGTGTCCGGTTCTAATCAGTCTGTGTCCGGTTCTAATCAGTCTGTGTCCGGTTCGAATCAGTCTGTGTCCGGTTCTAATCAGTCTGTGTCCGGTTCTAATCAGTCTGTGTCCGGTTCTAATCAGTCTGTGTCCGGTTCTAATCAGTCTGTGTCCGGTCCTAATCAGTCTGTGTCCGGTTCTAATCAGTCTGTGTCCGGTTCTAATCAGTCTGCGTCCGGTCCTCATCAGTCTGTTTCCGGTCCTCATCAGTCTGTGTCCGGTCCTAATCAGTCTGTGTCCAGTTCTAATCAGTCTGTGTCCGGTTCTAATCAGTCTGTGTCTGATTCTAATCAGTCTGTGTCTGATTCTAATCAGTCCGTGTCTCATTCTCATGAGTCTGGGTCTCATTCTAATCAGTCTGTGTCTGATTCTAATCAGTCTGTATCTGATTCTAATCAGTCTGTGTCTGTTTCTAATCAGTCTGTGTCTGATTCTAATCGATCACTGACTGAATTGAATCAGTCTGTGTCCGTATCTCATTCGAATCGATCTGTGTCTGATATCAGTCAGCTTGTGTCTGATTCTAGTCAGTCTGTGTCTGATTCTAATCAGTGTGTTTCCTTCCAATTAGTCTGTGTCTGATTCTCATCAGTCTGTGTCTGATTCTGATCAGCCTGTGACCAATTCTAATCAGTCTGCGTCGGATTCTAATGTCTCTGTGTCTGATTCTCATCAGTCTGTGTCTGATTCTCATCAGTCTGTGTCTGATTCTCATCAGTCTGTGTATGTGTCTGATTCTCATCAGTCTGTGTCTGATTCCATTCAGTCTGTCTGATTCTGTCAGTCTGTGGCAGGTTCTAATCAGTCTGTGTCCGGTCCTAATCAGATTGTTTCCGGTCCAAATCTGTCTGTGTCCGGCCCTAATCAGTCTGTGTCCGGTTCTAATCAGTCTGTGAACGGTCCTAATCAGTCTGTGTGCGGTCCTAATCAGTCTGTGTGCGGTCCTAATCAGTCTGTGTCCGGTTCTAATCAGTCTGTGTCCGGTCCTAATCAGTCTGTGTCCGGTCCTAATCAGTCTGTGTCCGGTCCTAATCAGTCTGTGTCCGGTCCTAATCAGTCTGTGTCCGGTCCTAATCAGTCTGTGTACGGTCCTAATCAGTCTGCGTCCGGTTCTAATCAGTCTGTGTCCGGTCCTAATCAGTCTGTGTCCGGACCTAATCAGTCTGTGTCCGGTCCTAATCAGTCTGCGTCCGGTTCTAATCAGTCTGTGTCCGGTCCTAATCAGTCTGTGTCCGGTCCTAATCAGTCTGTGTCCGGTCCTAATCAGTCTGTGTCCGGTCCTAATCAGTCTGTGTCCGGTTCTAATCAGTCTGTGTCCGGTTCTAATCTGTCTGTGTCCATTTCTAATCAGTCTGTGTCCGATTCTAATCAGTCTGTGTCTGATTCTCATCGATCAGCGTTCGATTCTATTCAGTCGGTGTCTGTGTCTGATTCTAATCGGTCTGTGTCTGATTCTCATCAGTCTGTGTCTGATTCTCATCGATCAGTGTGCGATTCTATTCAGTCAGTGTCTGTGTCTGATTCTAATCAGACTGTGTCCTGTTCTAATCAGTCTGTGTCCGGTTCTAATCAGTCTGTGTCCGGTTCTAATCAGTCTGTGTCCGGTTCTAATCAGTCTGTGTCCGGTTCTAATCAGTCTGTGTCCGGATCTAATCAGTCTGTGTCCGGTTCTAATCAGTCTGTGTCCGGTTCGAATCAGTCTGTGTCCGGTTCTAATCAGTCTGTGTCCGGTTCTAATCAGTCTGTGTCCGGTTCTAATCAGTCTGTGTCCGGTTCTAATCAGTCTGTGTCCGGTTCTAATCAGTCTGTGTCCGGTTCTAATCTGTCTGTGTCCGGCCCTAATCAGTCTGTGTCCGGCCCTAATCAGTCTGTGTCCGGTTCTAATCAGTCTGTGTCCGGTCCTAATCAGTCTGTGTCCGGTTCTAATCAGTCTGTGTCCGGTTCTAATCTGTCTGTGTCCGGCCCTAATCAGTCTGTGTCCGGCCCTAATCAGTCTGTGTCCGGTTCTAATCAGTCTGTGTCCGGTCCTAATCAGTCTGTGTCCGATTCTAATCAGTCTGTGTCTGATTCTCATCGATCAGCGTACGATTCTATTCAGTCGGTGTCTGTGTCTGATTCTAATCGGTCTGTGTCCGATTCTAATCAATTTGCATCTGCGTCCGATTCAAATCAGTCTGTGTCTGATTCGCATCAGTCCGTGTCTGATTCGCATCAGTCTGTGTCTGATTCTCATCAGTCTGTGTCTGATTCGCATCAGTCTGTGTCTGATTCTCATCAGTCTGTCTGATTCGAATCAGTCTGTGTCTGCTTCTATTCAGTCTGTGTCTGATACTATTTAGTCGAAGTCCGATTTTAATCAGTATGTGTCAGATTCTAAGCAGTCTGTGACTGATTCTCATCAGTCTGTGTCTGATTCTCATCAGTCTGTGTCTGATTCTCATCAGTCTGTGTCTGATTCTCATCAGTCTGTGCTTGATTCGAATCAATCTGTGTCTGATACCAGTCAGCTTGTTACTGATTCTAGTCACCCTGTGTCTGATTCTAATCAGTCTGTTTCTGATTCTGATCAGCCTGTGTCCAATTCTAATCAGTCTGTGGCAGGTTCTTATCAGTCTGTGTCTGATTCTCATCAGTCTGTGTCTGATTCTCATCAGTCTGTGTCTGATTCTCATCAGTCTGTGTATGTGTCTGATTCTCATCAGTCTGTGTCTGATTCTAATCAGTCTTTCTCATTCTGATCAGTCTGTGGCAGGTTCTAATCAGTCTGTGTCCGGTCCTAATCAGTCTGTGTCCGGTCCGAATCTGTCTGTGTCCGGTTCTACTCAGTCTGTGTCCGGTCCTAATCAGTCTGTGTCCGGTTCTAATCAGTCTGTGTCCGGTTCTAATCAGTCTCCGTACGATTCTAATGTGTCTGTGTCTGATTCTTATCAGTCTGTGTCTGATTCTCATCAGTGTCTGATTCTCATCGATCAGTGTGCGATTCTGTTCAGTCAGTGTCTGTGTCTGATTCTAATTAGACTGTGATCGATTCTAATCAATTTGAATCTGCGTCCGATTCTAATGTGTCTGTGTCTGATTCTAATCAGTCTGTGTCTGATTCTACTCCGTCTGTGTCCGGTTCTAATCAGTCTGTGTCCAGTTCTAATCAGTCTGTGTCCGTTTCTAATCAGTCTGTGTCCAGTTCTAATCAGTCTGTGTCCGATTCTACTCAGTCTGTGTCCAGTTCTAATCAGTCTGTGTCCGGTTCTAATCAGTCTGTGTCCGGTTCTAATCAGTCTGTGTCCGGCTCTAATCAGTCTGTGTCCGGTTCTAATCAGTCTGTGTCCGGTTCTAATCAGACTGTGTCTGATTCTAATAGGTCTGTGACCGATTCTAATCAATTTGCATCTGCGTCCGATTCTAATGTGTCTGTGTCTGATTCAAATCAGTCTGTGTCCGGTCCTAATCCGTCTGTGACCGGTTCAAGTCAGTCTGCGTCCGATTCCAATGCGTCTGTGTCTGATTCTCATCAGTCTGTGACTGATTCTCATCAGTCTGTGTCTGATTCGCATCAGTCTGTGTCTGATTGTCATCAGTCTGTGTCTGATTCGACTCAGTCTGTGTCTGATTCGAATCAGTCTGTGTCCGATTCTAATCAATTTGCATCTGCGTCCGATTCTAATGTGTCTGTGTCTGATTCTAATCAGTCTGTGCCTGCTTCTAATCCGTCTGTGTCTGATTCTATTCAGTCTGTGTCTGATTCTATTCAGTCTGTGTCTGATACTATTTAGTCTCAGTCCGATTTTAATCAGTATGTGTCTGATTCTAAGCAGTCTGTGACTGATTCTCATCAGTCTGTGTCTGATTCACGTCAGTCTGTGTCTGATTCTCATCAGTCTGTGTCTGATTCGAATCAGTCTGTGCCTGATTCGAATCAGTCTGTGCCTGCTTCTAATCCGTCTGTGTCTGATTCTATTCAGTCTGTGTCTGATTCTATTCAGTCTAAGTCCGATTTTAATCAGTATGGGTCTGATTCTAAGCAGTCTGTGTCTGATTCTGATCAGTTTGTGTCTCATTCTGATCAGTCTGTGTCTGATTCTAGTCAGTCTGTGTCTGATTCTAGTCAGTCTGTGTCTGATTCTAGTGAGTCTGTGTCTGATTCTAGTGAGTCTGTGTCTGATTCTAATCAGTCTGTGTCTGATTCTACTCAGTCTGTGTCTGATTCTCGTCAGTCTGTGTCTGATTCTCGTCAGTCTGTGTCTGATTCTAGTGAGTCTGTGTCTGATTCTAGTGAGTCTGTGTCTGATTCTAATCAGTCTGTGTCTGATTCTAATCAGTCTGTGTCTGATTCTAATCAGTCTGTATCTGATTCTAATCAGTCTGTGTCTCATTCTAATCAGTCACTGACTGAATTGAATGAGTCTGTGTCCGGGTCTCATTCGAATCAATCTGTGTCTGATATCAGTCAGCTTGTGTCTGATTCTAGTCAGTCTGTGTCTGATTCTAATCAGTGTGTTTGCTTCCAATTAGTCTGTGTCTGATTCTCATCAGTCTGTGTCTGATTCTGATGAGTCTGTGTCTGATTCTGATAAGTCTGTCTCCGATGCTAATCAGTCTGTGTCTGGTTCTGATCAGTCTGTGGCAGGTTCTAATCAGTCTGCGACGGATTCTAATGTCTCTGTGTCTGATTCTCATCAGTCTGTGTCTGATTCTCATCAGTCTGTGTCTGATTCTGATAAGTCTGTCTCCGATGCTAATCAGTCTGTGCCTGGTTCTGATCAGTCTGTGGCAGGTTCTAATCAGTCTGCGACGGATTCTAATGTCTCTGTGTCTGATTCTCATCAGTCTGTGTCTGATTCTCATCAGTCTGTGTCTGATTCTGATAAGTCTGTCTCCAATTCTAATCAGTCTGTGGCAGGTTCTAATCAGTCTGTGTCCGGCCCTAATCAGTCTGTGTCCGGTTCTAATCAGTCTGTGTCCGGTTCTAATCAGTCTGTGTCCAGTTCTAATCAGTCTGTGTCCGGTCCTAATCAGTCTGTGTCCGGTCCGAATCAGTCTGTGTCCGGTCCGAATCAGTCTGTGTCCGGTCCTAATCAGTCTGTGTCCAGTTCTAATCAGTCTGTGTCCGGTCCTAATCAGTCTGTGTCCGGTCCGAATCAGTCTGTGTCCGGTCCGAATCAGTCTGTGTCCAGTTCTAATCAGTCTGTGTCCGGTTCTACTCCGTCTGTGTCCGGTTCTAATCAGTCTGTGTCCGGTCCTAATCAGTCTGTGTCCAGTTCTAATCAGTCTGTGTCCGGTTCTAATCAGTCTGTGTCCGGTTCTAATCAGTCTTTGTCTGATTCTCATCGATCAGTGTTCGATTCTATTCAGTCGGTGTCTGTGTCTGATTCTAATCGGTCTGTGTCCGATTCTGATCAATTTGCATCTGCGTCCGATTCTAATGTGTCTGTGTCTGATTCAAATCAGTCTGTGTCCGGTCCTAATACGTCTGTGACCGGTTCAAGTCAGTCTGTGGCGGGTTCTAATCAGTCTGCGTCCGATTCCAATGCGTCTGTGTCTGATTCTCATCAGTCTGTGACTGATTCTCATCAGTCTGTGTCTGATTCGCATCAGTCTGTGTCTGATTGTCATCAGTATGTGTCTGATTCTCATCAGTCTGTCTGATTCGAATCAGTCTGTGTCTGATTCGAATCAGTCTGTGTCTGATTCGAATCAGTCTGTGTCTGATTCGAATCAGTCTGTGTCCGATTCTAATCAATTTGCATCTGCGTCCGATTCTAATGTGTCTGTGTCTGATTCTAATCAGTCTGTGCCTGCTTCTAATTCGTCTGTGTCTGATTCTATTCAATCTGTGTCTGATTCTATTCAGTCTGTGTCTGATACTATTTAGTCGAAGTCCGATTTTAATCAGTATGTGTCTGATTCTAAGCAGTCTGTGACTGATTCTCATCAGTCTGTGTCTGATTCTCATCAGTCTGTGTCTGATTCTCATTAGTCTGTGTCTGATTCTCATCAGTCTGTGTCTGATTCTCATCACTCTGTGTCAGATTCTCATCAGTCTGTGTCTGATTCTCATCAGTCTGTGTCTGATTCTCATCAGTCTGTAAGATTCGAATCAGTCTGTGTCTGATTCGAATCAGTCTGTGTCTGATTCGAATCAGTCTGTGTCTAATTCGAATCAGTCTGTGCCTGCTTCTAATCCGTCTGTGTCTGATTCTATTCAGTTTGTGTCTGAATCTAATCAGTCTGTCTGATACTATTTAGTCGAAGTCCGATTTATTCAGTATGTGTCTGATTCTAAGCAGTCTGTGTCTGATTCTGATTATTTTGTGTCTGATTGTGATCAGTCTGTGTCTGATTCTAAACAGTCTGATTCTAGTCAGTCTGTCTGATTCTATTCAGTCTGTTTCTGATTCTAATCAGTCTGTGTCTCATTCTCATCAGTCTGTGTCTCATTCTAATCAGTCTGTGTCTCATTCTAATCAGTCTGTGTCTGATTCTAATCAGTCTGTGTCTGATTCTAATCAGTCTGTGTCTGGTTCTAATCAGTCTGTGTCTGATTCTAATCAGTCTGTGTCTCATTCTCATCAGTCTGTGTCTCTTTCTAATCAGTCTGTGTCTGATTCTAATCAGTCTGTGTCTGATTCTAATCAGTCTGTGTCTGATTCTAATCAGTCTGTGTCCGATTCTAATCAGTCTGTGTCCGTTTCTAATCAGTCTGTGTCCAGTTCTAATCAGTCTGTGTCCGGTTCTAATCAGTCTGTGTCTCATTCTCATCAGTCTGTGTCTCATTCTAATCAGTCTGTGTCTGATTCTAATCCGTCTGTATCTGATTCTAATCAATCTGTGTCTGATTCTAATCAGTCTGTGTCTGATTCTAATCAGTCACTGACTGAATTGAATCAGTCTGTGTCCGTGTCTCATTCGAATCAATCTGTGTCTGATAACAGTCAGCTTTTGTCTGATTCTAGTCAGTCTGTGTCTCATTCTAATCAGTGTGTTTGCTTCCAATTAGTCTGTGTCTGATTCTCATCAGTCTGTGTCTGATTCTCATCAGTCTGTGTCTGATTCTCATCAGTCTGTGTATGTGTCTGATTCTCATCAGTCTGTGTCTGATTCTAATCACTCTCTCTGATTCTGAGCAGTCTGTGGCAGGTTCTAATCAGTCTGTTTCCGGTCCTAATCAGACTGTGTCCGGTCCTAATCTGTCTGTGTCCGGTTCTAATCAGTATGTGTCTGATTCTACTCCGTCTGTGTCCGTTTCTAATCAGTCTGTGTCCAGTTCTAATCAGTCTGTGTCCGGTTCTAATCAGTCTGTGTCCGGTTCTAATCAGTCTGTGTCCGGTTCTACTCAGTCTGTGTCCGGTTCTACTCAGTCTGTGTCCAGTTCTAATCAGTCTGTGTCCAGTTCATATCAGTCTGTGTCCGGTTCTAATCAGTCTGTGTCTGATTCTCATCGATCAGTGTTCGATTCTATTCAGTCGGTGTCTGTGTCTGATTCTAATCGGTCTGTGTCCGATTCTAATCAATTTGCATCTGCGTCCGATTCTAATGTGTCTGTGTCTGATTCAAATCAGTCTGTGTCCGGTCCTAATCCGTCTGTGACCGTTTCAAGTCAGTCTGTGGCGGGTTCTAATCAGTCTGCGTCCGATTCCAATGCGTCTGTGTCTGATTCTCATCAGTCTGTGACTGATTCTCATCAGTCTGTGTCTAATTCGCATCAGTCTGTGTCTCATTCTCATCAGTCTGTGTCTCATTCTAATCAGTCTGTGTCTGATTCTAATCCGTCTGTATCTGATTCTAATCAGTCTGTGTCTGATTCTAATCAGTCTGTGTCTGATTCTAATCAGTCACTGACTGAATTGAATCAGTCTGTGTCCGTGTCTCATTCGAATCAATCTGTGTCTGATATCAGTCAGCTTGTGTCTGATTCTAGTCAGTCTGTGTCTCATTCTATTCAGTGTGTCTGCTTCCAATTAGTCTGTGTCTGATTCTCATCAGTCTGTGTCTGATTCTGATCAGCCTGTGTCCAATTCTAATCAGTCTGTAGCAGGTTCTAATCAGTCTGCGTCGGATTCTAATGTCTCTGTGTCTGATTCTCATCAGTCTGTGTCTGATGCTCATCAGTCTGTGTATGATTCTCATCAGTCTGTGTACGTGTCTGATTCACATCAGTCTGTGTCTGATTCTAGTCAGTCTGTGACAGGTTGTAATCAGTCTGTCTGATTCTGATCAGTCTGTGGCAGGTTCTAATCAGTCTGTGTCCGTTCCTAATCACACTGTGTCCGGTCCTAATCTGTCTGTGTCCGGTCCTAATCTGTCTGTGTCCGGCCCTAATCAGTCTGTGTCCGGCCCTAATCAGTCTGTGTCCGGTCCTAATCAGTCTGTGTCCGGTTCTAATCAGTCTACGTACGATTCTAGTGTGTCGGTGTCTGATTCTTACCAGTCTGTGTCTGATTCTCATCAGTCTGTGTCTGATTCTCATCGATCAGTGTGCGATTCTGTTCAGTCAGTGTCTGTGTCTGATTCTAATCAGACTGTGTCCGATTCTAATCAATTTGCATCTGCGTCCGATTCTAATGTGTCTGTGTCTGATTCTAATCAGTCTGTGTCTGATTCTACTCCGTCTGTGTCCGGTTCTAATCAGTCTGTGTCCGGTTCTACTCAGTCTGTGTCCGGTTCTACTCAGTCTGTGTCCGGTTCTACTCAGTCTGTGTCCAGTTCTAATCAGTCTGTGTCCAGTTCTAATCAGTCTGTGTCCGGTTCTAATCAGTCTGTGTCCGGTTCTAATCAGTCTGTGTCTGATTCTCATCGATCAGTGTTCGATTCTATTCAGTCGGTGTCTATGTCTGATTCTAATCGGTCTGTGTCCGATTCTAATCAATTTGCATCTGCGTCCGATTCTAATGTGTCTGTGTCTGATTCAAATCCGTCTGTGTCCGGTCCTAATCCGTCTGTGACCGGTTCAAGTCAGTCTGTGGCGGGTTCTAATCAGTCTGCGTCCGATTCCAATGCGTCTGTGTCTGATTCTCATCAGTCTGTGACTGATTCTCATCAGTCTGTGTCTGATTCGCATCAGTCTGTGTCTGATTGTCATCAGTATGTGTCTGATTCTCATCAGTCTGTCTGATTCGAATCAGTCTGTGTCTGATTCGAATCAGTCTGTGTCCGATTCTAATCAATTTGCATCTGCGTCCGATTCTAATGTGTCTGTGTCAGATTCTAATCAGTCTGTGACAGGTTCTAATCAGTCTGCGTCGAATTCTAATGTCTCTGGGTCTGATTCTCATCAGTCTGTGTCTGATTCTCATCAGTCTGTGTCTGGTTCTCATCAGTCTGTGTATGTGTCTGATTCACATCAGTCTGTGTCTGATTCTAATCAGTCTGTCTGATTCTGATCAGTCTGTGGCAGGTTCTAATCAGTCTGTGTCCGGTCCTAATCTGTCTGTGTCCGGTCCTAATCTGTCTGTGTCCGGCCCTAATCAGTCTGTGTCCAGTTCTAATCAGTCTGTGTCCGGTTCTAATCAGTCTGCGTACGATTCTAGTGTGTCTGTGTCTGATTCTTACCAGTCTGTGTCTGATTATCATCAGTCTGTGTCTGATTCTCATCGATCAGTGTGCGATTCTGTTCAGTCAGTGTCTGTGTCTGATTCTAATCAGAGTGTGTCCGATTCTAATCAATTTGCATCTGCGTCCGATTCTAATGTGTCTGTGTCTGATTCTAATCAGTCTGTGTCTGATTCTACTCCGTCTGTGTCCGGTTCTAATCAGTCTGTTTCCGGTTCTAATCAGTCAGTGTCCGGTTCTAATCAGTCTGTGTCCGATTCTCCTCAGTCTGTGTCCGGTTCTACTCAGTCTGTGTCCGGTCCTAATCAGTCTGTGTCAGGTTCTACTCAGTCTGTGTCCGGTTCTAATCAGTCTGTGTCCGGTCCTAATCAGTCTGTGTCAGGTTCTACTCAGTCTGTGTCCGGTTCTAATCAGTCTGTGTCCAGTTCTAATCAGTCTGTGTCCGGTTCTAATCAGTCTGTGTCCGGTTCTAATCAGTCTGTGTCTGATTCTCATCGATTAGTGTTCGATTCTATTCAGTCGGTGTCTGTGTCTGATTCTAATCGGTCTGTGTCCGATTCTAATCAATTTGCATCTGCGTCCGATTCTAATGTGTCTGTGTCTGATTCAAATCAGTCTGTGTCCGGTCCTAATACGTCTGTGACCGGTTCAAGTCAGTCTGTGGCGGGTTCTAATCAGTCTGCGTCCGATTCCAATGCGTCTGTGTCTGATTCTCATCAGTCTGTGACTGATTCTCATCAGTCTGTGTCTGATTGTCATCAGTCTGTGTCTGATTGTCATCAGTATGTGTCTGATTCTCATCAGTCTGTGTCCGATTCTAATCAATTTGCATCTGCGTCCGATTCTAATGTGTCTGTGTCTGATTCTAATCAGTCTGTGCCTGCTTCTAATTCGTCTGTGTCTGATTCTATTCAATCTGTGTCTGATTCTATTCAGTCTGTGTCTGATACTATTTAGTCGAAGTCCGATTTTAATCAGTATGTGTCTGATTCTAAGCAGTCTGTGACTGATTCTCATCAGTCTGTGTCTGATTCCCATCAGTCTGTGTCTGATTCTCATCAGTCTGTGTCTGATTCTCATCAGTCTGTGTCTGATTCTCATCACTCTGTGTCTGATTCTCATCAGTCTGTGTCTGATTCTCATCAGTCTGTATGATTCGAATCAGTCTGTGTCTGATTCGAATCAGTCTGTGTCTGATTCGAATCAGTCTGTGTCTAATTCGAATCAGTCTGTGCCTGCTTCTAATCCGTCTCTGTCTGATTCTATTCAGTTTGTGTCTGAATCTAATCAGTCTGTGTCTGATACTATTTAGCCTAAGTCCGATTTATTCAGTATGTGTCTGATTCTAAGCAGTCTGTGTCTGATTCTGATTATTTTGTGTCTGATTGTGATCAGTCTGTGTCTGATTCTAAACAGTCTGATTCTAGTCAGTCTGTGTCTGGTTCTAATCAGTCTGTGTCTGATTCGAATCAGTCTGTGTCTCATTCTCATCAGTCTGTGTCTCTTTCTAATCAGTCTGTGTCTGATTCTAATCAGTCTGTGTCTGATTCTAATCAGTCTGTGTCTGATTCTAATCAGTCTGTGTCCGATTCTAATCAGTCTGTGTCCGTTTCTAATCAGTCTGTGTCCAGTTCTAATCAGTCTGTGTCCGGTTCTAATCAGTCTGTGTCTCATTCTCATCAGTCTGTGTCTCATTCTAATCAGTCTGTGTCTGATTCTAATCCGTCTGTATCTGATTCTAATCAGTCTGTGTCTGATTCTGATCAGTCTGTGTCTGATTCTAATCAGTCACTGACTGAATTGAATCAGTCTGTGTCCGTGTCTCATTCGAATCAATCTGTGTCTGATAACAGTCAGCTTGTGTCTGATTCTAGTCAGTCTGTGTCTCATTCTAATCAGTGTGTTTGCTTCCAATTAGTCTGTGTCTGATTCTCATCAGTCTGTGTCTGATTCTCATCAGTCTGTGTCTGATTCTCATCAGTCTGTGTATGTGTCTGATTCTCATCAGTCTGTGTCTGATTCTAATCACTCTGATTCTGAGCAGTCTGTGGCAGGTTCTAATCAGTCTGTTTCCGGTCCTAATCAGACTGTGTCCGGTCCTAATCAGTCTGTGTCCGGTTCTAATCAGTATGTGTCTGATTCTACTCCGTCTGTGTCCGTTTCTAATCAGTCTGTGTCCAGTTCTAATCAGTCTGTGTCCGGTTCTAATCAGTCTGTCTCCGGTTCTAATCAGTCTGTGTCCGGTTCTACTCAGTCTGTGTCCGGTTCTACTCAGTCTGTGTCCGGTTCTACTCAGTCTGTGTCCAGTTCTAATCAGTCTGTGTCCAGTTCATATCAGTCTGTGTCCGGTTCTAATCAGTCTGTGTCTGATTCTCATCGATCAGTGTTCGATTCTATTCAGTCGGTGTCTGTGTCTGATTCTAATCGGTCTGTGTCCGATTCTAATCAATTTGCATCTGCGTCCGATTCTAATGTGTCTGTGTCTGATTCAAATCAGTCTGTGTCCGGTCCTAATCCGTCTGTGACCGTTTCAAGTCAGTCTGTGGCGGGTTCTAATCAGTCTGCGTCCGATTCCAATGCGTCTGTGTCTGATTCTCATCAGTCTGTGACTGATTCTCATCAGTCTGTGTCTAATTCGCATCAGTCTGTGTCTGATTGTCATCAGTCTGTGTCTGATTCTCATCAGTCTGTCTGATTCGAATCAGTCTGTGTCTGATTCTAATCAGTCTGTGTCTGATTCTAATTAGTCTGTATCTGATTCTAATCAGTCTGTGTCTGATTCTAATCAGTCTGTGTCTGATTCTAATCCGTCTGTGTCTGATTCTAATCAGTCTGTGTCTCATTCTCATCAGTCTGTGTCTCATTCTAATCAGTCTGTGTCTGATTCTAATCCGTCTGTATCTGATTCTAATCAGTCTGTGTCTGATTCTGATCAGTCTGTGTCTGATTCTAATCAGTCACTGACTGAATTGAATCAGTCTGTGTCCGTGTCTCATTCGAATCAATCTGTGTCTGATATCAGTCAGCTTGTGTCTGATTCTAGTCAGTCTGTGTCTGATTCTAATCAGTGTGTTTCCTTCCAATTAGTCTGTGTCTGATTCTCATCAGTCTGTGTCTGATTCTCATCAGTCTGTGTCTGATTCTCATCAGTCTGTGTATGTGTCTGATTCTCATCAGTCTGTGTCTGATTCTAATCAGTCTGTCTGATTCTGATCAGTCTGTGTCAGGTTCTAATCAGTCTGTGTCCGGCCCTAATCAGTCTGTGTCCGGTTCTAATCAGTCTGTGTCCGGTTCTAATCAGTCTGTGTCCGGTTCTAATCAGTCTGCATACGATTCTAGTCTGTCAGTGTCTGATTCTTATCAGTCTGTGTCTGATTCGAATCAGTCTGTGTCTAATTCGAATCAGTCTGTGCCTGCTTCTAATCCGTCTGTGTCTGATTCCATTCAGTTTGTGTCTGATGCTAATCAGTCTGTGTCTGATACTATTTAGTCTGAGTCCGATTTTAATCAGTATGTGTCTGATTCTAAGCAGTCTGTGTCTGATTCTGATTAGTTTGTGTCTGATTCTGATCAGTCTGTGTCTGATTCTAAACAGTCTGATTCTAGTCAGTCTGTGTCTGATTCGTGTCAGTCTGTTTCTGATTCTAGTCAGTCTGTGTCTGATTCTAGTGAGTCTGTGTCTGATTCTAATCAGTCTGTGTCTGATTCTAATCAGTCTGTGTCTGATTCTAATCAGTCTGTGTTTTTAATTCTGATCAGTCTGTGTCTGATTCTAATCTGTCTGTGTCTCATTCTCATCAGTCTGTGTCTCATTCTAATCAGTCTGTGTTTGATTCTAATCAGTCTGTATCTGATTCTAATCAGTCTGTGTCTGATTCTAATCAGTCACTGACTGAATTGAATCAGTCTGTGTCCGTGTCTCATTCGAATCAATCTGTGTCTGATATCAGTCAGCCTGTGTCTGATTCTAGTCAGTCTGTGTCTGATTCTATTCAGTGTGTCTGCTTCCAATTAGTCTGTGTCTGTTTCTCATCAGTCTGTGTCTGATTCTGATCAGCCTGTGTCCAATTCTAATCAGTCTGTGACAGGTTCTAATCAGTCTGCGTCGGATTCTAATGTCTCTGGGTCTGATTCTCATCAGTCTGTGTCTGATTCTCATCAGTCTGTGTCTGGTTCTCATCAGTCTGTGTATGTGTCTGATTCACATCAGTCTGTGTCTGATTCTAATCAGTCTGTCTGATTCTGATCAGTCTGTGGCAGGTTCTAATCAGTCTGTGTCCGGTCCTAATCACACTGTGTCCGGTCCTAATCTGTCTGTGTCCGGCCCTAATCAGTCTGTGTCCGGTTCTAATCAGTCTGTGTCCGGTTCTAATCAGTCTGTGTCCGGTTCTAATCAGTCTGCGTACGATTCTAGTGTGTCTGTGTCTGATTCTTACCAGTCTGTGTCTGATTATCATCAGTCTGTGTCTGATTCTCATCGATCAGTGTGCGATTCTGTTCAGTCAGTGTCTGTGTCTGATTCTAATCAGACTGTGTCCGATTCTAATCAATTTGCATCTGCGTCCGATTCTAATGTGTCTGTGTCTGATTCTAATCAGTCTGTGTCTGATTCTAATCAGTCTGTGTCCGGTTCTAATCAGTCTGTGTCCGATTCTAATCAGTCTGTGTCCGGTTCTAATCAGTCTGTGTCCGGTTCTACTCAGTCTGTATCCAGTTCTAATCAGTCTGTGTCCAGTTCTAATCAGTCTGTGTCCGGTTCTAATCAGTCTGTGTCCGGTTCTAATCAGTCTGTGTCTGATTCTCATCGATCAGTCTTCGATTCTATTCAGTCGGTGTCTGTGTCTGATTCTAATCGGTCTGTGTCCGATTCTAATCAATTTGCATCTGCGTCCGATTCTAATGTGTCTGTGTCTGATTCAAATCAGTCTGTGTCCGGTCCTAATCCGTCTGTGACCGGTTCAAGTCAGTCTGTGGCGGGTTCTAATCAATCTGCGTCCGATTCCAATGCGTCTGTGTCTGATTCTCATCAGTCTGTGACTGATTCTCATCAGTCTGTGTCTAATTCGCATCAGTCTGTGTCTGATTGTCATCAGTCTGTGTCTGATTCTCATCAGTCTGTCTGATTCGAATCAGTCTGTGTCTGATTCTAATCAGTCTGTGTCTGATTCTAATTAGTCTGTGTCTGATTCTACTCCGTCTGTGTCTGATTCTAATCCGTCTGTGTCTGATTCTAATCAGTCTGTGTCTCATTCTCATCAGTCTGTGTCTCGTTCTAATCAGTCTGTGTCTGATTCTAATCCGTCTGTATCTGATTCTAATCAGTCTGTGTCTAATTCTAATCAGTCTGTGTCTGATTCTAATCAGTCACTGACTGAATTGAATCAGTCTGTGTCCGTGTCTCATTCGAATCAATCTGTGTCTGATATCAGTCAGCTTGTGTCTGATTCTGGTCAGTCTGTGTCTCATTCTAATCAGTGTGTTTGCTTCCAATTAGTCTGTGTCTGATGCTCATCAGTCTGTGTGTGATTCTCATCAGTCTGTGTATGTGTCTGATTCTCATCAGTCTGTGTCTGATTCTCATCGATCAGTGTCCGATTCTGTTCAGTCAGTGTCTGTGTCTGATTCTAATCAGACTGTGTCCGATTCTAATCAATTTGCATCTGCGTCCGATTCTAATGTGTCTGTGTCTGATTCTAATCAGTCTGTGTCTGATTCTAATCAGTCTGTGTCTGATTCTAATCCGTCTATTTCCGGTTCTAATCAGTCTGTGTCCGGTTCTAATCAGTCTGTGTCCGGTTCTAATCAGTCTGTGTCCGGTTCTAATCAGTCTGTGTCGGGTTCTACTCAGTCTGTGTCCGGTTCTACTCAGTCTGTGTCAGGTTCTACTCAGTCTGTGTCCGGTTCTAATCAGTCTGTGTCCAGTTCTAATCAGTCTGTGTCCGGTTCTAATCAGTCTGCGTCCGGTTCTAATCAGTCTGTGTCTGATTCTCATCGATCAGTGTTCGATTCTATTCAGTCGGTGTCTGTGTCTGATTCTAATCGGTCTGTGTCCGATTCTAATCAATTTGCATCTGCGTCCGATTCTAATGTCTCTGTGTCTGATTCTCATCAGTCTGTGTCCGGTCCCAATCCGTCTGTGACCGGTTCAAGTCAGTCTGGGGCGGGTTCTAATCAGTCTGCGTCTGATTCCAATGCGTCTGTGTCTGATTCTCATCAGTCTGTGTCTGATTCTCATCAGTCTGTGACTGATTCTCATCAGTCTGTGTCTGATTCGCATCAGTCTGCGTCTGATTGTCATCAGTATGTGTCTGATTCTCAACAGTCTGTCTGATTCGAATCAGTCTGTGCCTGATTCGAATCAGTCTGTGTCTGATTCGAATCAGTCTGTGTCCGATTCTAATCAATTTGCATCTGCGTCCGATTCTAATGTCTCTGTGTCTGATTCTCATCAGTCTGTGTCCGGTCCCAATCCGTCTGTGACCGGTTCAAGTCAGTCTGGGGCGGGTTCTAATCAGTCTGCGTCTGATTCCAATGCGTCTGTGTCTGATTCTCATCAGTCTGTGACTGATTCTCATCAGTCTGTGTCTGATTCGCATCAGTCTGCGTCTGATTGTCATCAGTATGTGTCTGATTCTCAACAGTCTGTCTGATTCGAATCAGTCTGTGCCTGATTCGAATCAGTCTGTGTCTGATTCGAATCAGTCTGTGTCCGATTCTAATCAATTTGCATCTGCGTCCGATTCTAATGTGTCTGTGTCTGATTCTAATCAGTCTGTGCCTGCTTCTAATCCGTCTGTGTCTGATTCTATTCAGTCTGTGTCTGATTCTATTCAGTCTGTGTCTGATTCTATTCAGTCTGTGTCTGATACTATTTAGTCGAAGTCCGATTTTAATCAGTATGTGTCTGATTCTAAGCAGTCTGCGACTGATTCTCATCAGTCTGTGTCTGATTCTCATCAGTCTGTGTCTGATTCTAAGCAGTCTGCGACTGATTCTCATCAGTCTGTGTCTGATTCTCATCAGTCTGTGTCTGATTCTCATCAGTCTGTGTCTGATTCTCATCAGTCTGTGTCTGATTCTCATCACTCTGTGTCTGATTCTCATCAGTCTGTGTCTGATTCTCATCCGTCTGTATGATTCGAATCAGTCTGTGTCTAATTCGAATCAGTCTGTGCCTGCTTCTAATCCGTCTCTGTCTGATTCTATTCAGTTTGTGTCTGAATCTAATCAGTCTGTGTCTGATACTATTTCGTCTAAGTCCGATTTATTCAGTATGTGTCTGATTCTATTTAGTCTAAGTCCGATTTATTCAGTATGTGTCTGATTCGAAGCAGTCTGTGTCTGATTCTGATTAGTTTGTGTCTGATTCTGATCAGTCTGTGTCTGATTCTAAACAGTCTGATTCCAGTCAGTCTGTCTGATTCTATTCAGTCTGTTTCTGATACTAATCAGTCTGTGTCTCATTCTCATCAGTCTGTGTCTCATTCTAATCAGTCTGTGTCTGATTCTAATCAGTCTGTGTCTGATTCTAATCAGTCTGTGTCTGATTCTAGTCAGTCTGTGTCTGGTTCCAATCAGTCTGTGTCTGATTCTAATCAGTCTGTGTCTGATTCTAATCAGTCTGTGTCTCATTCTCATCAGTCTGTGTCTCATTCTAATCAGTCTGTGTCTGATTCTAATCCGTCTGTATCTGATTCTAATCAGTCTGTGTCTGATTCTAATCAGTCTGTGTCTGATTCTAATCAGTCACTGACTGAATTGAATCAGTCTGTGTCCGTGTCTCATTCGAATCAATCTGTGTCTGATATCAGTCAGCTTGTGTCTGATTCTAGTCAGTCTGTGTCTCATTCTAATCAGTGTGTTTGCTTCCAATTAGTCTGTGTCTGATTCTCATCAGTCTGTGTCTGATTCTCATCAGTCTGTGTCTGATTCTCATCAGTCTGTGTATGTGTCTGATTCTCATCAGTCTGTGTCTGATTCTAATCACTCTGTCTGATTCTGATCAGTCTGTGGCAGGTTCTAATCAGTCTGTGTCCGGTCCTAATCAGTCTGTGTCCGGTTCTAATCAGTCTGTGTGCGGTTCTAATCAGTCTGTGTCCGGTTCTACCCAGTCTGTGTCCGGTTCTACTCAGTCTGTGTCCAGTTCTAATCAGTCTGTGTCCAGTTCTAATCAGTCTGTGTCCGGTTCTAATCAGTCTGTGTCTGATTCTCATCGATCAGTGTTCGATTCTATTCAGTCGGTGTCTGTGTCTGATTCTAATCGGTCTGTGTCCGATTCTAATCAATTTGCATCTGCGTCCGATTCTAATGTGTCTGTGTCTGATTCAAATCAGTCTGTGCCCGGTCCTAATCCGTCTGTGACCGGTTCAGGTCAGTCTGTGGCGGGTTCTAATCAGTCTGCGTCCGATTCCAATGCGTCTGTGTCTGATTCTCATCAGTCTGTGTCTGATTCGCATCAGTCTGTGTCTGATTGTCATCAGTCTGTGTCTGATTCTCATCAGTCTGTCTGATTCGAATCAGTCTGTGTCCAATTCTAATCAATTTGCATCTGCGTCCGATTCTAATGTGTCTGTGTCTGATTCTAATCAGTCTGTGTCTGATTCTATTCAGTCTGTGTCTGATACTATTTAGTCGAAGTCCGATTTTAATCAGTATGTGTCTGATTCTAAGCAGTCTGTGACTGATTCTCATCAGTCTGTGTCTGATTCTCATCAGTCTGTGTCTGATTCTCATCAGTCTGTGTCTGATTCTAATCAGTCTGTGTCTGATTCTAATCAGTCTGTGTCTGATTCTATTCAGTCTAAGTCCGATTTTAATCAGTATGGGTCTGATTCTAAGCAGTCTGTGTCTGATTCTGATCAGTTCGTGTCTGCTTCTGATCCGTCTGTGTCTGATTCTAAACAGTCTGTGTCTGATTCTAGACAGTCTGTTTCTGATTCTAGTCAGTCTGTGTCTGATTCTAGTGAGTCTGTGTCTGATTCTAGTGAGTCTGTGTCTGATTCTAGTGAGTCTGTGTCTGATTCTAATCAGTCTGTGTCTGATTCTAATCAGTCTGTGTCTGATTCTAATCAGTCTGTGTCTGATTCTAATCAGTCTGTGTCCGGTTCTAATCAGTCTGTGTCCGGTTCTAATCAGTCTGTGGCCAGTTCTAATCAGTCTGTTTCCGGTTCTAATCAGTCTGTGTCCGGTTCTAATCAGTCTGTGTCTGATTCTCATCGATCAGTCTTCGATTCTATTCAGTCGGTGTCTGTGTCTGATTCTAATCGGTCTGTGTCCGATTCTAATCAATTTGCATCTGCGTCCGATTCTAATGTGTCTGTGTCTGATTCTAATCAGTCTGTGTCTGATTCTAATCAGTCTGTGTCTGATTCTAATCAGTCTGTGTCTGATTCTAATCAGTCTGGGTCTGATTCTAATCAGTCTGTGTCCGGTTCTAATCAGTCTGTGTCTGATTCTACTCCGTCTGTGTCCGGTTCTAATATGTCTGTGTCCGGTTCTAATAAGTCTGAATTGAATCAGTCTGTGTCCGTGTCTCATTCGAATCAATCTGTGTCTGATATCAGTCAGCCTGTGTCTGATTCTAATCAGCGTCTCTGATTCTAATCAGTGTGTTTGCTTCCAATTAGTCTGTGTCTGATTCTCATCAGTCTGTGTCTGATTCTCATTAGTCTGTGTCTGATTCTCATCAGTCTGTGTATGTGTCTGATTCTCATCAGTCTGTGTCTGATTCTAATCAGTCTGTGTCTGATTCTACTCCGTCTGTGTCCGGTTCTAATCAGTCTGTGTCTGATTCTACTCCGTCTGTGTCCGGTTCTAATATGTCTGTGTCCGGTTCTAATAAGTCTGTGTCCGGTTCTAATCAGTCTGTGTCCGGTTCTAATCAGACTGTGTCCAGTTCTAATCTGTCTGTGTCCGGTTCTAATCAGTCTGTGTCCGGTTCTAATCAGTCTGTGTCCGGTTCTAATCAGTCTGTGTCCGGTTCTAATCAGTCTGTGTCCAGTTCTCATCAGTCTGCGTCTGATTCTCATCAGTCTGTGTCTGATTCGAATCAGTCTGTGTCTGATTCGAATCAGTCTGTGCCTGCTTCTAATCCGTCTGTGTCTGATTCTATTCAGTTTGTGTCTGATTCTATTTAGTCTAAGTCCGATTTTAATCAGTATGTGTCTGATTCTAAGCAGTCTGTGTCTGATTCTGATCAGTTTGTGTCTGATTCTATTCAGTCTGTGTCTGATTCGCATCGATCAGTGGTCGATTCTATTCATTCAGTGTCTGTGTCTGATTCTAATCGGTCTGTGTCCGATTCTAATCAATTTGCATCTGCGTCCGATTCTAATCAGTCTGTGTCTGATTCTAATCACTCTGTGTCCGATTCTAATCCGTCTGTTTCTGATTCTAATCAGTCTGTGTCCGGTCCTAATCCGTCTGTGACCGGTGCACGTCAGTCTGTGGCGGGTTCTAATCAGTCTGCGTCCGATTCCAATTCGTATGTGTCTGATTCGAATCAGTCTGTGACTGATTCTCATCAGTCTGTGTCTGATTCGCATCAGTCTCTGTCTGATTCGAATCAGTCTGTGTCGGATTCGCATCAGTCTGTCTGATTCGAATCAGTCTGTGTCTGATTCGAATCAGTCTGTGTCTGATTCGAATCAGTCTGTGTCTGATTCTATTCAGTCTGTGTCTGATTCTATTCAGTCTGTGTCTGATTCTATTCAGTCTGTGTCTCATTCTATTCAGTCTGTGTCTGATACTATTTCGTCTAAGTCCGATTTTAATCAGTATGTGTCTGATTCTAACCAGTCTGTGACTGATTCTATTCAGTCTGTGTCTGATTCTCATCAGTCTGTGTCTGATTCTAATCAGTCTGTGTCCGGTCCTAAGCCGTCTGTGACCGGTTCAAGTCAGTATGTGGCGTGTTCTAATCAGTCTGCGTCCGAGTCCAATGCGTCTGTGTCTGATTCTCATCAGTCTGTGACTGATTCTCATCAGTCTGTGTCTGATTCGCATCAGTCTGTGTCTGATTCGCATCAGTCTGTGTCTGATTCTCATCAGTCTGTGTCTGATTCGCATCAGTCTGTCTGATTCGAATCAGTCTGTGTCTGATTCGAATCAGTCTGTGTCTGATTCTAATCAGTCTGTGTCCGGTCCTAATCCGGCTGTGACCGGTTCAAGTCAATCTGTGCCTGCTTCTAATCCGTCTGTGTCTGATTCTATTCAGTTTGTGCCTGATTCTATTTAATCTAAGTCCGATTTTAATCAGTATGTGTCTGATTCTAAGCAGTCTGTGTCTGATTCTGATCAGTTTGTGTCTGATTCTGATCAGTTTGTGTCTGATTCTGATCAGTCTGTGTCTGATTCTAATCAGTCTGTGTCTGATTCTATTCAGTCTGTGTCTGATTCTATTCAGTCTGTGTCTGATTCTATTCAGTCTGTGTCTGATTCTATTCAGTCTGTGTCTGATTCTATTCAGTCTGTGTCTGATACTATTTAGTCTAAGTCCGATTTTAATCAGTATGTGTCTGATTCTAAGCAGTCTGTGACTGATTCTCATCAGTCTGTGTCTGATTCTCATCAGTCTGTGTCTGATTCTAATCAGTCTGTGTCCGGTCCTAATCCGTCTGTGACCGGTTCAAGTCAGTCTGTGGCGTGTTCTAATCAGTCTGCGTCCGATTCCAATTCGTCTGTGACTGATTCTCATCAGTCTGTGACTGATTCTCATCAGTCTGTGTCTGATTCTGATCAGTTTGTGTCTGATTCTAATCAGTCTGTGTCTGATTCTAATCAGTCTGTGTCTGATTCTATTCAGTCTGTGTCTGATTCTAAGCAGTCTGTGTCTGATTCTATTCAGTCTGTGTCTGATTCTAAGCAGTCTGTGTCTGATTCTCATCAGTCTGTGTCTCATTCTAATCAGTCTGTGTCTGATTCTAATCAGTCTGTGTCTCATTCTAATCAGTCACTGACTGAATTGAATCAGTCTGTGTCCGTGTCTCATTCGAATCGATCTGTGTCTGATATCAGTCAGCTTGTGTCTGATTCTAGTCAGTCTGTGTCTGATTCTAATCAGTGTGTTTGCTTCCAATTAGTCTGTGTCTGATTCTCATCAGTCCGTGTCTGATTCTCATCAGTCTGTGTATGTGTCTGATTCTGATCAGCCTGTGTCCAATTCTAATCAGTCTGTGGCAGGTTCTAATCAGTCTGCGTCGGATTCTAATGTCTATGTCTGATTCTCATCAGTCTGTGTCTGATTCTCATCAGTCTGTGTCTGATTCTCATCAGTCTGTGTCTGAATCTCATCAGTCTGTGTCTGATTCTCATCAGTCTGTGACTGATTCTCATCAGTCTGTGTCTGATTCTCATCAGTCTGTGTCTGATTCTCATCATTCTGTGTCTGATTCTCATCAGTCTGTGCTTGATTCGAATCAGTCTGTGTCTCATTCGAATCAGTCTGTGTCTGATTCGAATCAATCTGTGCCTGCTTCTAATCCGTCTGTGTCTGATTCTATTCAGTTTGTGCCTGATTCTATTTAATCTAAGTCCGATTTTAATCAGTATGTGTCTGATTCTAAGCAGTCTGTGTCTGATTCTGATCAGTTTGTGTCTGATTCTGATCAGTTTGTGTCTGATTCTGATCAGTCTGTGTCTGATTCTAATCAGTCTGTGTCTGATTCTATTCAGTCTGTGTCTGATTCTATTCAGTCTGTGTCTGATTCTATTCAGTCTGTGTCTGATTCTATTCAGTCTGTGTCTGATTCTATTCAGTCTGTGTCTGATACTATTTAGTCTAAGTCCGATTTTAATCAGTATGTGTCTGATTCTAAGCAGTCTGTGACTGATTCTCATCAGTCTGTGTCTGATTCTCATCAGTCTGTGTCTGATTCTAATCAGTCTGTGTCCGGTCCTAATCCGTCTGTGACCGGTTCAAGTCAGTCTGTGGCGTGTTCTAATCAGTCTGCGTCCGATTCCAATTCGTCTGTGACTGATTCTCATCAGTCTGTGACTGATTCTCATCAGTCTGTGTCTGATTCTGATCAGTTTGTGTCTGATTCTAATCAGTCTGTGTCTGATTCTAATCAGTCTGTGTCTGATTCTATTCAGTCTGTGTCTGATTCTAAGCAGTCTGTGTCTGATTCTATTCAGTCTGTGTCTGATTCTAAGCAGTCTGTGTCTGATTCTCATCAGTCTGTGTCTCATTCTAATCAGTCTGTGTCTGATTCTAATCAGTCTGTGTCTCATTCTAATCAGTCACTGACTGAATTGAATCAGTCTGTGTCCGTGTCTCATTCGAATCGATCTGTGTCTGATATCAGTCAGCTTGTGTCTGATTCTAGTCAGTCTGTGTCTGATTCTAATCAGTGTGTTTGCTTCCAATTAGTCTGTGTCTGATTCTCATCAGTCCGTGTCTGATTCTCATCAGTCTGTGTATGTGTCTGATTCTGATCAGCCTGTGTCCAATTCTAATCAGTCTGTGGCAGGTTCTAATCAGTCTGCGTCGGATTCTAATGTCTATGTCTGATTCTCATCAGTCTGTGTCTGATTCTCATCAGTCTGTGTCTGATTCTCATCAGTCTGTGTCTGAATCTCATCAGTCTGTGTCTGATTCTCATCAGTCTGTGTCTGATTCTCATCAGTCTGTGTCTGATTCTCATCAGTCTGTGTCTGATTCTGATCAGTCTGTGGCAGGTTCTAATCAGTCTGTGTCCGGTCCTAATCAGTCTGTGTCCGGTCCTAATCAGTCTGTGTCCGGTCCTAATCAGTCTGTGTCCGGTCCTAATCAGTATGTGTCCGGCCCTAATCAGTCTGTGTCCGGCCCTAATCAGTCTGTGTCCGGTTCTATTCAGTCTGTTTCCGGTTCTAATCAGTCTGCGTACGATTCTAATGTGTCTGTGTCTGATTCTTATCAGTCTGTGTCTGATTCTCATTAGTCTGTGTCTCATTCTCATCGATCAGTGTCCGATTCTATTCAATCAGTGTCTGTGTCTGATTCTAATCAGACTGTGTCCGATTCTAATCAATTTGCATCTGCGTCCGATTCCAATGTGTCTGTGTCTGATTCTAATCAGTCTGTGTCTGATTCTAATCAGTCTGTGTCCGATTCTAAGGTGTCTGTGTCTGATTCGAATCAGTCTGTGCCTGCTTCTAATCCGTCTGTGTCTGATTCGATTCAGTTTGTGTCTGATTCTATTTTGTCTAATTCCGATTTTAATCAGTATGTGTCTGATTCTACTCAGTCTGTGTCTGATTCTAGTCAGTCTGTGTCTGATTCTAATCAGTCTGTGTCCGGTTCTAATCAGTCTGTGTCCGGTCCTAATCAGTCTGTGTCCGGTCCTAATCAGTCTGTGTCCGGTCCTAATCAGTCTGTGTCCGGTCCTAATCAGTCTGTGTCCGGTCCTAATCAGTCTGTGTCCGGTCCTAATCAGTCTGCGTACGGGTCTAATCAGTCTGTGTCCGGTCCTAATCAGTCTGTGTCCGGTTCTAATCAGTCTGTGTCCGGTTCTAATCAGTCTGTGTCCGGTCCTAATCAGTCTGTGTCCGGTCCTAATCAGTCTGTGTCCGGTCCTAATCAGTCTGTGTCCGGTTCTAATCAGTCTGTGTCGGATTCTAATGTCTCTGTGACTGATTCTCATCAGTCTGCGTCTGATTCGAATCAGTCTGTGTCTGATTCGAATCAGTCTGTGTCTGATTCGAATCAGTCTGTGTCTGATTCGAATCAGTCTGTGCCTGCTTCTAATCCGTCTGTGTCTGATTCTATTCAGTTTGTGTCTGATTCTATTTAGTCTAAGTCCGATTTTAATCAGTATGTGTCTGATTCTAAGCAGTCTGTGTCTGATTCTGATCAGTTTGTGTCTGATTCTAATCAGTCTGTGTCTGATTCTATTCAGTCTGTGTCTGATGCTAATCAGTCTGTGTCTGATTCTATTCAGTCTGTGTCTGATTTTAATCAGTATGTGTCTGATTCTAAGCAGTCTGTGTCTGATTCTATTCAGTCTGTGTCTGATTCTAATCAGTCTGTGTCTGATTCTATTCAGTCTGTGTCTGATTCTAAGCAGTCTGTGTCTGATTCTCATCAGTCTGTGTCTCATTCTAATCAGTCTGTGTCTGATTCTAATCAGTCTGTGTCTCATTCTAATCAGTCACTGACTGAATTGAATCAGTCTGTGTCCGTGTCTCATTCGAATCGATCTGTGTCTGATATCAGTCAGCTTGTGTCTGATTCTAGTCAGTCTGTGTCTGATTCTAATCAGTGTGTTTGCTTCCAATTAGTCCGTGTCTGATTCTCATCAGTCTGTGTCTGGTTCTGATCAGCCTGTGTCCAATTCTAATCAGTCTGTGGCAGGTTCTAATCAGTCTGCGTCGGATTCTAATGTCTCTGTGTCTGATTCTCATCCGTCTGTGTCTGATTCTCATCAGTCTGTGTCTGATTCTCATCGGTCTGTGTCTGATTCTCATCAGTCTGTGTCTGATTCTCATCAGTCTGTGTCTGATTCTCATCAGTCTGTGTCTGATTCTCATCAGTCTGTGTCTGATTCTGATCAGTCTGTGGCAGGTTCTAATCAGTCTGTGTCCGGTCCTAATCTGTCTGTGTCCGGCCCTAATCAGTCTGTGTCCGGCCCTAAATCAGTCTGTGTCCGGTTCTACTCAGTCTGTTTCCGGTTCTAATCAGTCTGCGTACGATTCTAATGTGTCTGTGTCTGATTCTTATCAGTCTGTGTCTGATTCTCATTAGTCTGTGTCTCATTCTCATCGATCAGTGTCCGATTCTATTCAGTCAGTGACTGTGTCTGATTCTAATCAGACTGTGTCCGATTCTAATCAATTTGCATCTGCGTCCGATTCCAATGTGTCTGTGTCTGATTCTAATCAGTCTGTGTCTGATTCTAATCAGTCTGTGTCTGATTCTAATCAGTCTGTGTCTGATTCTAATCAGTCTGTGTCTGATTCTAATCCGTCTGTGTCTGATTCGATTCAGTTTGTGTCTGATTCTATTTTGTCTAAGTCCGATTTTAATCAGTATGTGTCTGATTCTACTCAGTCTGTGTCTGATTCTAGTCAGTCTGTGTCTGATTCTAATAAGTCTGTGTCCGGTTCTAATCAGTCTGTCTCCGGTCCTATTTAGTCTGTGTCCGGTTCTAATCAGTCTGTGTCCGGTCCTAATCAGTCTGCGTACGGGTCTAATCAGTCTGTGTCCGGTCCTAATCAGTCTGTGTCCGGTCCTAATCAGTCTGTGTCCGGTCCTAATCAGTCTGTGTCCGGTCCTAATCAGTCTGTGTCCGGTTCTAATCAGTCTGTGTCCGGTCCTAATCAGTCTGCGTACGGGTCTAATCAGTCTGTGTCCGGTCCTAATCAGTCTGTGTCCGGTTCTAATCAGTCTGTGTCCGGGTCTAATCAGTCTGTGTCCGGGTCTAATCAGTCTGTGTCCGGGTCTAATCAGTCTGTGTCCGGTTCTAATCAGTCTGTGTCCGGTTCTAATCAGTCTGTGTCCGGTCCTAATCAGTCTGTGTACGATTCTAATCAGTCTGTGTCCGGTCCTAATCAGTCTGTGTCCGGTCCTAATCAGTCTGTGTCCGGTCCTAATCAATCTGTGTCCGGTCCTAATCAGTCTGTGTCCGGTCCTAATCAGTCTGTGTCCGGTCCTAATCAGTCTGTGTCCGGTCCTAATCAGTCTGTGTCCGGTCCTAATCAGTCTGTGTCCGGTCCGAATCAGTCTGTGTCCGGTCCTAATCAGTCTGTGTCCGGTCCTAATCAGTCTGTGTCCGGTCCTAATCAGACTGTGTCCGGTTCTAATCAGTCTGTGTCCGGTTCTAATCAGTCTGTGTCTGATTCTCATCGATCAGTGCTCGATTCTATTCAGTCGGTGTCTGTGTCTGATTCTAATCGGTCTGAGTCCGATTCTAATCAATTTGCATCTGCGTCCGATTCTAATCAGTCTGTATCTGATTCTAATCACTCTGTGTCTGATTCTAATCCGTCTGTGTCTGATTCTAATCAGTCTGTGTCTGATTCTAATCAGTCTGTGTCCGGTCCTAATCCGTCTGTGACCGGTTCAAGTCAGTCTGTGGCGGGTTCTAATCAGTCTGCGTCCGATTCCAATTCGGATGTGTCTGATTCTCATCAGTCTGTGACTTATTCTCATCAGTCTGTGTCTGATTCGCATCAGTCTGTGTCTGATTCTCATCAGTCTGTGTCTGATTCGCATCAGTCTGTGTCTGATTCGAATCAGTCTGTGTCTGATTCGAATCAGTCTGTGTCTGATTCGAATCAGTCTGTGTCTGATTCTATTCAGTCTGTGTCTGATACTATTTAGTCTAAGTCCGATTTCAATCAGTCTGTGTCTGATTCGAATCAGTCTGTGTCTGATTCGAATCAGTCTGTGTCTGATTCTAATCCGTCTGTGTCTGATTCGATTCAGTTTGTGTCTGATTCTATTTAGTCTAAGTCCGATTTTAATCAGTATGTGTCTGATTCTAAGCAGTCTGTTTCTGATTCTGATCAGTTTGTGTCTGATTCTGATCAGTCAGTGTCTGATTCTAAACAGTCTGTGTCTGATTCTACTCAGTCTGTGTCTGATTCTAGTCCGTCTGTGTCTGATTCTAGTGAGTCTGTGTCTGATTCTAATGTCTCTGTGTCTGATTCTCATCAGTCTGTGTCTGATTCTCATCAGCCTGTGTATGTGTCTGATTCTCATCAGTCTGTGTCTGAATCTAATCAGTCTGTCTGATTCTGATCAGTCTGTGGCAGGTTCTAATCAGTCTGTGTCCGGTCCTAATCAGTCTGTGTCCGGCCCTAATCAGTCTGTGTCCGGTCCTAATCAGTCTGTGTCCGGTCCTAATCAGTCTGTGTCCGGCCTTAATCAGTCTGTGTCCGGCCCTAATCAGTCTGTGTCCGGGTCTAATCAGTCTGTGTCCGGTTCTAATCAGTCTGTGTCCGGTTCTAATCAGTCTGTGTCCGGCCCTAATCAGTCTGTGTCCGGTCCTAATCAGTCTGTGTCCGGTCCTAATCAGTCTGTGTCCGGCCTTAATCAGTCTGTGTCCGGCCCTAATCAGTCTGTGTCCGGTTCTAATCAGTCTGTGTCCGGTTCTAATCAGCCTGTGTCCGGTTCTAATCAGTCTGTTTCCGGTTCTAATCAGTCTGCGTACGATTCTAATGTGTCTGTGTCTGATTCTTATCAGTCTGTGTCTGATTCTCATTAGTCTGTGTCTGATTCTCATCGACCAGTGTCCGATTCTATTCAGTTAGTGTCTGTGTCTGATTCTCATCAGACTGTGTCCGATTCTAATCAATTTGCATCTGCGTCCGATCAATCTGTGTCCGGTTCTAATCAGTCTGTGTCCGGTTCTAATCAGTCTGTGTCTGATACTCATCGATCAGTCTTCGATTCTATTCAGTTGGTGTCTGTGTCTGATTCTAATCGGTCTGTGTCCGATTCTAATCAATTTGCATCTGCGTCCGATTCTAATGTGTCTGTGTCTGATTCTAATCAGTCTGTGTCTGATTCTAATCCGTCTGTGACAGGTTTAAGTCAGTCTGTGGCGGGTTCTAATCAGTCTGCGTCCGATTCCAATGCGTCTGTGTCTGATTCTCATCAGTCTGTGACTGATTCTCATCAGTCTGTGTCTGATTCGCATCAGTCTGTGTCTGATTCGCATCAGTCTGTGTCTGATTCTCATCAGTCTGTCTGATTCGAATCAGTCTGTGTCTGATTCTCATCAGTCTGACTGATTCGAATCAGTTTGTGTCTGATTCGAATCAGTCTGTGTCTGATTCGAATCAGCCTGTGCCTGCTTCTAATCCGTCTGTGTCTGATTCTATTCCGTCTGTGTCTGATTCTATTCAGTCTGTGTCTGATACTATTTAGTCTAAGTCCAATTTTAATCAGTATGTGTCTGATTCGAAGCAGTCTGTGACTGATTCCCATCAGTCTGTGTCTGATTCTCATCAGTCTGTGTCTGATTCTCATCAGTCTGTGTCTGATTCTCAGCAGTCTGTGCTTGATTCGAATCAGTCTGTGTCTGACTCGAATCAGTCTGTGCCTGCTTCTAATCCGTCTGTGACTGATTCTATTCAGTTTGTGTCTGATTCTATTTCGTCCAAGTCCGATTTTAATCAGTATGTGTCTGATTCTAAGCAGTCTGTGTCTGATTCTGATCAGTTTGTGTCTGATTCTGATCAGTCTGTGTCTGATTCTATTCAGTCTGTGTCTGATTCTATTCAGTCTGTGTCTGATTCTATTCAGTCTGTGTCTGATTCTATTCAGTCTGTGTCTGATTCTATTCAGTCTGTGTCTGATTCTATTCAGTCTGTGTCTGATTCTATTCAGTTTGTGTCTGATACTATTTAGTCTAAGTCAGATTTTAATCAGTATGTGTCTGATTCTAACCAGTCTGTGACTGATTCTCATCAGTCTGTGTCTGATTCTCATCAGTCTGTGTCTGATTCTAATCAGTCTGTGTCCGGTCCTAATCCGTCTGTGACCGGTTCAAGTCAGTATGTGGCGGGTTCTAATCAGTGTGCGTCCGATTCCAATTCGTATGTGTCTGATTCTCATCAGTCTGTGACTGATTCTCATCAGTCTGTGTGTGATTCTCATCAGTCTGTGTCTGATTCGATTCAGTCTGTGTCTGATTCGAATCAGTCTGTGCCTGCTTCTAATCCGTCTGTGTCTGATTCTATTCAGTTTGTGTCTGATTCTATTTAGTCTAAGTCCGATTTTAATCAGTATGTGTCTGATTCTAAGCAGTCTGTGTCTGATTCTGATCAGTTTGTGTCTGATTCTAAACAGTCTATGTCTGATTCTACTCAGTCTGTGTCTCATTCTAGACAGTCTGTGTCTGATTCTAGTGAGTCTGATTCTAATGAGTCTGTGTCTGATTCTAATCAGTCTCTGTCTGATTCTAATCAGTCTGTGCCTGATTCTAATCAGTCTGTGTCTGATTCTAATCAGTCTGTGTCTGATTCTATTCAGTCTGTGTCTGATTCTATTCAGTCTGTGTCTGATTCTATTCAGTCTGTGTCTCATTCTATTCAGTCTGTGTCTGATTCTATTCAGTCTGTGTCTGATTCTATTCAGTCTGTGTCTGATTCTAATCAGTCTGTGTCTCATTCTCATCAGTCTGTGTCTCATTCTAATCAGTCTGTGTCTGATTCTAATCAGTCTGTGTCTCATTTTAATCAGTCTTTGTCTGATTCTAATCAGTCTGTGTCTGATTCTCATCAGTCTGTGTCCGGTCCTAATCAGTCTGTGTCCGGTCCTAATCAGTCTGTGTCCGGTTCGAATCAGTCTGTGTCCGGTTCGAATCAGTCTGTGTCCGGTTCTAATCAGTCTGTGTCCGGTTCTAATCAGTCTGTGTCCGTTTCTAATCAGTCTGTGTCTGATTCTCATCGATCAGTGCTCGATTCGATTCAGTCAGTGTCTGTGTCTGATTCTAATCGGTCTGTGTCCGATTCTAATCAATTTGCATCTGCGTCCGATTCTAATCAGTCTGTGTCTGATTCTAATCACTCTGTGTCTGATTCTAATCAGTCTGTGTCTGATTCTAATCAGTCTGTGTCTGATTCTAATCATTCTGTGTCTCATTCTCATCAGTCTGTGTCTCATTCTAATCAGTCTGTGTCTGATTCTATTCAGTCTGTGTCTGATTCTATTCAGTCTGTGTCTGATTCTAATCAGTCTGTGTCTCATTCTCGTCAGTCTGTGTCTCATTCTAATCAGTCTGTGTCTGATTCTAATCAGTCTGTGTCTCATTCTAATCAGTCTGTGTCTGATTCTATTCAGTCTGTGTCTGATTCTAATCAGTCTGTGTCTCATTCTCATCAGTCTGTGTCTCATTCTAATCAGTCTGTGTCTGATTCTAATCAGTCTGTGTCTCATTCTAATCAGTCTGTGTCTGATTCTAATCAGTCTGTGTCTGATTCTCATCAGTCTGTGTCCGGTCCTAATCAGTCTGTGTCCGGTCCTAATCAGTCTGTGTCCGGTTCTAATCAGTCTGTGTCCGGTTCTAATCAGTCTGTGTCCGGTTCTAATCAGTCTGTGTCCGGTTCTAATCAGTCTGTGTCCGTTTCTAATCAGTCTGTGTCTGATTCTCATCGATCAGTGCTCGATTCTATTCAGTCAGTGTCTGTGTCTGATTCTAATCGGTCTGTGTCCGATTCTAATCAATTTGCATCTGCGTCCGATTCTAATCAGTCTGTATCTGATTCTAATCAGTCTGTGTCTGATTCTAATCACTCTGTGTCCGATTCTAATCCGTCTGTTTCTGATTCTAATCAGTCTGTTTCCGGTCCTAATCCGTCTGTGACCGGTTCAAGTCAGTCTGTGGCGGGTTCTAATCAGTCTGCGTCCGATTCCAATTCGTATGTGTCTGATACTCATCAGTCTGTGACTGATTCTCATCAGTCTGTGTCTGATTCGCATCAGTCTGTGTCTGATTCTCATCAGTCTGTGTCTGATTCGCATCAGTCTGTCTGATTCGAATCAGTC
The DNA here is from genome assembly GCF_964213995.1 of Mustelus asterias. Classification (NCBI taxonomy): domain Eukaryota; kingdom Metazoa; phylum Chordata; class Chondrichthyes; order Carcharhiniformes; family Triakidae; genus Mustelus; species Mustelus asterias. Next base: position 121,940 of record NW_027590322.1, on the reverse strand, counting down.
TGTGTCTGATTCGAATCAGTCTGTGACTGATTCTCATCAGTCTGTGTCTGATTCTCATCAGTCTGTGTCTGATTCTAATCAGTCTGTGTCCGGTCCTAATCCGTCTGTGACCGGTTCAAGTCAGTCTGTGGCGGGTTCTAATAAGTCTGCGTCCGATTCCAATTCGTATTTGGAATACTGCGTCCAGTTCTGGTCGCCACACTACCAGAAGGACGTGGAGACTTTGGAGAGAGTACAGAGGAGGTTTACCAGGATGTTGCCTGGTATGGAGGGGCTTGGTTATGAGGAGAGATTGGGGAAACTGGGGTTGTTCTCCTTGGAAAGACGGAGGATGAGGGGAGACTTAATAGAGGTGTATAAAATTATGAAAGGCATGGATAGGGTGAACGGTGGGAAGCTTTTCCCCGGGTCGGTGGTGACGTTCACGAGGGGTCATAGGTTCAAGGTGAAGGGGGGGAGGTTTAACACAGATATCAGAAGGACATATTTCACACAGAGGGTCGTGGGGGCCTGGAATGTGTTGCCGGGCAAGGTGGTGGAGGCGGACACACTGGGAACGTTTAAGACTTATCTAGACAGCTATATGAACGGAGTGGGAATGGAGGGATACAAAAGAGTGGTCTAGTTTGGACCAGGGAGCGGCGCGGGCTAATTGTTCCTTGTTTCTCGTTTCAAGGCTTCATTCTATGATCATCTTGCTGGTGCCAGTACAGAGCGAGACTGCGGATAGTTGGGAACCTGTCTCGGGGGCAGGGAATTCATATGGTGTTCGTGGAAGTGGAAATGACTAGGGTTGGGAAGCATTTTCCGATCAGGGCCATTGTGATCACCTGGACTCGTTTCGATCGCCTCAGGGGGTCGGAGAGGAATTTCCCAGATTTTTTTTTCCCCATATTGGCCCTGGGGTTTTTCACTCTGGGTTTTCGCCTCTCCCTGGAGATCACATGGTCTGGAATGGGGGGGTGGGGGTGAGTTAATAGGTTGTAATGAACAAAGCATCGTGGCTGTGAGGGACAGCTCGGTGGATAGGATATTGGTATGTAGATAGGCTGGAAAATTGGGCGGGGATCCTGGATTCAGGATTCAATCCTGGACCGGGGAGCGGCGCGGGCTTGGAGGGTCGAAGGGCCTGTTCCTGTGCTGTATTGTTCTTTGTTCTTTGTATGTGTCTGATTCTCATCAGTCTGTGACTGATTCTCATCAGTCTGTGTCTGATTCTCATCAGTCTGTGTCTGATTCGCATCAGTCTTTCTGATTCGAATCAGTCTGTGTCTGATTCGAATCAGTCTGTGTCTGATTCGAATCAGTCTGTGTCTGATTCTATTCAGTCTGTGTCTGATTCGAATCAGTCTGTGTCTGATACTATTTAGTCTAAGTCCGATTTTAATCAGTATGTGTCTGATTCTCATCAGTCTGCGTCTGATTCTCCTCAGTCTGCGTCTGATTCTCATCAGTCTGCGTCTGATTCTCATCAGTCTGTGTCTGATTCGAATCAGTCTGTGTCTGATTCGAATCAGTCTGTGCCTGCTTCTAATCCGTCTGTGTCTGATTCTATTCAGTTTGTGTCTGATTCTATTCAGTTTGTGTCTGATTCTATTTAGTCTAAGTCCGATTTTAATCAGTATGTGTCTGATTCTAAGCAGTCTGTGTCTGATTCTGATCAGTTTGTGTCTGATTCTGATCAGTCTGTGTCTGATTCTATTCAGTCTGTGTCTGATTCACATCAGTCTGTGTCTGATTCTATTCAGTCTGTGTCTGATTCTCATCAGTCTGTGTCTGATTCTATTCAGTCTGTGTCTGATTCTATTCAGTCTGTGTCTGATACTATTTAGTCTAAGTCCGATTTTAATCAGTATGTGTCTGATTCTAAGCAGTCTGTGACTGATTCTCACCAGTCTGTGTCTGATTCTCATCAGTCTGTGTCTGATTCTAATCAGTCTGTGTCCGGTCCTAATCCGTCTGTGACCGGTTCAAGTCAGTCTGTGGCGTGTTCTAATCAGTCTGCGTCCGATTCCAATACGTCTGTGTCTGATTCTCATCAGTCTGTGACTGATTCTCATCGGTCTGTGTCTGATTCTCATCAGTCTGCGTCTGATTCGAATCAGTCTGTGTCTGATTCGAATCAGTCTGTGTCTGATTCGAATCAGTCTGTGCCTGCTTCTAATCCGTCTGTGTCTGATTCTATTCAGTTTGTGTCTGATTCTATTTAGTCTCAGTCCGATTTTAATCAATATGTGTCTGATTCTAAGGAGTCTGTGTCTGATTCTGATCAGTTTGTGTCTGATTCTAATCAGTCTGTGTCTGATTCTATTCAGTCTGTGTCTGATTCTATTCAGTCTGTGTCTGATTCTAAACAGTCTGTGTCTGATTCTATTCAGTCTGTGTCTGATACTATTTAGTCTAAGTCCGATTTTAATCAGTATGTGTCTGATTCTAAGCAGTCTGTGACTGATTCTCATCAGTCTGTGTCTGATTCTCATCAGTCTGTGTCTGATTCGCATCAGTCTGTCTGATTCGAATCAGTCTGTGTCTGATTCGAATCAGTCTGTGTCTGATTCGAATCAGTCTGTGTCTGATTCTATTCAGTCTGTGTCTGATTCGAATCAGTCTGTGTCTGATACTATTTAGTCTAAGTCCGATTTTAATCAGTATGTGTCTGATTCTCATCAGTCTGCGTCTGATTCTCCTCAGTCTGCGTCTGATTCTCATCAGTCTGCGTCTGATTCTCATCAGTCTGCGTCTGATTCTCATCAGTCTGTGTCTGATTCGAATCAGTCTGTGTCTGATTCGAATCAGTCTGTGCCTGCTTCTAATCCGTCTGTGTCTGATTCTATTCAGTTTGTGTCTGATTCTATTCAGTTTGTGTCTGATTCTATTTAGTCTAAGTCCGATTTTAATCAGTATGTGTCTGATTCTAAGCAGTCTGTGTCTGATTCTGATCAGTTTGTGTCTGATTCTGATCAGTCTGTGTCTGATTCTATTCAGTCTGTGTCTGATTCACATCAGTCTGTGTCTGATTCTATTCAGTCTGTGTCTGATTCTCATCAGTCTGTGTCTGATTCTATTCAGTCTGTGTCTGATTATATTCAGTCTGTGTCTGATACTATTTAGTCTAAGTCCGATTTTAATCAGTATGTGTCTGATTCTAAGCAGTCTGTGACTGATTCTCACCAGTCTGTGTCTGATTCTCATCAGTCTGTGTCTGATTCTAATCAGTCTGTGTCCGGTCCTAATCCGTCTGTGACCGGTTCAAGTCAGTCTGTGGCGTGTTCTAATCAGTCTGCGTCCGATTCCAATACGTCTGTGTCTGATTCTCATCAGTCTGTGACTGATTCTCATCAGTCTGTGTCTGATCCTCATCAGTCTGCGTCTGATTCGAATCGGTCTGTGTCTGATTCGAATCAGTCTGTGTCTGATTCGAATCAGTCTGTGCCTGCTTCTAATCCGTCTGTGTCTGATTCTATTCAGTTTGTGTCTGATTCTATTTAGTCTCAGTCCGATTTTAATCAATATGTGTCTGATTCTAAGCAGTCTGTGTCTGATTCTGATCAGTTTGTGTCTGATTCTAATCAGTCTGTGTCTGATTCTATTCAGTCTGTGTCTGATTCTATTCAGTCTGTGTCTGATTCTAAACAGTCTGTGTCTGATTCTATTCAGTCTGTGTCTGATACTATTTAGTCTAAGTCCGATTTTAATCAGTATGTGTCTGATTCTAAGCAGTCTGTGTCTGATTCTGATCAGTTTGTGTCTGATTCTGATCAGTCTGTGTCTAATTCTAAACAGTCTGTGTCTGATTTTACTCAGTCCGTGTCTCATTCTAGACAGTCTGTGTCTGATTCTAGTGAGTCTGATTCTAGTGAGTCTGTGTCTGATTCTAATCAGTCTCTGTCTGATTCTAATCAATCTGTGTCTGATTCTAATCAGTCTGTGTCTGATTCTAATCAGTCTGTGTCTGATTCTATTCAGTCTGTGTCTGATTCTATTCAGTCTGTGTCTGATTCTAATCAGTCTGTGTCTGATTCTGATCAGTCTGTGTCTCATTCTAATCAGTCACTGACTGAATTGAATCAGTCTGTGTCCGTGTCTCATTCGAATCGATCTGTGTCTGATATCAGTCAGCTTGTGTCTGATTCTAGTCAGTCTGTGTCTGATTCTAATCAGTGTGTTTCTGATTCTGATCAGCCTGTGTCCAATTCTAATCAGTCTGTGGCAGGTTCTAATCAGTCTGCGTCGGATTCTAATGTCTCTGTGTCTGATTCTGATCAGTCTGTGTCTGATTCTCATCAGTCTGTGTCTGATTCTGATTCTCATCAGTCTGTGTCTGATTCTGATCTGTCTGTGTCTGATTCGAATCAGTCTGTGACTGATTCTCATCAGTCTGTGTCTGATTCGCATCAGTCTGTGTCTGATTCGCATCAGTCTGTCTGATTCGAATCAGTCTGTGTCTGATTCGAATCAGTCTGTGTCTGATTCGAATCAGTCAGTGTCTGATTCTATTCAGTCTGTGTCTGATTCGATTCAGTCTGTGTCTGATACTATTTAGTCTAAGTCCGATTTTAATCAGTATGTGTCTGATTCTCATCAGTCTGCGTCTGATTCTCATCAGTCTGTGTCTGATTCTCATCAGTCTGTGTCTGATTCGAATCAGTCTGTGTCTGATTCGAATCAGTCTGTGCCTGCTTCTAATCCGTCTGTGTCTGATTCTATTCAGTTTGTGTCTGATTCGAATCAGTCTGTGCCTGCTTCTAATCCGTCTGTGTCTGATTCTAAGCAGTCTGTGTCTGATTCTGATCAGTTTGTGTCTGATTCTGATCAGTCTGTGTCTGATTCTATTCAGTCTGTGTCTGATTCTATTCAGTCTGTGTCTGATTCTATTCAGTCGGTGTCTGATACTATTTAGTCTAAGTCCGATTTTAATCAGTATGTGTCTGATTCTAAGCAGTCTGTGACTGATTCTCATCAGTCTGTGTCTGATTCTCATCAGTCTGTGTCTGATTCTCATCAGTCTGTGTCCGGTCCTAATCCGTCTGTGACCGGTTCGAGTCAGTCTGTGGTGTGTTCTAATCAGTCTGCGTCCGATTCCAATTCGTATGTGTCTGATTCTCATCAGTCTGTGTCTGATTCTCATCAGTCTGTGTCTGATTCTCATCAGTCTGCGTCTGATTCGAATCAGTCTGTGTCTGTTTCGAATCAGTCTGTGTCTGATTCGAATCAGTCTGTGCCTGCTTCTAATCCGTCTGTGTCTGATTCTATTCAGTTTGTGTCTGATTCTATTTAGTCTCAGTCCGATTTTAATCAGTATGTGTCTGATTCTGATCAGTTTGTGTCTGATTCTGATCAGTCTGATTCTAAACAGTCTGTGTCTGATTCTACTCAGTCTGTGTATCATTCTAGACAGTCTGTGTCTGATTCTAGTGAGTCTGTGTCTGATTCTTGTGAGTCTGTGTCTGATTCTAATCAGTCTGTGTCTGATTCTATTCAGTCTGTGTCTGATTCTATTCAGTCTGTGTCTGATTCTCATCAGTCTGTGCCTGATTCTGATAAGTCTTTGCCTGATTCTGATAAGTCTGTCTCCGATGCTAATCAGTCTGTGTCTGGTTCTGATCAGTCTGTGGCAGGTTCTAATCAGTCTGCGTCGGATTCTAATGTCTCTGTGTCTGATTCTCATCAGTCTGTATCTGATTCTCATCAGTCTGTGTCTGATTCTCATCAGTCTGTGTCTCATTCTGATTCTCATCAGTCTGTGTCTCATTCTGATCAGTCTGTGGCAGGTTCTAATCAGTCTGTGTCCGGTCCTAATTAGTCTGTGTCCTGTCCGAATCAGTCTGTGTCCGGCCCTAATCAGTCTGTGTCCGGCCCTAATCAGTCTGTGTCCGGCCCTAATCAGTCTGTGTCCGGCCCTAATCAGTCTGTGTCCGGCCCTAATCAGTCTGTGTCCGGTTCTAATCAGTCTGTTTCCGGTTCTAATCAGTCTGCGTACGATTCTAATGTGTTTGTGTCTGATTCTTATCAGTCTGTGTCTGATTCTCATTAGTCTGTGTCTGATTCTCATCGATCAGTGTGCGATTCTATTCAGTCAGTGTCTGTGTCTGATTCTAATCAGACTGTGTCCGATTCTAATCAATTTGCATCTGCGTCCGATTCTAATGTGTCTGTGTCTGATTCGAATCAGTCTGTGCCTGCTTCTAATCCGTCTGTGTCTGATTCGAATCAGTCTGTGTCTGATTCTCATCAGTCTGTGTCCGATTCTAATGTGTCTGTGTCTGATTCGAATCAGTCTGTGCCTGCTTCTAATCCGTCTGTGTCTGATTCGAATCAGTCTGTGCCTGCTTCTAATCCGTCTGTGTCTGATTCTATTCAGTTTGTGTCTGATTCTATTTAGTCTAAGTCCGATTTTAATCAGTATGTGTCTGATTCTAGTCAGTCTGTGTCTGATTCTAGTGTGTCTGTGTCTGATTCTAGTGAGTCTGTGTCTGATTCTAATGTCTCTGTGTCTGATTCTCATCAGTCTGTGTCTGATTCTCATCAGTCTGTGTCTGAATCTAATCAGTCTGTCTGATTCTCATCAGTCTGTGTCCGGCCCTAATCAGTCTGTGTCCGGTTGTAATCAGTCTGTGTCCGGTTCTAATCAGTCTGTGTCCGGTTCTAATCAGTCTGTTTCCGGTTCTTATCAGTCTGCGTACGATTCTAATGTGTCTGTGTCTGATTCTTATCAGTCTGTGTCTGATTCTCATTAGTCTGTGTCTGATTCTCATCGACCAGTGTCCGATTCTATTCAGTCAGTGTCTGTGTCTGATTCTAATCAGACTGTGTCCGATTCTAATCAATTTGCATCTGCGTCCGATTCTAATGTGTCTGTGTCTGATTCTAATCAGTCTGTGTCTGATTCTAATCAGTCTGTGTCTGATTCTAATCAGTCTGTGTCTGATTCTAATCAGTCTATTTCCGGTATCTAATCAGTCTGTGTCCGGTTCTAATCAGTCTGTGTCCGGTTCTCATCAGTCTGTGTCCGGTTCTCATCAGTCTGTGTCCGGTCCTAATCAGTTTGTATCTGATGCTCATCGATCAGTCTTCGATTCTATTCAGTCGGTGTCTGTGTCTGATTCTAATCGGTCTGTGTCCGATTCTAATCAATTTGCATCTGCGTCCGATTCTAATGTGTCTGTGTCTGATTCTCATCAATCTGTGTATGTGTCTGACTCTCATCAGACTGTGTCTGATTCTAATCAGTCTGTGTCCGGTCCTAATCCGTCTGTGACAGGTTTAAGTCAGTCTGTGGCGGGTTCTAATCAGTCTGCGTCCGATTCCAATGCGTCTGTGTCTGATTCTCATCAGTCTGTGACTGATTCGCATCAGTCTGTGTCTGATTCGCATCAGTCTGTGTCTGATTCGCATCAGTCTGTGTCTGATTCTCATCAGTCTGTCTGATTCGAATCAGTCTGTGTCTGATTCTCATCAGTCTGACTGATTCGTATCAGTCTGTGTCTGATTCGAATCAGTCTGTGTCTGATTCAAATCAGCCTGTGCCTGCTTCTAATCCGTCTGTGTCTGATTCTATTCAGTCTGTGTCTGATTCTATTCAGTCTGTGTCTGATACTATTTAGTCTAAGTCCGATTTTAATCAGTATGTGTCTGATTCTAAGCAGTCTGTGACTGATTCTCATCAGTCTGTGTCTGATTCTCATCAGTCTGTGTCTGATTCTCATCAGTCTGTGTCTGATTCTCATCAGTCTGTGCTTGATTCGAATCAGTCTGTGTCTCATTCGAATCAGTCTGTGTTTGATTCGAATCAGTCTGTGCCTGCTTCTCATCCGTCTGTGTCTGATTCTATTCAGTTTGTGTCTGATTCTATTTAGTCTAAGTCCGATTTTAATCAGTATGTGTCTGATTCTAAGCAGTCTGTGTCTGATTCTGATCAGTTTGTGTCTGATTCTGATCAGTCTGTGTCTGATTCTATTCAGTCTGTGTCTGATTCTATTCCGTCTGTGTCTGATTCTATTCAGTCTGTGTCTGATTCTATTCAGTCTGTGTCTGATACTATTTAGTCTAAGTCCGATTTTAATCAGTATGTGTCTGATTCTAAGCAGTCTGTGTCTGATTCTAATCAGTCTGTGTCTGATTCTCATCAGTCTGTGTCTGATTCTAATCAGTCTGTGTCTGATTGTCATCAGTCTGTGTCTGATTGTCATCAGTCTGACTGATTCGTATCAGTCTGTGTCTGATTCGAATCAGTCTGTGTCTGATTCAAATCAGCCTGTGCCTGCTTCTAATCCGTCTGTGTCTGATTCTATTCAGTCTGTGTCTGATTCTATTCAGTCTGTGTCTGATACTATTTAGTCTAAGTCCGATTTTAATCAGTATGTGTCTGATTCTAAGCAGTCTGTGACTGATTCTCATCAGTTTGTGTCTGATTCTCATCAGTCTGTGTCTGATTCTCATCAGTCTGTGTCTGATTCTCATCAGTCTGTGTCTGATTCTCATCAGTCTGTGCTTGATTCGAATCAGTCTGTGTCTCATTCGAATCAGTCTGTGTTTGATTCGAATCAGTCTGTGCCTGCTTCTAATCCGTCTGTGTCTGATTCTATTCAGTCTGTGTCTGATTCTATTCAGTTTGTGTCTGATTCTATTTAGTCTAAGTCCGATTTTAATAAGTATGTGTCTGATTCTAAGCAGTCTGTGTCTGATTCTGATCAGTTTGTGTCTGATTCTGATCAGTTTGTGTCTGATTCTGATCAGTCTGTGTCTGATTCTATTCAGTCTGTGTCTGATTCTATCCGTCTGTGTCTGATTCTATTCAGTCTGTGTCTGATTCTATTCAGTCTGTGTCTGATACTATTTAGTCTGTGTCTGATTCTATTCAGTCTGTGTCTGATTCTATTCAGTTTGTGTCTGATTCTATTTAGTCTAAGTCCGATTTTAATAAGTATGTGTCTGATTCTAAGCAGTCTGTGTCTGATTCTGATCAGTTTGTGTCTGATTCTGATCAGTTTGTGTCTGATTCTGATCAGTATGTGTCTGATTCTAAGCAGTCTGTGACTGATTCTCATCAGTCTGTGTCTGATTCTCAGCAGTCTGTGTCTGATTCTAATCAGTCTGTGTCTGATTCTCATCAGTCTGTGTCTGATTCTAATCAGTCTGTGTCCGGTCCTAATCCGTCTGTGACCGGTTCAAGTCAGTCTGTGGCGGGTTCTAATCAGTCTGCGTCCGATTCCAATTCGTATGTGTCTGATTCTCATCAGTCTGTGACTGATTCTCATCAGTCTGTGGCTGATTCTCATCAGTCTGTGTCTGATTCTCATCAGTCTGTGTCTGATTGTCATCAGTCTGTGTCTGATTGTCATCAGTCTGTGTCTGATTGTCATCAGTCTGCGTCTGATTCGAATCAGTCTGTGTCTGATTCGAATCAATCTGTGTCTGATTCGAATCAGTCTGTGCCTGATTCTAATCCGTCTGTGTCTGATTCTATTCAGTTTGTGTCTGATTCTATTTAGTCTAAGTCCGATTTTAATCAGTATGTGTCTGATTCTAAGCAGTCTGTCTCTGATTCTGATCAGTTTGTGTCTGATTCTGATCAGTCTGTGTCTGATTCTATTCAGTCTGTGTCTGATTCTATTCAGTCTGTGTCTGATTCTATTCAGTCTGTGTCTGATACTATTTAGTCTGTGCCTGATTCTAGTGAGTCTGTGACTGATTCTAATCAGTCTCTGTCTGATTCTAATCAGTCTGTGTCTGATTCTAATCAGTCTGTGTCTGATTCTAAGCAGTCTGTGTCCGATTCTAATCAGTCTGTGTCTCATTCTCATCAGTCTGTGTCTCATTCTAATCAGTCTGTGTCTGATTCTAATCAGTCTGTGTCTCATTCTCATCAGTCTGTGTCTCATTCTAATCAGTCTGTGTCTGATTCTAATCAGTCTGTGTCTCATTCTAATCAGTCACTGACTGAATTGAATCAGTCTGTGTCCGTGTCTCATTCGAATCGATCTGTGTCTGATATCAGTCAGCTTGTGTCTGATTCTAGTCAGTCTGTGTCTGATTCTAATCAGTGTGTTTGCTTCCAATTAGTCTGTGTCTGATTCTCATCAGTCTGTGTCTGATTCTCATCAGTCTGTGTCTGATTCTCATCAGTCTGTGTATGTGTCTGATTCTCATCAGTCTGTGTCTGATTCTGATTAGTCTGTCTCCGATGCTAATCAGTCTGTGGCAGGTTCTAATCAGTCTGCGTCGGATTCTAATGTCTCTGTGTCTGATTCTAACCAGTCTGTTTCCGGTTCTAATTAGTCTGCGTACGATTCTAATGTGTCTGTGTCTGATTCTTATCAGTCTGTGTCTGATTCTCATTCGTTTGTGTCTGATTCTCATCGATCAGTGTCCGATTCTATTCAGTCAGTGTCTGTGTCTGATTCTAATCAGACTGTGTCCGATTCTAATCAATTTGCATCTGCGTCCGATTCTAATGTGTCTGTGTCTGATTCTAATCAGTCTGTGTATGTGTCTGATTCTCATCATTCTGTGTCTGATTCTCATCAGCCTGTGTATGTGTCTGATTCTCATCAGTCTGTGTCTGAATCTAATCAGTCTGTCTGATTCTGATCAGTCTGTGGCAGGTTCTAATCAGTCTGTGTCCGGTCCGAATCTGTCTGTGTCCGGCCCTAATCAGTCTGTGTCCGGCCCTAATCAGTCTGTGTCCGGCCCTAATCAGCCTGTGTCCGGCCCTAATCAGTCTGGGTCCGGTCCTAATCAGTCTGTGTCCGGTCCTAATCAGTCTGTGTCCGGCCCTAATCAGCCTGTGTCCGGCCCTAGTCAGTCTGTGTCCGGCCCTAATCAGCCTGTGTCCGGCCCTAATCAGCCTGTGTCCGGCCCTAATCAGTCTGTGTCCGGCCCTAATCAGCCTGTGTCCGGCCCTAATCAGTCTGTGTCCGGCCCTAATCAGTCTGTGTCCGGCCCTAATCAGTCTGTGTCCGGCCCTAATCAGCCTGTGTCCGGCCCTAATCAGTCTGGGTCCGGTCCTAATCAGTCTGTGTCCGGCCCTAATCAGTCTGGGTCCGGTCCTAATCAGTCTGTGTCCGGCCCTAATCAGCCTGTGTCCGGCCCTAATCAGTCTGGGTCCGGTCCTAATCAGTCTGTGTCCGGCCGTAATCAGTCTGTGTCCGGTCCTCATCAGTCTGTGTCCGGTTCTAATCAGTCTGTGTCCGGTCCTCATCAGTCTGTGTCCGGCCCTAATCAGTCTGTGTCCGGTCCTCATCAGTCTGTGTCCGGTTCTAATCAGTCTGTTTCCGGTTCTAATTAGTCTGCGTACGATTCCAATGTGTCTGTGTCTGATTCTTATCAGTCTGTGTCTGATTCTCATTAGTCTGTGTCTGATTCTCATCGATCAGTGTCCGATTCTATTCAGTCAGTGTCTGTGTCTGATTCTAATCAGACTGTGTCCGATTCTAATCAATTTGCATCTGCGTCCGATTCTAATGTGTCTGTGTCTGATTCTAATCAGTCTGTGTCTGATTCTCATCAGTCTGTGTCTGATTCTAATCAGTCTGTGTCCGATTCTAATCAATTTGCATCTGCGTCCGATTCTAATCAGTCTGTGTCTGATTCTAGTCAGTCTGTGTCTGATTCTAATCAGTCTGTGTCTGATTCTAATCAGTCTGTGTCTGATTCTAATCCGTCTGTGTCCGGTTCTAATCAGTCTGTGTCCGGTTCTAATCAGTCTGTGTCCGATTCTAATCAGTCTGTGTCCGGTTCTAATCAGTCTGTGTCTGATTCTAATCCGTCTGTGTCCGGTTCTAATCAGTCTGTGTCTGATTCTAATCAGTCTGTGTCCGGTTCTAATCAGTCTGTGTCCGGTTCTAATCAGTCTGTGTCCGGTTCTAATCAGTCTGTGTCCGGTTCTAATCAGTCTGTGTCTGATGCTCATCGATCAGTCTTCGATTCTATTCAGTCGGTGTCTGTGTCTGATTCTAATCGGTCTGTGTCCGATTCCAATCAGTCTGTGTCCGGTCCTAATCCGTCTGTGACAGGTTTAAGTCAGTCTGTGGCGGGTTCTAATCAGTCTGCGTCCGATTCCAATGCGTCTGTGTCTGATTCTCATCAGTCTGTGACTGATTCGCATCAGTCTGTGTCTGATTCGCATCAGTCTGTGTCTGATTCGCATCAGTCTGTGTCTGATTCGCATCAGTCAGTCTGATTCGAATCAGTCTGTGTCTGATTCTCATCAGTCTGACTGATTCGAATCAGTCTGTGTCTGATTCTAATCAGTCTGTGTCTGATTCGAATCAGTCTGTGTCTGATTCTATTCAGTCTGTGTCTGATTTTATTCAGTCTGTGTCTGATTCTAATCAGTCTGTGTCTCATTCTCATCAGTCTGTGTCTGATTCTAATCAGTCTGTGTCTGATTCTAATCAGTCTGTGTCTGATTCTAATCAGTCTGTGTCTCATTCTGATCAGTCACTGACTGAATTGAATCAGTCTGTGTCCGTGTCTCATTCGAATCGATCTGTGTCTGATATCAGTCAGCTTGTGTCTGATTCTAGTCAGTCTGTGTCTGATTCTAATCAGTGCGTTTGCTTCCAATTAGTCTGTGTCTGATTCTCATCAGTCTGTGTCTGATTCTGATAAGTCTGTCTCCGATGCTAATCAGTCTGTGTCTGGTTCTGATCAGTCTGTGTCCAATTCTAATCAGTCTGTGGCAGGTTCTAATCAGTCTGCGTCGGATTCTAATGTCTCTGTGTCTGATTCTCATCAGTCTGTGTCTGATTCTGATTCTCATCAGTCTGTGTCCGGTTCTAATCAGTCTGTGTCCGGTCCTAATCAGTCTGTGGCAGGTTCTAATCAGTCTGTGTCCTGTCCGAATCAGTCTGTGTCCGGTCCTAATCTGTCTGTGTCCGGCCCTAATCAGTCTGTGTCCGGCCCTAATCAGTCTGTGTCCGGTCCTAATCAGTCTGTTTCCGGTTCTAATCAGTCTGCGTACGATTCTAATGTGTCTGTGTCTGATTCTTATCAGTCTGTGTCTGATTCTCATTAGTCTGTGTCTGATTCTCATCGATCAGTGTCCGATTCTATTCAGTCAGTGTCTGTGTCTGATTCTAATCAGACTGTGTCCGATTCTAATCAATTTGCATCTGCGTCCGATTCTAATGTGTCTGTGTCTGATTCTAATCAGTCTGTGTCTGATTCTAATCAGTCTGTGTCCGATTCTAATGTGTCTGTGTCTGATTCTAATCAGTCTGTGTCTAATTCGAATCAGTCTGTGTCTGATTCGAATCAGTCTGTGTCTAATTCGAATCAGTCTGTGTCTGATTCGAATCAGTCTGTGCCTGCTTCTAATCCGTCTGTGTCTGATTCTATTCAGTTTGTGTCTGATTCTATTTAGTCTAAGTCCGATTTTAATCAGTATGTGTCTGATTCTAGTCAGTCTGTGTCTGATTCTAGTCAGTCTGTGTCCAGTTATAATCTGTCTGTGTCCAGTTATAATCTGTCTGTGTCCGGTTCTAATCAGTCTGTGTCCGGTTCTAATCAGTCTGTGTCCGGTCCTAATCAGTCTGTGTCCGGTTCTAATCAGTCTGTGTCCGGTCCTAATCAGTCTGTGTCCGTTTCTAATCAGTCTGTGTCCAGTTATAATCTGTCTGTGTCCGGTTCTAATCAGTCTGTGTCCGGTTCTAATCAGTCTGTGTCCGGTTCTAATCAGTCTGTGTCCGGTTCTAATCAGTCTCTGTCTGATTCTCATCGATCAGTGCTCGATTCTATTCAGTCGGTGTCTGTGTCTGATTCTAATCGGTCTGAGTCCGATTCTAATCAATTTGCATCTGCGTCCGATTCTAATCTGTCTTTGTCTGATTCTAATCACTCTGTGTCTGATTCTAATCCGTCTGTGTCCGGTCCTAATCCGTCTGTGACCGGTTCAAGTCAGTCTGTGGCGGGTTCTAATCAGTCTGCGTCCGATTCCAATTCGTATGTGTCTGATTCTCATCAGTCTGTGACTGATTCTCATCAGTCTGTGTCTGATTCGCATCAGTCTGTGTCTGATTCTCATCAGTCTGTGTCTGATTCGCATCAGTCTGTCTGATTCGAATCAGTCTGTGTCTGATTCGAATCAGTCTGTGTCTGATTCGAATCAGTCTGTGCCTGATTCTAATCCGTCTGTGTCTGATTCTATTCAGTTTGTGTCTGATTCTATTTAGTCTAAGTCCGATTTTAATCAGTATGTGTCTGATTCTAAGCAGTCTGTGACTGATTCTCATCAGTCTGTGTCTGATTCTCATCAGTCTGTGTCTGATTCTGATCAGTTTGTGTCTGATTCTGATCAGTTTGTGTCTGATTCTAATCAGTCTGTGTCTGATTCTAATCAGTCTGTGTCTGATTCTAATCAGTCTGTGTCTCATTCTGATCAGTCACTGACTGAATTGAATCAGTCTGTGTCCGTGTCTCATTCGAATCGATCTGTGTCTGATATCAGTCAGCTTGTGTCTGATTCTAGTCAGTCTGTGTCTGATTCTAATCAGTGCGTTTGCTTCCAATTAGTCTGTGTCTGATTCTCATCAGTCTGTGTCTGATTCTGATAAGTCTGTCTCCGATGCTAATCAGTCTGTGTCTGGTTCTGATCAGTCTGTGTCCAATTCTAATCAGTCTGTGGCAGGTTCTAATCAGTCTGCGTCGGATTCTAATGTCTCTGTGTCTGATTCTCATCAGTCTGTGTCTGATTCTGATTCTCATCAGTCTGTGTCCGGTTCTAATCAGTCTGTGTCCGGTCCTAATCAGTCTGTGGCAGGTTCTAATCAGTCTGTGTCCTGTCCGAATCAGTCTGTGTCCGGTCCTAATCTGTCTGTGTCCGGCCCTAATCAGTCTGTGTCCGGCCCTAATCAGTCTGTGTCCGGTCCTAATCAGTCTGTTTCCGGTTCTAATCAGTCTGCGTACGATTCTAATGTGTCTGTGTCTGATTCTTATCAGTCTGTGTCTGATTCTCATTAGTCTGTGTCTGATTCTCATCGATCAGTGTCCGATTCTATTCAGTCAGTGTCTGTGTCTGATTCTAATCAGACTGTGTCCGATTCTAATCAATTTGCATCTGCGTCCGATTCTAATGTGTCTGTGTCTGATTCTCATCAGTCTGTGTCTGATTCTAATCAGTCTGTGTCCGATTCTAATGTGTCTGTGTCTGATTCTAATCAGTCAGTGTCTGATTCTCATCAGTCTGTGTCTGATTCTGATCAGTCTGTGGCAGGTTCTAATCAGTCTGTGTCCGGTCCTAATCAGTCTGTGTCCGGCCCTAATCAGTCTGTGTCCGGCCCTAATCAGTCTGTTTCCGGTTCTAATTAGTCTGCGTACGATTCTAATGTGTCTGTGTCTGATTCTTATCAGTCTGTGTCTGATTCTCATTAGTCTGTGTCTGATTCTCATCGATCAGTGTCCGATTCTATTCAGTCAGTGTCTGTGTCTGATTCTAATCAGACTATGTCCGATTCTAATCCATTTGCATCTGCGTCCGATTCTAATGTGTCTGTGTCTGATTCTAATCAGTCTGTGTCCGATTCTAATGTGTCTGTGTCTGATTCTAATCAGTCTGTGTCTAATTCGAATCAGTCTGTGTCTGATTCGAATCAGTCTGTGTCTGATTCGAATCAGTCTGTGCCTGCTTCTAATCCGTCTGTGTCTGATTCTATTCAGTTTGTGTCTGATTCTATTTAGTCTAAGTCCGATTTTAATCAGTATGTGTCTGATTCTAGTCAGTCTGTGTCTGATTCTAGTCAGTCTGTGTCTGATTCTAATCAGTCTGTGTCCGGTTCTAATCAGTCTGTGTCCAGTTATAATCTGTCTGTGTCCGGTTCTAATCAGTCTGTGTCCGGTTCTAATCAGTCTGTGTCCGGTCCTAATCAGTCTGTGTCCGGTTCTAATCAGTCTGTGTCCGGTCCTAATCAGTCTGTGTCCGGTCCTAATCAGTCTGTGTCCGGTCCTAATCAGTCTGTGTCCGGTTCTAATCAGTCTGTGTCCAGTTATAATCTGTCTGTGTCCGGTTCTAATCAGTCTGTGTCCGGTTCTAATCAGTCTGTGTCCGGTTCTAATCAGTCTGTGTCCGGTTCTAATCGGTCTGTGTCCGGTTCTAATCAGTCTCTGTCTGATTCTCATCCATCAGTGCTCGATTCTATTCAGTCGGTGTCTGTGTCTGATTCTAATCGGTCTGAGTCCGATTCTAATCAATTTGCATCTGCGTCCGATTCTAATCTGTCTGTGTCTGATTCTAATCCGTCTGTGTCCGGTCCTAATCCGTCTGTGACCGGTTCAAGTCAGTCTGTGGCGGGTTCTAATCAGTCTGCGTCCGATTCCAATTCGTATGTGTCTGATTCTCATCAGTCTGTGACTGATTCTCATCAGTCTGTGTCTGATTCGCATCAGTCTGTGTCTGTTCTCATCAGTCTGTGTCTGATTCGCATCAGTCTGTGTCTGATTCTCATCAGTCTGTGTCTGATTCGCATCAGTCTGTCTGATTCGAATCAGTCTGTGTCTGATTCGAATCAGTCTGTGTCTGATTCGAATCAGTCTGTGCCTGATTCTAATCCGTCTGTGTCTGATTCTATTCAGTTTGTGTCTGATTCTATGTAGTCTAAGTCCGATTTTAATCAGTATGTGTCTGATTCTAAGCAGTCTGTGACTGATTCTCATCAGTCTGTGTCTGATTCTCATCAGTCTGTGTCTGATTCTGATCAGTTTGTGTCTGATTCTGATCAGTTTGTGTCTGATCCTGATCAGTCTGTGTCTGATTCTAAACAGTCTGTGTCTGATTCTAGTCCGTCTGTGTCTGATTCTAGTCCGTCTGTGTCTGATTCTAGTGAGTCTGTGTCTGATTCTAATGTCTCTGTGTCTGATTCTCATCAGCCTGTGTATGTGTCTGATTCTCATCAGTCTGTGTCTGAATCTAATCAGTCTGTCTGATTCTGATCAGTCTGTGGCAGGTTCTAATCAGTCTGTGTCCGGTCCGAATCTGTCTGTGTCCGGCCCTAATCAGTCTGTGTCCGGTCCTAATCCGTCTGTGACCGGTTCAAGTCAGTCTGTGGCGGGTTCTAATCAGTCTGCGTCCGATTCCAATTCGTATGTGTCTGATTCTCATCAGTCTGTGACTGATTCTCATCAGTCTGTGTCTGATTCGCATCAGTCTGTGTCTGATTCTCATCAGTCTGTGTCTGATTCGCATCAGTCTGTCTGATTCGAATCAGTCTGTGTCTGATTCGAATCAGTCTGTGTCTGATTCGAATCAGTCTGTGCCTGATTCTAATCCGTCTGTGTCTGATTCTATTCAGTTTGTGTCTGATTCTATTTAGTCTAAGTCCGATTTTAATCAGTATGTGTCTGATTCTAAGCAGTCTGTGACTGATTCTCATCAGTCTGTGTCTGATTCTGATCAGTTTGTGTCTGATTCTGATCAGTTTGTGTCTGATTCTGATCAGTCTGTGTCTGATTCTAGTCCGTCTGTGTCTGATTCTAGTCCGTCTGTGTCTGATTCTAGTCCGTCTGTGTCTGATTCTAGTGAGTCTGTGTCTGATTCTAATGTCTCTGTGTCTGATTCTCATCAGCCTGTGTATGTGTCTGATTCTCATCAGTCTGTGTCTGAATCTAATCAGTCTGTCTGATTCTGATCAGTCTGTGGCAGGTTCGAATCAGTCTGTGTCCGGTCCGAATCTGTCTGTGTCCGGCCCTAATCAGTCTGTGTCCGGCCCTAATCAGCCTGTGTCCGGCCCTAATCAGTCTGTGTCCGGCCCTAATCAGTCTGTGTCCGGTCCTAATCAGTCTGTGTCCGGATCTAATCAGTCTGTGTCCGGTTGTAATCAGTCTGTTTCCGGTTCTAATCAGTCTGCGTACGATTCTAATGTGTCTGTGTCTGATTCTTATCAGTCTGTGTCTGATTCTCATTAGTCTGTGTCTGATTCTCATCGATCAGTGTCCGATTCTATTCAGTCAGTGTCTGTGTCTGATTCTAATCAGACTGTGTCTGATTCTAATCCGTCTGTGTCCGGTTCTAATCAGTCTGTGTCCGGTTCTAATCAGTCTGTGTCCGATTCTAATCAGTCTGTGTCCGGTTCTAATCAGTCTGTGTCTGATTCTAATCCGTCTGTGTCCGGTTCTAATCAGTCTGTGTCTGATTCTAATCAGTCTGTGTCCGGTTCTAATCAGTCTGTGTCCGGTTCTAATCAGTCTGTGTCCGGTTCTAATCAGTCTGTGTCCGGTTCTAATCAGTCTGTGTCCGGTTCTAATCAGTCTGTGTCTGATGCTCATCGATCAGTCTTCGATTCTATTCAGTCGGTGTCTGTGTCTGATTCTAATCGGTCTGTGTCCGATTCCAATCAGTCTGTGTCCGGTCCTAATCCGTCTGTGACAGGTTTAAGGCAGTCTGTGGCGGGTTCTAATCAGTCTGCGTCCGATTCCAATGCGTCTGTGTCTGATTCTCATCAGTCTGTGACTGATTCGCATCAGTCTGTGTCTGATTCGCATCAGTCTGACTGATTCGAATCAGTCTGTGTCTGATTCTAATCAGTCTGTGTCTGATTCTAAGCAGTCTGTGTCCGATTCTAATCAGTCTGTGTCTCATTCTCATCAGTCTGTGTCTCATTCTAATCAGTCTGTGTCTGATTCTAATCAGTCTGTGTCTCATTCTCATCAGTCTGTGTCTCATTCTAATCAGTCTGTGTCTGATTCTAATCAGTCTGTGTCTCATTCTAATCAGTCACTGACTGAATTGAATCAGTCTGTGTCCGTGTCTCATTCGAATCGATCTGTGTCTGATATCAGTCAGCTTGTGTCTGATTCTAGTCAGTCTGTGTCTGATTCTAATCAGTGTGTTTGCTTCCAATTAGTCTGTGTCTGATTCTCATCAGTCTGTGTCTGATTCTCATCAGTCTGTGTCTGATTCTCATCAGTCTGTGTATGTGTCTGATTCTCATCAGTCTGTGTCTGATTCTGATTAGTCTGTCTCCGATGCTAATCAGTCTGTGGCAGGTTCTAATCAGTCTGCGTCGGATTCTAATGTCTCTGTGTCTGATTCTAACCAGTCTGTTTCCGGTTCTAATTAGTCTGCGTACGATTCTAATGTGTCTGTGTCTGATTCTTATCAGTCTGTGTCTGATTCTCATTCGTTTGTGTCTGATTCTCATCGATCAGTGTCCGATTCTATTCAGTCAGTGTCTGTGTCTGATTCTAATCAGACTGTGTCCGATTCTAATCAATTTGCATCTGCGTCCGATTCTAATGTGTCTGTGTCTGATTCTAATCAGTCTGTGTATGTGTCTGATTCTCATCATTCTGTGTCTGATTCTCATCAGCCTGTGTATGTGTCTGATTCTCATCAGTCTGTGTCTGAATCTAATCAGTCTGTCTGATTCTGATCAGTCTGTGGCAGGTTCTAATCAGTCTGTGTCCGGTCCGAATCTGTCTGTGTCCGGCCCTAATCAGTCTGTGTCCGGCCCTAATCAGTCTGTGTCCGGCCCTAATCAGCCTGTGTCCGGCCCTAATCAGTCTGGGTCCGGTCCTAATCAGTCTGTGTCCGGTCCTAATCAGTCTGTGTCCAGTTATAATCTGTCTGTGTCCGGTTCTAATCAGTCTGTGTCTCATTCTCATCAGTCTGTGTCTGATTCTAATCAGTCTGTGTCTGATTCTAATCAGTCTGTGTCTGATTCTAATCAGTCACTGACTGAATTGAATCAGTCTGTGTCCGTGTCTCATTCGAATCGATCTGTGTCTGATATCAGTCAGCTTGTGTCTGATTCTAGTCAGTCTGTGTCTGATTCTAATCAGTGCGTTTGCTTCCAATTAGTCTGTGTCTGATTCTCATCAGTCTGTGTCTGATTCTGATAAGTCTGTCTCCGATGCTAATCAGTCTGTGTCTGGTTCTGATCAGTCTGTGTCCAATTCTAATCAGTCTGTGGCAGGTTCTAATCAGTCTGCGTCGGATTCTAATGTCTCTGTGTCTGATTCTCATCAGTCTGTGTCTGATTCTGATTCTCATCAGTCTGTGTCCGGTTCTAATCAGTCTGTGTCCGGTCCAAATCAGTCTGTGGCAGGTTCTAATCAGTCTGTGTCCTGTCCGAATCAGTCTGTGTCCGGTCCTAATCTGTCTGTGTCCGGTCCGAATCTGTCTGTGTCCGGCCCTAATCAGTCTGTGTCCGGCCCTAATCAGCCTGTGTCCGGCCCTAATCAGTCTGTGTCCGGCCCTAATCAGTCTGTGTCCGGTCCTAATCAGTCTGTGTCCGGATCTAATCAGTCTGTGTCCGGTTGTAATCAGTCTGTTTCCGGTTCTAATCAGTCTGCGTACGATTCTAATGTGTCTGTGTCTGATTCTTATCAGTCTGTGTCTGATTCTCATTAGTCTGTGTCTGATTCTCATCGATCAGTGTCCGATTCTATTCAGTCAGTGTCTGTGTCTGATTCTAATCAGACTGTGTCTGATTCTAATCCGTCTGTGTCCGGTTCTAATCAGTCTGTGTCCGGTTCTAATCAGTCTGTGTCCGATTCTAATCAGTCTGTGTCCGGTTCTAATCAGTCTGTGTCTGATTCTAATCCGTCTGTGTCCGGTTCTAATCAGTCTGTGTCTGATTCTAATCAGTCTGTGTCCGGTTCTAATCAGTCTGTGTCCGGTTCTAATCAGTCTGTGTCCGGTTCTAATCAGTCTGTGTCCGGTTCTAATCAGTCTGTGTCCGGTTCTAATCAGTCTGTGTCTGATGCTCATCGATCAGTCTTCGATTCTATTCAGTCGGTGTCTGTGTCTGATTCTAATCGGTCTGTGTCCGATTCCAATCAGTCTGTGTCCGGTCCTAATCCGTCTGTGACAGGTTTAAGGCAGTCTGTGGCGGGTTCTAATCAGTCTGCGTCCGATTCCAATGCGTCTGTGTCTGATTCTCATCAGTCTGTGACTGATTCGCATCAGTCTGTGTCTGATTCGCATCAGTCTGACTGATTCGAATCAGTCTGTGTCTGATTCTAATCAGTCTGTGTCTGATTCTAAGCAGTCTGTGTCCGATTCTAATCAGTCTGTGTCTCATTCTCATCAGTCTGTGTCTCATTCTAATCAGTCTGTGTCTGATTCTAATCAGTCTGTGTCTCATTCTCATCAGTCTGTGTCTCATTCTAATCAGTCTGTGTCTGATTCTAATCAGTCTGTGTCTCATTCTAATCAGTCACTGACTGAATTGAATCAGTCTGTGTCCGTGTCTCATTCGAATCGATCTGTGTCTGATATCAGTCAGCTTGTGTCTGATTCTAGTCAGTCTGTGTCTGATTCTAATCAGTGTGTTTGCTTCCAATTAGTCTGTGTCTGATTCTCATCAGTCTGTGTCTGATTCTCATCAGTCTGTGTCTGATTCTCATCAGTCTGTGTATGTGTCTGATTCTCATCAGTCTGTGTCTGATTCTGATTAGTCTGTCTCCGATGCTAATCAGTCTGTGGCAGGTTCTAATCAGTCTGCGTCGGATTCTAATGTCTCTGTGTCTGATTCTAACCAGTCTGTTTCCGGTTCTAATTAGTCTGCGTA
Organism: Mustelus asterias; assembly: GCF_964213995.1. Lineage (NCBI taxonomy): Eukaryota > Metazoa > Chordata > Chondrichthyes > Carcharhiniformes > Triakidae > Mustelus > Mustelus asterias. The sequence continues at coordinate 100,434 of NW_027590322.1, read as the reverse complement.
CGATTCTAATGTGTCTGTGTCTGATTCTTATCAGTCTGTGTCTGATTCTCATTCGTTTGTGTCTGATTCTCATCGATCAGTGTCCGATTCTATTCAGTCAGTGTCTGTGTCTGATTCTAATCAGACTGTGTCCGATTCTAATCAATTTGCATCTGCGTCCGATTCTAATGTGTCTGTGTCTGATTCTAATCAGTCTGTGTATGTGTCTGATTCTCATCATTCTGTGTCTGATTCTCATCAGCCTGTGTATGTGTCTGATTCTCATCAGTCTGTGTCTGAATCTAATCAGTCTGTCTGATTCTGATCAGTCTGTGGCAGGTTCTAATCAGTCTGTGTCCGGTCCGAATCTGTCTGTGTCCGGCCCTAATCAGTCTGTGTCCGGCCCTAATCAGTCTGTGTCCGGCCCTAATCAGCCTGTGTCCGGCCCTAATCAGTCTGGGTCCGGTCCTAATCAGTCTGTGTCCGGTCCTAATCAGTCTGTGTCCAGTTATAATCTGTCTGTGTCCGGTTCTAATCAGTCTGTGTCTCATTCTCATCAGTCTGTGTCTGATTCTAATCAGTCTGTGTCTGATTCTAATCAGTCTGTGTCTGATTCTAATCAGTCTGTGTCTCATTCTGATCGGTCACTGACTGAATTGAATCAGTCTGTGTCCGTGTCTCATTCGAATCGATCTGTGTCTGATATCAGTCAGCTTGTGTCTGATTCTAGTCAGTCTGTGTCTGATTCTAATCAGTGCGTTTGCTTCCAATTAGTCTGTGTCTGATTCTCATCAGTCTGTGTCTGATTCTGATAAGTCTGTCTCCGATGCTAATCAGTCTGTGTCTGGTTCTGATCAGTCTGTGTCCAATTCTAATCAGTCTGTGGCAGGTTCTAATCAGTCTGCGTCGGATTCTAATGTCTCTGTGTCTGATTCTCATCAGTCTGTGTCTGATTCTGATTCTCATCAGTCTGTGTCCGGTTCTAATCAGTCTGTGTCCGGTCCAAATCAGTCTGTGGCAGGTTCTAATCAGTCTGTGTCCTGTCCGAATCAGTCTGTGTCCGGTCCTAATCTGTCTGTGTCCGGCCCTAATCAGTCTGTGTCCGGCCCTAATCAGTCTGTGTCCGGTCCTAATCAGTCTGTTTCCGGTTCTAATCAGTCTGCGTACGATTCTAATGTGTCTGTGTCTGATTCTTATCAGTCTGTGTCTGATTCTCATTAGTCTGTGTCTGATTCTCATCGATCAGTGTCCGATTCTATTCAGTCAGTGTCTGTGTCTGATTCTAATCAGACTGTGTCCGATTCTAATCAATTTGCATCTGCGTCCGATTCTAATGTGTCTGTGTCTGATTCTAATCAGTCTGTGTCTGATTCTAATCAGTCTGTGTCCGATTCTAATGTGTCTGTGTCTGATTCTAATCAGTCTGTGTCTAATTCGAATCAGTCTGTGTCTGATTCGAATCAGTCTGTGTCTAATTCGAATCAGTCTGTGTCTGATTCGAATCAGTCTGTGCCTGCTTCTAATCCGTCTGTGTCTGATTCTATTCAGTTTGTGTCTGATTCTATTTAGTCTAAGTCCGATTTTAATCAGCATGTGTCTGATTCCAGTCAGTCTGTGTCTGAATCTAGTCAGTCTGTGTCTGATTCTAATCAGTCTGTGTCCGGTTCTAATCAGTCTGTGTCCAGTTATAATCTGTCTGTGTCCGGTTCTAATCAGTCTGTGTCCGGTTCTAATCAGTCTGTGTCCGGTTCTACTCAGTCTGTATCCGGTTCTAATCAGTCTGTGTCTGATTCTCATCGATCAGTGCTCGATTCTATTCAGTCGGTGTCTGTGTCTGATTCTAATCGGTCTGAGTCCGATTCTAATCAATTTGCATCTGCGTCCGATTCTAATCTGTCTTTGTCTGATTCTAATCACTCTGTGTCTGATTCTAATCCGTCTGTGTCTGATTCTAATCAGTCTGTGTCCGGTCCTAATCCGTCTGTGACCGGTTCAATTCAGTCTGTGGCGGGTTCTAATCAGTCTGCGTCCGATTCCAATTCGTATGTGTCTGATTCTCATCAGTCTGTGACTGATTCTCATCAGTCTGTGTCTGATTCGCATCAGTCTGTCTGATTCGAATCAGTCTGTGTCTGATTCGAATCAGTCTGTGTCTGAATCGAATCAGTCTGTGTCTGATTCTATTCAGTCTGTGTCTGATTCTATTCAGTCTGTGTCTGATACTATTCAGTCTAAGTCCGATTTTAATCAGTATGTGTCTGATTCGAATCAGTCTGTGACTGATTCTCATCAGTCTGTGTCTGATTCGAATCAGTCTGTGCCTGATTCTAATCCGTCTGTGTCTGATTCTATTCAGTTTGTGTCTGATTCTATTTAGTCTAAGTCCGATTTTAATCAGTATGTGTCTGATTCTAAGCAGTCTGTGTCTGATTCTGATCAGTTTGTGTCTGATTCTGATCAGTCTGTGTCTGATTCTAAACAGTCTGTGTCTGATTCTAGTCCGTCTGTGTCTGATTCTAGTCCGTCTGTGTCTGATTCTAATCAGTCTGTGTCCGGTTCTAATCAGTCTGTGTCCAGTTATAATCTGTCTGTGTCCGGTTCTAATCAGTCTGTGTCCGGTTCTAATCAGTCTGTGTCCGGTTCTACTCAGTCTGTATCCGGTTCTAATCAGTCTGTGTCTGATTCTCATCGATCAGTGCTCGATTCTATTCAGTCGGTGTCTGTGTCTGATTCTAATCGGTCTGAGTCCGATTCTAATCAATTTGCATCTGCGTCCGATTCGAATCTGTCTTTGTCTGATTCTAATCACTCTGTGTCTGATTCTAATCCGTCTGTGTCTGATTCTAATCAGTCTGTGTCCGGTCCTAATCCGTCTGTGACCGGTTCAATTCAGTCTGTGGCGGGTTCTAATCAGTCTGCGTCCGATTCCAATTCGTATGTGTCTGATTCTCATCAGTCTGTGACTGATTCTCATCAGTCTGTGTCTGATTCGCATCAGTCTGTCTGATTCGAATCAGTCTGTGTCTGATTCGAATCAGTCTGTGTCTGAATCGAATCAGTCTGTGTCTGATTCTATTCAGTCTGTGTCTGATTCTATTCAGTCTGTGTCTGATTCTATTCAGTCTGTGTCTGATTCTAATCAGTCTGTGTCTCATTCTCATCAGTCTGTGTCTGATTCTAATCAGTCTGTGTCTGATTCTAATCAGTCTGTGTCTGATTCTAATCAGTCTGTGTCTCATTCTGATCGGTCACTGACTGAATTGAATCAGTCTGTGTCCGTGTCTCATTCGAATCGATCTGTGTCTGATATCAGTCAGCTTGTGTCTGATTCTAGTCAGTCTGTGTCTGATTCTAATCAGTGCGTTTGCTTCCAATTAGTCTGTGTCTGATTCTCATCAGTCTGTGTCTGATTCTGATAAGTCTGTCTCCGATGCTAATCAGTCTGTGTCTGGTTCTGATCAGTCTGTGTCCAATTCTAATCAGTCTGTGGCAGGTTCTAATCAGTCTGCGTCGGATTCTAATGTCTCTGTGTCTGATTCTCATCAGTCTGTGTCTGATTCTGATTCTCATCAGTCTGTGTCCGGTTCTAATCAGTCTGTGTCCGGTCCAAATCAGTCTGTGGCAGGTTCTAATCAGTCTGTGTCCTGTCCGAATCAGTCTGTGTCCGGTCCTAATCTGTCTGTGTCCGGCCCTAATCAGTCTGTGTCCGGCCCTAATCAGTCTGTGTCCGGTCCTAATCAGTCTGTTTCCGGTTCTAATCAGTCTGCGTACGATTCTAATGTGTCTGTGTCTGATTCTTATCAGTCTGTGTCTGATTCTCATTAGTCTGTGTCTGATTCTCATCGATCAGTGTCCGATTCTATTCAGTCAGTGTCTGTGTCTGATTCTAATCAGACTGTGTCCGATTCTAATCAATTTGCATCTGCGTCCGATTCTAATGTGTCTGTGTCTGATTCTAATCAGTCTGTGTCTGATTCTAATCAGTCTGTGTCCGATTCTAATGTGTCTGTGTCTGATTCTAATCAGTCTGTGTCTAATTCGAATCAGTCTGTGTCTGATTCGAATCAGTCTGTGTCTAATTCGAATCAGTCTGTGTCTGATTCGAATCAGTCTGTGCCTGCTTCTAATCCGTCTGTGTCTGATTCTATTCAGTTTGTGTCTGATTCTATTTAGTCTAAGTCCGATTTTAATCAGCATGTGTCTGATTCCAGTCAGTCTGTGTCTGATTCTAGTCAGTCTGTGTCTGATTCTAATCAGTCTGTGTCCGGTTCTAATCAGTCTGTGTCCAGTTATAATCTGTCTGTGTCCGGTTCTAATCAGTCTGTGTCCGGTTCTAATCAGTCTGTGTCCGGTTCTACTCAGTCTGTATCCGGTTCTAATCAGTCTGTGTCTGATTCTCATCGATCAGTGCTCGATTCTATTCAGTCGGTGTCTGTGTCTGATTCTAATCGGTCTGAGTCCGATTCTAATCAATTTGCATCTGCGTCCGATTCTAATCTGTCTTTGTCTGATTCTAATCACTCTGTGTCTGATTCTAATCCGTCTGTGTCTGATTCTAATCAGTCTGTGTCCGGTCCTAATCCGTCTGTGACCGGTTCAATTCAGTCTGTGGCGGGTTCTAATCAGTCTGCGTCCGATTCCAATTCGTATGTGTCTGATTCTCATCAGTCTGTGACTGATTCTCATCAGTCTGTGTCTGATTCGCATCAGTCTGTCTGATTCGAATCAGTCTGTGTCTGATTCGAATCAGTCTGTGTCTGAATCGAATCAGTCTGTGTCTGATTCTATTCAGTCTGTGTCTGATTCTATTCAGTCTGTGTCTGATACTATTCAGTCTAAGTCCGATTTTAATCAGTATGTGTCTGATTCGAATCAGTCTGTGACTGATTCTCATCAGTCTGTGTCTGATTCGAATCAGTCTGTGCCTGATTCTAATCCGTCTGTGTCTGATTCTATTCAGTTTGTGTCTGATTCTATTTAGTCTAAGTCCGATTTTAATCAGTATGTGTCTGATTCTAAGCAGTCTGTGTCTGATTCTGATCAGTTTGTGTCTGATTCTGATCAGTCTGTGTCTGATTCTAAACAGTCTGTGTCTGATTCTAGTCCGTCTGTGTCTGATTCTAGTCCGTCTGTGTCTGATTCTAGTGAGTCTGTGTCTGATTCTAATGTCTCTGTGTCTGATTCTCATCAGTCTGTGTCTGATTCTCATCAGCCTGTGTATGTGTCTGATTCTCATCAGTCTGTGTCTGATTCTAATCAGTCTGTCTGATTCTGATCAGTCTGTGTCCGGTTCTAATCAGTCTGTGTCCGGCCCTAATCAGTCTGTGTCCGGTTCTAATCAGTCTGTGTACGGTCCTAATCAGTCTGTGTCCGGTCCTAATCAGTCTGTGTCCGGTCCTAATCAGTCTGTGTCCGGTCCTAATCAGTCGGTGTCCGGCCCTAATCAGTCTGTGTCCGGCCCTAATCAGTCTGTGTCCGGCCCTAATCAGTCTGTGTCCGGCCCTAATCAGTCTGTGTCCGGTCCTAATCAGTCTGTGTCCGGTCCTAATCAGTCTGTGTCCGGTCCTAATCAGTCTGTGTCCGGTCCTAATCAGTCTGTGTCCGGCCCTAATCAGTCTGTGTCCGGTTCTAATCAGTCTGTGTCCGGTCCTAATCAGTCTGTGTCCGGCCCTAATCAGTCTGTGTCCGGTCCTAATCAGTCTGTGTCCGGTCCTAATCAGTCTGTGTCCGGCCCTAATCAGCCTGTGTCCGGCCCTAATCAGTATGTGCCCGGCCCTAATCAGTCTGTGTCCGGTCCTAATCAGTCTGTGTCCGGTCCTAATCAGTCTGTGTCCGGTCCTAATCAGTCTGTGTCCGGTCCTAATCAGTCTGTGTCCGGCCCTAATCAGTCTGTGTCCGGTCCTAATCAGTCTGTGTCCGGCCCTAATCAGTCTGTGTCCGGCCCTCATCAGTCTGTGTCCGGTCCTAATCAGTATGTGTCCGGCCCTAATCAGTCTGTGTCCGGCCCTAATCAGTCTGTGTCCGGCCCTAATCAGCCTCTGTCCGGCCCTAATCAGTCTGTGTCCGGCTCTAATCAGCCTGTGTCCGGCCCTAATCAGCCTGTGTCCGGCCCTAATCAGTCTGTGTCCGGTCCTCATCAGTCTGTGTCCGGTCCTAATCAGTCTGTGTCCGGTTCTAATCAGTCTGTGTCCGGTTCTAATCAGTCTGTGTCCGGTTCTAATCAGTCTGCGTACGATTCTAATGTGTCTGTGTCTGATTATCATCAGTCTGTGTCTGATTCTCATCGATCTGTGTCCGATTCTATTCAGTCAGTGTCTGTGTCTGATTCTAATCAGTCTGTCTGATTCTAATCAGTCTGTGTCCGATTCTAATGTGTCTGTGTCTGATTCTAATCAGTCTGTGTCCGATTCTAATCAGTCTGTGTCTGATTCTAATCAGTCTGTGTCTGATTCTAATCAGTCTGTGTCCGATTCTAATGTGTCTGTGTCTGATTCTAATCCGTCTGTGTCTGATTCTAATGAGTCTGTGTCCGGTTCTAATCAGTCTGTGTCTGATTCTAATCAGTCTGTGTCTGATTCTAATCAGTCTGTGTCCGATTCTAATGTGTCTGTGTCTGATTCTAATCCGTCTGTGTCTGATTCTAATGAGTCTGTGTCCGGTTCTAATCAGTCTGTGTCCGGTTCTAATCAGTCTGTGTCCGGTTCTAATCAGTCTGTGTCCGGTTCTAATCAGTCTGTGTCTGATTCTAATCAGTCTGTGTCTGATTCTAATCAGTCTGTGTCTGATTCTAATCAGTCTGTGTCTGATTCTAATCAGTCTGTGTCCGATTCTAATCAGTCTGTGTCTGATTCTAATCAGTCTGTGTCTGATTCTAATCAGTCTGTGTCTGATTCTAATCAGTCTGTGTCTGATTCTAATCAGTCTGTGTCCGATTCTAATGTGTCTGTGTCTGATTCTAATCAGTCTGTGTCCGATTCTAATCAGTCTGTGTCTGATTCTAATCAGTCTGTGTCTGATTCTAATCAGTCTGTGTCCGATTCTAATGTGTGTGTGTCTGATTCTAATCCGTCTGTGTCTGATTCTAATGAGTCTGTGTCCGGTTCTAATCAGTCTGTGTCCGGTTCTAATCAGTCTGTGTCCGGTTCTAATCAGTCTGTGTCCGGTTCTAATGAGTCTGTGTCCGGTTCTAATCAGTCTGTGTCCGGTCCTAATCAGTCTGTGTCCGGTCCTAATCAGTCTGTGTCCGGTTCTAATCAGTCTGTGTCCGGTTCTAATCAGTCTGTGTCCGATTCTAATGTGTCTGTGTCTGATTCTAATCCGTCTGTGTCCGGTTCTAATCAGTCTGTGTCCGGTTCTAATCAGTCTGTGTCTGATGCTCATCGATCAGTCTTCGATTCTATTCAGTCGCTGTCTGTGTCTGATTCTAATCGGTCTGTGTCAGATTCCAATCAGTCTGTGTCCGGTCCTAATCCGTCTGTGACAGGTTTAAGTCAGTCTGTGGCGGGTTCTAATCAGTCTGCGTCCGATTCCAATGCGTCTGTGTCTGATTCTCATCAGTCTGTGACTGATTCGCATCAGTCTGTGTCTGATTCGCATCAGTCTGTCTGATTCGAATCAGTCTGTGTCTGATTCTCATCAGTCTGACTGATTCGAATCAGTCTGTGTCTGATTCGAATCAGCCTGTGCCTACTTCTAATCCGTCTGTGTCTGATTCTATTCAGTCTGTGTCTGATACTATTCAGTCTAAGTCCGATTTTAATCAGTATGTGTCTGATTCTAAGCAGTCTGTGACTGATTCTCATCAGTCTGTGTCTGATTCTCATCAGTCTGTGTCTGATTCTCATCAGTCTGTGTCTGATTCTCATCAGTCTGTGTCTGATTCTCATCAGTCTGTGCTTGATTCGAATCAGTCTGTGTCTCATTCGAATCAGTCTGTGTCTCATTCGAATCAGTCTGTGCCTGCTTCTAATCCGTCTGAGTCTGATTCTATTCAGTTTGTGTCTGATTCTATTCAGTCTGTGTCTGATACTATTTAGTCTAAGTCCGATTTTAATCAGTCTGTGTCTGATTCTAAGCAGTCTGTGTCTGATTCTAATCAGTCTGTGTCTCATTCTCATCAGTCTGTGTCTCATTCTAATCAGTCTGTGTCTGATTCTAATCAGTCTGTATCTGATTCTAATCAGTCTGTGTCTGATTCTAATCAGTCTGTGTCTGATTCTAATCAGTCACTGACTGAATTGAATCAGTCTGTGTCCGTGTCTCATTCGAATCAATCTGTGTCTGACATCAGTCAGCTTGTGTCTGATTCTAGTCAGTCTGTGTCTGATTCTCATCAGTCTGTGTCTGATTCTGATCAGCCTGTGTCCAATTCTAACCAGTCTGTGGCAGGTTCTAATCAATCTGCGTCGGATTCTAATGTCTCTGTGTCTGATTCTCATCAGTCTGTGTCTGATTCTCACCAGTATGTGTCTGATTCTCATCAGTCTGTGTATGTGTCTGATTCTCATCAGTCTGTGTCTGTTTCTAATCAGTCTGTCTGATTCTGATCAGTCTGTGGCAGGTTCTAATCAGTCTGTGTCCGGCCCTAATCAGATTGTGTCCGGTCCTAATCAGTCCGTTTCCGGTTCTAATCAGTCTGCGTACGATTCTAATGTGTCTGTGTCTGATTCTTATCAGTCTGTGTCTGATTCTCATCAGTCTGTGTCTGATTCTCATCGATCAGTGTGCGATTCTATTCAGTCAGTGTCTGTGTCTGATTCTAATCAGACTGTGTCCGATTCTAATCAGTTTGAATCTGCGTCCGATTCTAATGTGTCTGTGTCTGATTCTACTCCGTCTGTGTCAGGTTCTAATCAGTCTGTGTCCAGTTCTAATCAGTCTGTGTCCGGTTCTAATCAGTCTGTGTCCGGTTCTACTCAGTCTGTGTCCGGTTCTACTCAGTCTGTGTCCGGTTCTACTCAGTCTGTGTCCAGTTCTAATCAGTCTGTGTCCAGTTCTAATCAGTCTGTATCCGGTTCTAATCAGTCTGTGTCCGGTTCTAATCAGTCTGTGTCTGATTCTCATCGATCAGTGTTCGATTCTATTCAGTCGGTGTCTGTGTCTGATTCTAATCGGTCTGTGTCTGATTCTAATCAGTCTGTGTCCGGTCCTAATCCGTCTGTGACCGGTTCAAGTCAGTCTGTGGCGGGTTCTAATCAGTCTGCGTCCGATTCCAATGCGTCTGTGTCTGATTCTCATCAGTCTGTGACTGATTCTCATCAGTCTGTGTCTGATTCGCATTAGTCTGTGTCTGATTGTCATCAGTCTGTGTCTGATTCTAATCAGTCTGTGTCTGATTCTAATCAGTCTGTGTCTGATTCTAATGAGTCTGTGTCTGATTCTAATCAGTCTGTGTCTGATTCTAATGAGTCTGTGTCTGATTCTGATCAGTCGGTGTCTCATTCTAATCAGTCTGTGTCTGATTCTAATCAGTCTGTATCTGATTCGAATCAGTCTGTGTCTGATTCTAATCAGTCTGTGTCTGATTCTTTTCAGTCACTGACTGAATTGAATCAGTCTGTGTCCGTGTCTCAGTCGAATCAATCTGTGTCTGATATCAGTCAGCCTGTGTCTGATTCCTGTCAGTCTGTGTCTGATTCTAATCAGTGTGTTTGCTTCCAATTAGTCTGTGTCTGATTCTAATCCGTCTGTGTCTGATTCTAATCAGTCTGTGTCTGATTCTAATCAATTTGCATCTGCGTCCGATTCCAATGTGTCTGTGTCTGATTCCAATCAGTCTGTGTCCGGTCCTAATCCGTCTGTGACAGGTTTAAGTCAGTCTGTGGCGGGTTCTAATCAGTCTGCGTCCGATTCCAATGCGTCTGTGTCTGATTCTCATCAGTCTGTGACTGGTTCTCCTCAGTCTGTGTCTGATTCGCATCAGTCTGTGTCTGATTCGCATCAGTCTGTGTCTGATTCTGATCAGTCTGTCTGATTCGAATCAGTCTGTGTCTGATCCTCATCAGTCTGACTGATTCGAATCAGTCTGTGTCTGATTCGAATCAGTCTGTGTCTGATTCGAATCAGTCTGTGTCTGATTCGAATCAGCCTGTGCCTGCTTCTAATCCGTCTGTGTCTGATTCTATTCAGTCTGTGTCTGATACTATTTAGTCTAAGTCCGATTTTAATCAGTATGTGTCTGATTCTAAGCAGTCTGTGACTGATTCTCATCAGTCTGTGTCTGATTCTCATCAGTCTCTGTCTGATTCTCATCAGTCTGTGTCTGATTCTCATCAGTCTGTGTCTCATTCGAATCAGTCTGTGCCTGATTCTAATCAGTCTGTATCTGATTCTAATCAGTCTGTGTCTGATTCTAATCAGTCTGTTTCTGATTCTAAACAGTCTGATTCTAGTCAGTCTGTTTCTGATTCTAGTCAGTCTGTGTCTGATTCTAGTGAGTCTGTGTCTGATTCTAATCAGTCTGTGTCTGATTCTAATCAGTCTGTGTCTCATTCTCATCAGTCTGTGTCTCATTCTAATCAGTCTGTGTCTGATTCTAATCAGTCTGTATCTGATTCTAATCAGTCTGTGCCTGATTCTAATCAGTCTGTGTCTGATTCTAATCAGTCACTGACTGAATTGAATCAGTCTGTGTCCGTGTCTCATTCGAATCAATCTGTGTCTGACATCAGTCAGCTTGTGTCTGATTCTAGTCAGTCTGTGTCTGATTCTAATCAGTCTGTGGCAGGTTCTAATCAGTCTGCGTCGGATTCTAATGTCTCTGTGTCTGATTCTCATCAGTCTGTGTGTGATTCTCACCAGTCTGTGTCTGATTCTCATCAGTCTGTGTATGTGTCTGATTCTCATCAGTCTGTGTCTGATTCTAATCAGTCTGTCTGATTCTGATCAGTCTGTGGCAGGTTCTAATCAGTCTGTGTCCGGTTCCAGTCAGTCTGTGTCCGGTTCTAATCAGTCTGCGTACGATTCTAATGTGTCTGTGTCTGATTCTTATCAGTCTGTTTCTGATTCTCATCAGTCTGTGTCTGATTCTCATCGATCAGTGTGCGATTCTGTTCAGTCAGTGTCTGTGTCTGATTCTAATCAGACTGTGTCCGATTCTAATCAATTTGAATCTGCGTCCGATTCTAATGTGTCTGTGTCTGATCCTAATCATTCTGTGTCTGATTCTACTCCGTCTGTGTCCGGTTCTAATCAGTCTGTGTCCAGTTCTAATCAGTCTGTGTCCGGTTCTAATCAGTCTGTGTCCGGTTCTAATCAGTCTGTGTCCGGTTCTAATCAGTCTGTGTCCGGTTCTACTCAGTCTGTGTCCGGTTCTAATCAGTCTGTGTCCGGTTCTAATCAGTCTGTGTCCGGTTCTAATCAGTCTGTGTCTGATTCTCATCGATCAGTGTTCGATTCTATTCAGTCGGTGTCTGTGTCTGATTCTAATCGGTCTGTGTCCGATTCTAATCAATTTGCATCTGCGTCCGATTCTAATGTGTCTGTGTCTGATTCCAATCAGTCTGTGTCCGGTCCTAATCCGTCTGTGGCGGGTTCTAATCAGTCTGCGTCCGATTCCAATGCGTCTGTGTCTGATTCTCATCAGTCTGTGACTGATTCTCATCAGTCTGTGTCTGATTCGCATTAGTCTGTGTCTGATTGTCATCAGTCTGTGTCTGATTCTAATCAGTCTGTGTCTGATTCTAATGAGTCTGTGTCTGATTCTAATCAGTCTGTGTCTCATTCTAATCAGTCTGTGTCTGATTCTAATCAGTCTGTGTCTGATTCTTTTCAGTCACTGACTGAATTGAATCAGTCTGTGTCCGTGTCTCAGTCGAATCAATCTGTGTCTGATATCAGTCAGCCTGTGTCTGATTCTAATCAGTGTGTTTGCTTCCAATTAGTCTGTGTCTGATTCTCATCAGTCTGTGTCTGATTCTCATCAGTCTGTGACTGATCCTCATCAGTCTGTGTCTGATTCTCATCAGTCTGTGTCTGATTCTCATCAATCTGTGTCTGACTCTAATCAGTCTGTGTCTAAATCCAATCTGTCTTTGTCTTACTCTAATCAGTCTGTGTCTGACTCTAATCAGTCTGTGTCTAAATCCAATCTGTCTTTGTCTTACTCTAATCAGTCTGTATCTGATTCTAATCAGTCAGTGACTGATTTGAATCAGTCTGTGTCCGTGTCTCTTTCGAAAGTGTGTGTTTGATTCTCATCATCTGTGTCTGATTCTCATCCATCTGTGTCTGATTCTAATCAGTCGGTGTCTGATTCAAATCAGTCTGTGTCTGATTCTGATCTGTCTGTGTGTGATTCTAGTCAGTCTGTGTCTGATTAGAAGCAGTCTGTCTGTGTCTGATTCTCATCAGCCTGTGTGTGATTAGAATCAGTCTGTGTCTGATTCGAATCAGTCTGTGTCTGATTCTAGTCAGTCTGTGTCTGACTCTAATCAGTCTGTGTCTGATTCTCATCCGTCTGTGTCTGATTCTCATCCGTCTGTGTCTGATTCTCATCAGTCTGTGTCTGATTCTCATCAGTCTGTGACTTATTCTAATCAGTCTGTCTAATTCTGATCAGTCTGTGTCTGATTCTGATCAGTCTGTGTCTGATTCTAATCAGTCTGTGTCTGATTCTCATCAGTCTGCGTCTGATTCTAATCAGTCTGTGACTTATTCTAATCAGTCTGTCTAATTCTGATCAGTCTGTGTCTGATTCTGATCAGTCTGTGTCTGATTCTAATCAGTCTGTCTAATTCTGATCAGTCTGTGTCCGATTCTTATCAGTCTGTGGAAGGGTCTAATCAGTCTGTCTGACTCTGATCAGTCTGTGTCTGACTCTAATCAGTCTGTGTCTGACTCGAATCAGTCTGTGTCTGACTCTAATCAGTCTGTGTCTGTTTCTAATCAGTCTGTATCTGATTCTAATCAGTCAGTGACGGATTTGAATCAGTCTGTGTCCGTGTCTCATTCGAAAGTGTGTGTTTGATTCTCATCATCTGTGTCTGATTCTCATCAGTCTGTGTCTGATTCTAATCAGCCTGTGTCTGATTCTAATCAGTCTGTGTCTGGTTCTAATCAGCCTGTGTCTGATTCTAATCAGTCTGTGTCTGGTTCTAATCAGTTTGTGTCTGATTGTGATCAGCCTGTGTCTGACTCTAGTCAGTCTGTGTCTGATTCTAGTCAGTCTGTGTGTGATTCTCGTCAGTCTGTGTCTGATTATAAGCAGTCTGTCTGTGTCTGATTCCCATCAGCCTCTGTCTGATTCGAATCATTCTGTGTCTGATTCTAGTCAGTCTGTGTCTGATTCTAGTCAGTCTGTGTCTGTCTCTGATCCGTCTGTGTCTGATTCTAATCTGTCTGTGTCTGATTCCCATCAGTCTGTGTCTGCGTCTGATTCTAATCAGTCTGTCTGCACCTGATTCTAATCAGTCTGTGGCTGCGTCTGACTCTGATCATTCTTGATAGTTCTTGATGATTTTTGTCAAGACCTCACTCCCCCCCCCCCCCCCAGCACCCTCTCCTCCGCCCCCCTTTCCTTCCATCCTTCACTGATGTATCCACGGATATTTAGACTCCTCTCTGCACCTTTTAGAACCAGTTCTCCGATGTCATCTAACATAAAGCCTGCAGCCCACACTCATTCTTTAACTCACACAGGGTTCGCAGGTCTTTGCTTTGAAGCTACTTTCTGACTGATTTTATTTCTGTATTCTCTGTTGCTCTGACCCCACCCAGCGCTGTACTATTTCTCATGCGAACTCTACCTTCCTCTCGCCGTCCGTTCTACACCTTTGCTTTTTCTTCCTGCCTTCTGTTGGTTCTCATCCTCCAGCCAAATTTCAATTTCAAACCCTTTCCTATATTATAACAGCCCCGGTCTGTCCCAGCTCTGTTGATGTGGGAACCATCCAGCCACTGTCGGTTCCATACCCTCCCTCCCCTCACCCCCCAGGATTAGCCTCAATGTCCCAGGGATCTAAAGCATTCCCTCCTGCGCTCTGCCCCCCCCCCCCCCCCCTCCTCCTCCTCCCCTCCTCCTCCTCGCACTTTCATATTTTGAGGCTCGGATCTTTCTTTCTCGCTTGTTAAGCGCTGCCTGTCGGTCTCTCCTCAGCAGCATTTCTCGCTTTGCCTGTGCAAAATGAATGAAATATCGGAAATCGGAGCAGAGGAAGGCCATTCGGTCTTTCTTGCCCACTCTGCCATTCCATATGATCATGGCTGATCCTCTATCTCAACACCGCTCTCTCCCTATAGCCCTTGATGCCTTTAGGTGTTAGAAATCTATCTCTTTCCTCCCTCAATATACTCAGTCATTTGGCCTCCACAGCTTTCTGTGGTCGAGAATTCCACACATTCACCACTGTCTGAGTGAAGACATTTCTCCTCATCTCCGTCCCAGATAGTCCACCCCATATCCTGAGTCTGTGATCCCTTGTTCGAGATACCCCCTAGCCTTCGTAAACAACATCCCTGCATCAAGTCTGTCCAGCCCTGCTAGAGTTTTATACGTTCCAATTAGATCCCCTCTCATTGTTCTAAATTCCCATGAATACAGGCCCATTCCACCCAATCTCTCATGGCTATTCTGCCATCCCACGAGTCAATTTAGTGAACAGTCACTGCACTCCCTGTATGGCGATAAAATTATTTCTTGGATAAGGAGACCAACACTGCACACAATAATCCAGGTGTGGTCTCACCAAGGCCCAATACAGCTGCAATAAAACATTCTGTGATTTGATTTATTATTAGTATACAGCAAAAAGTATTGTTTCTCACGCTATGCAGACAAAGCATACCGTTCATAGAGAAGGAAACGAGAGTGCAGAATGTTGTGTGACAGTCATCGCTAGGTTGCAGAGAAAGATCAACTTAATGCGAGATAGGTCCATTCAAAAGTCTGATGGCAGACTTCCTCCTGCCCCTACAACCCTCCCTTTCTCTGTAACCTCCTCCAGCCCCTACAACCCTCCCAATCTCTGTATCCGCCACCAGACTTCTCTACCCTCCCTATCTCTGTAACCTCCACCAGCCTCTACAACCCTCTCTATCACTGTAATCTCCTCCAGCCCCTCCATCCCTCCCTATCTCGGTAACCACCTGTATCCCGCCAAGATCTCTGCGCTCCTCTAATTCCAGCCTCTCGAGCATCCCCTGATTCCCATCGCGCCACCATTGTTGACCATACCTTCAGCTGCTTGGGGCCCTGAACTCTGGAATTCCTTCCCTAAACTTCTCCGCCACATCACCTTCCTCCGCTTTAACGGTTCTCCTTAAACCCTTTGACCAACCTCTTGTTCAGCGGCCCTGATATCTCTGGATATGTTTTGGTGTTAAGCTTTGACAGGTTCTACTCCTCTGAAGTGTCATAGGATGTTTCACTTTGTTAAAGGCAATGTATGTGTATAAATTCAAGGTAGATTTGTTGTTATTCAACAACACCGGACTGATCATATGTGAGAACTCTTTATCATCTTCACCTTTATCATCCTCACCCTCACAGGATTCCTCTCCATCTACTTACCTTCTTTTACAGTGTGCCAGATTCTGCCCAAAGGCGTGGCGGCCATCTTGGGCCCATCATCAAGTCCAGCGTCCGGATCATTCATCAGTCACATCTGTGGAGAGAAAGAGGTAAAGGGAAAACATTCGGCAAGGTCGGGGTAGGAGAGGGCTGGATTGTGAGCAAAAAGCATGTGAAACGGATGTAGGAATGGTGCCTGGAGGGGAGGGCCAACCCCAGGCAGGGCCCCCCTGCAGAAGGGAGGGGCGCCGTGCGGACGGGAGGGGAAGGCCGCCGCCCCCCCACCGGGCAGAGGAGAGAGCCGGCCCACCCCCCGGGCAGGAGGAGAGGGACAGCTCATCCCTCCACAGGCGGGAGTGGAAGGCCGGCCCACCCCTCCAACCCGGGTGGGACGGGGTGGCCCACCCCCAACCCTGGGCGAAGGGGGCGGGGGGCGTCCCACCCCCCAATCCCGGGTGAAGGGGGCGGACCCCAGCCCCGGGCGGCCCCAGCTCCACCTTCCCCCCCCTAGGCGGGAGGGGGCGCCCCCCCAATCCCCGGGGCGGGAGGGGGCGGGCCAGCCCACCCCCCAACACCCCGGGCGGGAGAGAGCGGATCACCCCCCCCCCAGGCGGGATGGGGTCGGCCCACCCTCCCCGGGTGGGATGGGGTCCATTGAACAGGGTCTGCAGTGTGGTCTCTGGGTGGGACAGAGTCTGGGGGGGAATGGAGATATTTCTGGGATAGAGTGAGGGTGACGGACAGTTTCTGGGTAAGGGTGAGGGGCAGTTTCTGGGTGAGGGTGAGGGGCAGTTTCTGGGTGAGGGTGAGGGGCAGTTTCTGGGTGAGGGTGAGATGCGGTGAGGGCCGGCCCACTCCCCAGGGCAATGGGGGAGGACCAGCCCAACCCCACTCCCCCCCCCCCCCCCCCCCTAGTGGGAGGGGAGCGCCAGCCCATCTCTCCCCCCCCAGGAGCAGGAGGGGAGGGCCGGCCCACCCCCACCCCACCCAGGGCAGAACGGGGCGGCCCAATCCCCCCCCAACCCCGGGCGGGAGGGGGCGACCCCGACCCCACCCCCCCTCCCCCTTGGGTGGGAGGGGGCGGCCCCACACCACCCCCTGGACAAGGGGGGCGGCCCTACCCCAACCGCACCGGCGGGAGGGAGTGGCTCACCCCTTCTGGGCGTGATGGGGTCTGTTGAACAGGGTCTGGAGAATGGTCTCTGGGTGGGACAGGGTCTGGGGGGGATGGAGATATTTCTGGGATAGAGTGAGGGTGACGGGCAGTTTCTGGGTGAGGGTGAGGGAGAATTTTAAGAGTGCTGTGAGGTTTGGATGTATTTGAGGTGATGAATCCAGGTTGGATCGCGTATTGGTGTGACGGTTAAGGGTTAAGTTTCGGATGAAGGTTTGTCCCGAGGTTGGGGTGAGGTTAAGGTCGAGTGTTTGGATGACAGCTTGGTACTCACTCCAATCTTTCCTTCTCTCCTGTGTAGATTCCTCACATTAAGGTTGGCCCCGAGGAAACACCAAAATTACAGTACCTGAGATTTGCCTCTATCAGCCTTTACCCAAGTAACGAAGACATTAGTCTGGCTGTGGGAAGTATCCTAAAGTTCTCCAACTGCCCCTCGAGCAGCCTTGTCTGTGCGAAAGCTGAATGTAAGGACACAGTGTTCCTGGCAGTGTGTAGTCACTCACTGTAGACTAAAATCAGATACATCTCTAATCGATCTCACTCAGCAATTTCCATCTCAGCAACTCTGCCTGTTTCTCCACTCATTTTCTTTCCTCGCTCCATTCTCATAAAACCTCTCCCTCCCTGAAACTTCGAGCAGCAAATCTGCAGCCATCAATCTCCCATGGCAACCCTTCTACTGCCCACACATACTGTGCTCTTGAGCACAAAATGTGTGGGTGGCACGGTAGCACAGTGGTGAGCACTGCTGCCTCACAGCGTTAGGGACCCGGCTTCGATTCCAGCCTTGGGTCACTCTCTGTGTGGAGTCTGCATGTTCTCCCCAAGTCTGTGTGGGTTTCCTCCGGGTGCTCCAGTTTCCACATTCCAAAGATGTGTGGGGTAGGTGGATTGGCCATACCAAATTGACCCTAGTGTCAGGGGGACTAGCTAGGATAAATGCATGGGGTTATGGGGATAGGGCCTGGGTGGGATTGTGTTGGTGCAGACTCGATGGGCCGAATGGCACTGTAGAATTCTATGATTCAATCCCATCTCTGATCCCATCCACTTATCTCTCACTTGCTTCTCCCCTCCGCCCCTCTCTGTCTCGCCCTGGAATAAACCATGACCATTTGCATTAGGAGTAGGCCACTCAGCCCCTCGGGTCTGTCCTGCCATTCGATAAGATCATGGCTGATCCGATTGTGGCTTGAACCCCACATTCCTCACACACCCTCCCGATAATTTTTGACACCTTTGCAGTCAAGAATCTATTCACCTCATCCTTAAAAGTACTTCCCAGTCTCCGCCCTCTCTGGGTAAGAGAGCTCCACAGACTCACAACCCTCTAATAGGAAAATATCCGCCTCACCTCCGTCCCAACCTTCCCCTTATTTCAAACTTGTTTTAGTCTGGATGTTTAATCTCTCCCACAAGTGGGACCACCCTCTCAGCATCCATCCTCTCTCGTCCCCTCAGGATGCCCCATGTTTCATAAAGATCACCATCCATTCTCCATGGATTACAGGCCTGTCATAGAATCCCTACAGTGCAGAAGGAGGCCATTTGGCCCATTGAATCTGCACCAACAACAATCCCACCCAGGCCCTACCCCCGTAACGTGAACCCACCCACTTACCCTACTAATCCCCCTAACCTGCTCATGGACACTAAGGGGAATTTAACATGGCCGATCTACCTAACCGGCACATCATTGGACTGTGGGAGGAAACCAGAGCACCCGGAGGAAAGCCACGCAGACATGGGGAGAATGTGCAAACTCCACACAGAGATTTACCCAAGGCTGGAATTGAACCCGGGTCCCTGGCGCTGTGAGGCATCAGTGCAAACCACTGTGCCACTATGCATTCCACTGTCCAAATATCCTTTGATTTGATTTGATTTATTATTGTCATATGTATTAGTATACAGTGAAAAGTATTGTTTCTTGCGCGCCATACAAAGCATACTGTTCATGGAGAAGGAAAGGAGAGAGTGCAGAATGTAGTGTTACAGTCATAGCTCGGGTGTAGAGAAAGATCAACTTAATGCAAGGTCTAATTCAAAAGTCTGATGGAAGCATGGAAGAAGCTGTTCTTCTGTCAGTTGGTATGTGACCTCAGACTTTTGTATCTTTTTCCTGACAGAAGAAGGTGGAAGAGAGCATGTTCCGGGGTGCGTGGGGTCCTTAATTATGCTGGCTGCTTTGCCGAGGCAGCGGGAAGTGTAGACAGAGTCAATGGATTGGAGGCTGGTTTGTGTGATGGATTAGGCTACATTCATGACCATTTGTAGTTTCTTGCTGCCTTGGGCAGAGCAGGAACCATACCAAGCTGTGATACAACCAGAAAGAATGCTTTCTATGGTGCATCTGTAAAAGTTGGTGAGAGTCGTAGTTGACATGCCAAATTTCCTTAGTCCTTTCTTTAGTCTTAGTCTTCCTTATCTTTGTAAGGTAATCCCACTCGCCCCAGGAATCAGTCACGTGAATCTTCTCAGAACTGAACTCAGCTCTGTCTCTCGAGCCGCCTTCGGTGGTTATCGATTAGCCCGGCCACTTGCTGGGAAGTTCCTGTGGCACAGGGGGTAGTGCCCTGCCTCTGAACCTCAGATTGAGGGATCGAGTCCCACCCTGCCACCTGAGGGTCAGGGAAGATCTGATCAAACAGACTGATTCTGCTGGAATGCTGGATATTCGAAGCAGGCCAGGGCGGCATGAACAGAGTTCACATTTCCATCAAGATGATGTTTTATCAGAGCCTGTGTCCCATTCACTCACTGCTCTCCCAGGAATGCGGACATGAAACAAATTCTGCTCTTCCCACCCTTTGTCTCTTTGATCTTGCTCAATTCTCACTGAATCCCTCAGGCTCCCTCTCCATTTCTGTCTTCTATGTTGTGCTTTTATAATTATATAATATCTTGAACTTATTTACTGTACAACACACAATGCGCCAATCGTTCACAGTGCCGGTCCCCGCCCGGGGTGCCGGTCTCCGCGCAGTGTTCTAGTCTATATATTATGTATATTTTATATATATATATATGTATACGCAGTCCATATTGGTTTTGATCAGGTGGTTTGATCTTTTCCCATGCTGTTGCTAATTCTGGGAGTTACTGCACCTTGTTTTTGGGTGGAAATCTGTGTGAATATTTGTGTCTCTATTGCGTTTCCTGTCTAGGTTTGCTTCGCCTTGAAGAGTTAGTACGACAATTCCTCATTTCCAAGGAGTCGCTCTCGATACGAATGCTGGACCATTCCAACGACCCCACCCCACTATTGAAGGAAATCCGCGATGACAAGATCTCCACCATCATCATCGACGCCAACGCTTCAGTGTCCTATCTCATTCTGAAAAAGGTTACGTGTGGGTGGCGGGGTGTCCTGTTACATGGGGAGAACATGTGAAGTGACTAGCTTTCCAGGATTAGGGGTTTATTAACTGCCCCCGGTAAGGGAAAGAGATTAATTCATTCCGGACTTGGCGCGTTTGGGAAAAGCTCTATTTCCCAACAGTTTTCAACGTGTAGGAACCCAATTCAGACTGAAGAATGAGGTTGAAGCCAGGAATACTGGTGAGAGAGGGATTGAAAGATGGAGAGGGGGAGCGAGAGATGGAGAGGTGGAGCGAGAGATGGAGAGGTGGAGCGAGAGATGGAGAGGGGGAGCGAGAGATGGAGAGGGGGAGTGAGAGATGGAGAGGGGGAGCGAGAGATGGGGAGGGGGAGCGAGAGATGGGGAGGGGGAGCGAGAGATGGGGAGGGGGAGCGAGAGATGGGGAGGGGGAGCGAGAGATGGGGAGGGGGAGCGAGAGATGGGGAGGGGGAGCGAGAGATGGGGAGGGGGAGCGAGAGATGGGGAGGGGGAGCGAGAGATGGGGAGGGGGAGCGAGAGATGGGGAGGGGGAGCGAGAGATGGTGAGGGGGAGCGAGAGATGGAGAGGAGGAGCGACGGGGAGAGAGGAGGGGGAAAGAGAGAGAGAGATACTCACGCACAGGCAGAGAGAGAGAGAGACACACACAGGCAGAGAGAGAGAGAGACACATACAGAGATAGAGAGACTGATAGAGAGTGACAGAGAGAGGGTGATGGGAAGTTCTCATATGTATTAGTGAAAGGCTTGTGCGATTTTGTCATTTGATTCTTGTCAGCAGTTCCAGGCTTTGATTGGTGAACATCCTGACCTCTCTGCACCTGACATCTGCACATTGGAGACGGCGGAATAGTGGTATTGTCACAGGACCAGTAATCCAGAGGCCGAGGTTTAATGTTCTCGGGGCAGGGGGAGGGACAGGAATTCAAATCCCATCACGGCAGTAGATTCAATTGATAGATGTGGAATTGAAAAGCTAGTCTGAGTGATGGTGACCATGTCCATTGGTGTAAAAATCCTCATGTGCTTCGATGAAGGAGATCTGCTAGTTTTACCCTGACAGGGCAGTCAGTCCAGAGCCAATTCTCAGGCCTGATGGACATGGGCGAACAAAGCAATCCGTCCACGGGCAGTGAGGGATTGGAGGAATTGCTCGCCTTGCCAGCGATGAGCACATCCCCGGAAAGGATGAAATTCTTCCTGGAACACCTCCTGAGACAGTAGATTGTGCGTTTGAGAATCGGAGAGGGGGAGCCATGTTGAATGCTGACATGATGTGGAGATGCCGGCGTTGGACTGGGGTAAACACAGTAAGAAGTTTAACAACACCAGGTTAAAGTCCAACAGGTTTATTTGGGAGCAAAAGCCACTAGCTTTCGGAGCCCCAAGCCCCTTCTTCAGGTGAGTGGCTCCAAAAGCTAGTGGCTTTTGCTACCAAATAAACCTGTTGGACCTTAACCTGGTGTTGTTAAACTTCTTAGAATGCTCACATCCCAGTGCAATACCAAACTAATGTTGCTCTGTCACGGGGCCTGCTTTCACAATCTGTTGTGTTAAATTGAAGCTCTTCCCGTCAATCAGATTAAATGATCCGGCCATTATCAATCAAATCACATGACTATTCATTTCCATTGCAGGCTGCTGACCTGGGAATGACCTCCGCGTACTATAAATACATTCTCACCACAATGGTAAGTTAGGGATAACAGTCGCTTAACATAAACTAAATTAACCATCATCAGATGGTAAACACACTGTACATCCTGAGTAAGGATTACTGTCCAGAGTATCTGTGTATTCAGGGTAAGGATTACTGTACAGAGTCTCTGTGTATTCAGGGTAAGGATTACTGTACAGAGTCTCTGTGTATTCAGGGTAAGGATTACTGTACAGAGTATGTGTGTATTCAGGGTAAGGATTACTGTACAGAGTCTCTGTGTATTCAGGGTAAGGATTACAGTACAGAGTCTCTGTGTATTCAGGGTAAGGATTACTGTACAGAGTCTCTGTGTATTCAGGGTAAGGATTACTGTACAGAGTCTCTGTGTATTCAGGGTAAGGATTACTGTACAGAGTCTCTGTGTATTCAGGGTAAGGATTACAGTACAGAGTCTCTGTGTATTCAGGGTAAGGATTACTGTACATAGTCTCTGTGTATTCAGGGTAAGGATTACTGTACAGACCCTCTGTGTATTCAGGGTAAGGATTACTGTACAGAGTCTCTGTGTATTCAGGGTAAGAATTACTGTACAGAGTCTCTGTGTATTCAGGGTAAGGATTACTGTACAGAGTCTCTGTGTATTCAGGGTAAGGATTAGAGTACAGAGTCTCTGTGTATTCAGGGTAAGGATTACAGTACAGAGTCTCTGTGTATTCAGGGTTAGGATTACTGTACAGAATCTCTGTGTATTCAGGGTAAGGATCACTGTACAGAGTCTCTGTGTATTCAGGGTAAGGATTACAGTACAGAGTCTCTGTGTATTCAGGGTTAGGATTACTGTACAGAGTGTGTGTATTCAGGGTAAGGCTTACAGTACAGAGTCTCTGTGTATTCAGGGTAAGGATTACAGTACAGAGTCTCTGTGTATTCAGGGTAAGGATTACTGTACAGAATCTCTGTGTATTCAGGGTAAGGCTTACAGTACAGAGTCTCTGTGTATTCAGGGTAAGGATTACATTACAGAGTCTCTGTGTATTCAGGGTAAGGATTACTGTACAGAGTCTCTGTGTATTCAGGGTAAGGATTACTGTACAGAGTCTCTGTGTATTCAGGGTAAGGATTACTGTACAGAGTATGTGTGTATTCAGGGTAAGGATTACTGTACAGAGTCTCTGTGTATTCAGGGTAAGGATTACAGTACAGAGTCTCTGTGTATTCAGGGTAAGGATTACTGTACAGAGTCTCTGTGTATTCAGGGTAAGGATTACTGTACAGAGCCTCTGTGTATTCAGGGTAAGGATTACTGTACAGAGTCTCTGTGTATTCAGGGTAAGGATTACAGTACAGAGTCTCTGTGTATTCAGGGTAAGGATTACTGTACATAGTCTCTGTGTATTCAGGGTAAGGATTACTGTACAGACCCTCTGTGTATTCAGGGTAAGGATTACTGTACAGAGTCTCTGTGTATTCAGGGTAAGAATTACTGTACAGAGTCTCTGTGTATTCAGGGTAAGGATTACTGTACAGAGTCTCTGTGTATTCAGGGTAAGGATTAGAGTACAGAGTCTCTGTGTATTCAGGGTAAGGATTACAGTACAGAGTCTCTGTGTATTCAGGGTTAGGATTACTGTACAGAATCTCTGTGTATTCAGGGTAAGGATCACTGTACAGAGTCTCTGTGTATTCAGGGTAAGGATTACAGTACAGAGTCTCTGTGTATTCAGGGTTAGGATTACTGTACAGAGTGTGTGTATTCAGGGTAAGGCTTACAGTACAGAGTCTCTGTGTATTCAGGGTAAGGATTACAGTACAGAGTCTCTGTGTATTCAGGGTAAGGATTACTGTACAGAATCTCTGTGTATTCAGGGTAAGGCTTACAGTACAGAGTCTCTGTGTATTCAGGGTAAGGATTACATTACAGAGTCTCTGTGTATTCAGGGTAAGGATTACTGTACAGAGTCTCTGTGTATTCAGGGTAAGGATTACTGTACAGAGTCTCTGTGTATTCAGGGTAAGGATTACTGTACAGAGTCTCTGTGTATTCAGGGTAAGGATTACTGTACAGAGTCTCTGTGTATTCAGGGTAAGGATTACAGTACAGAGTCTCTGTGTATTCAGGGTAAGGATTACTGTACAGAGTATCTGTGTATTCAGGGTAAGGATTACTGTACAGAATCTCTGTGTATTCAGGGTAAGGCTTACAGTACAGAGTCTCTGTGTATTCAGGGTAAGGATTACAGTACAGAGTCTCTGTGTATTCAGGGTAAGGATTACTGTACAGAGTCTCTGTGTATTCAGGGTAAGGATTACTGTACAGAGTCTCTGTGTATTCAGGGTAAGGATTACTGTACAGAGTATCTGTGTATTCAGGGTAAGGATTACTGTACAGAATCTCTGTGTATTCAGGGTAAGGCTTACAGTACAGAGTCTCTGTGTATTCAGGGTAAGGATTACAGTACAGAGTCTCTGTGTATTCAGGGTAAGGATTACTGTACAGAGTCTCTGTGTATTCAGGGTAAGGATTACTGTACAGAGTCTCTGTATTCAGGGTAAGGATCACTGTACAGAGTCTCTGTGTATTCAGGGTAAGGATTACTGTACAGAGTCTCTGTGTATTCAGGGTAAGGATTACTGTACAGAATCTCTGTGTATTCAGGGTAAGGATTACAGTACAGAGTCTCTGTGTATTCAGGGTAAGGATTACTGTACAGAGTCTCTGTGTATTCAGGGTAAGGATCACTGTACAGAGTCTCTGTGTATTCAGGGTAAGGATTACTGTACAGAGTCTCTGTGTATTCAGGGTAAGGATTACTGTACAGAGTCTCTGTGTATTCAGGGTAAGGATTACTGTACAGAGTATCTGTGTATTCAGGGTAAGGATTACTGTACAGAATCTCTGTGTATTCAGGGTAAGGCTTACAGTACAGAGTCTCTGTGTATTCAGGGTAAGGATTACAGTACAGAGTCTCTGTGTATTCAGGGTAAGGATTACTGTACAAAGTCTCTGTGTATTCAGGGTAAGGATTACTGTACAGAGTCTCTGTATTCAGGGTAAGGATCACTGTACAGAGTCTCTGTGTATTCAGGGTAAGGATTACTGTACAGAGTCTCTGTGTATTCAGGGTAAGGATTACTGTACAGAATCTCTGTGTATTCAGGGTAAGGATCACTGTACAGAGTCTCTGTATTCAGGTAAGGATTACTGTTTAGTGTCTGTGTGGTCAAGCCTCTCTCTCTTTCTCCCTCCACAGGACTTTCCTGTCTTACAGCTCAGTGAGATTGTGGATGACCATGCAAACATCATTGGCTTCTCCATGTTGAATCCAAGGCATCCCTTCTTCCTTGAGTTTATCCGTAGCCTTAACATGTCATGGCGGGAAAACTGTGATACAGCTCATTTCCCTGGAGCTGCGGTAAGTTTTGGCAACACACACATTAGTCCGCGTAGCTATCTGGAGTCTCCCTCTGTGTGCGTGTGTGTGTGTGTCCCACTCCCTGTGTGTGTGTGGGTGTCCTACTCCCTCTGTGTGTGTGTGTGTGTGTGTCCTACTCCCTCTGTGTGTGTGTGTGTGTGTGTCCCACTCCCTGTGTGTGTGTGTCCTACTCCCTCTGTGTGTGCGTGTCCCACTAATCCTTCTCCCTTCATTCATGGATCCACTTCCCTTTCAGAGGCTGCTGCTGAATCTGCTTCCGCCCTGTGTGTTCTAGGTCACAGCACCTTGTTGCAGAGGCCCTCACCTCCCCCTCCAATGGAAAACTGGAAACAATTTCTCCTTCACTCCAACAAAACCCATGGCCATTTAGAAAGTCCTATTCAGCCTCTCCTCCACTTTCTGTAGTTTAAGAGAATCCAGCCCAGCGCATCCCAACTCTCCACATGAACTAAAACCCCTCCTCCTCACAATCACTCGGAATCTTTTCTATCTCCAACGGCATCACATCATTCCCAAAGTGTAATGAGAGAGCTGGCAGGAGTGCAAGGTCCCACTCCAGTCATACTACTCCCCAGGTCACCCGGTGTATGTGTGTTCCACTCCCCCTGTGTGTGTGTGTTCCACTCCCCCTGTGTGTGTGTGTCCCACTCCCTGTGTGTGTGTCTGTCCCACTCCCTGTGTGTGTGTGTGTCCCACTCCCTGTGTGTGTGTCCCACTCCATCTGTGTGTGTGTGTGTGTCCCACTCCCTGTGTGTGTGTGTCCCACTCCGTGTGTGTGTGTGTGTCTGTGTCCCACTCCCTGTGTGTGTGTCCCACTCTGTGTGTGTGTGTGTGTGTGTATGTGTCCCACTCGCTGTGTGTGTGTCCCACTCGCTGTGTGTGTGTCCCACTCGCTGTGTGTGTGTGTGTCCCACTCGCTGTGTGTGTGTGTGTCCCACTCCCTGTGTGTGTGTGTGTCCCACTCCCTGTGTGTGTGTGTGTCCCACTCCCTGTGTGTGTGTGTGTCCCACTCCCTGTGTGTGTGTGTGTCCCACTCCCTGTGTGTGTGTGTGTCCCACTCCCTGTGTGTGTGTGTGTCCCACTCCGTGTGTGCGTGTGTCCCACTCCCTGTGTGTGTGTGTGTCCCACTCCCTGTGTGTGTGTGTGTCCCACTCCCTGTGTGTGTGTGTGTCCCACTCCGTGTGTGCGTGTGTCCCACTCCCTGTGTGTGTGTGTGTCCCACTCCCTGTGTGTGTGTGTGTCCCACTCCCTGTGTGCGTGTGTGTGTGTGTCCCACTCCCTGTGTGTGTGTGTGTGTCCCACTCCCTGTGTGTGTGTGTGTGTCCCACTCCCTGTGTGTGTGTGTGTCCCACTCCCTGTGTGTGTGTGTGTCCCACTCCCTGTGTGTGTGTGTGTCCCACTCCCTGTGTGTGTGTGTGTCCCACTCCGTGTGTGCGTGTGTCCCACTCCCTGTGTGTGTGTGTGTCCCACTCCCTGTGTGTGTGTGTGTCCCACTCCCTGTGTGTGTGTGTGTCCCACTCCGTGTGTGCGTGTGTCCCACTCCCTGTGTGTGTGTGTGTCCCACTCCCTGTGTGTGTGTGCCACTCCCTGTGTGTGTGTGTGTCCCACTCCCTGTGTGTGTGTGTGTCCCACTCCGTGTGTGCGTGTGTCGCACTCCCTGTGTGTGTGTGTGTCCCACTCCCTGTGTGTGTGTGTGTCCCACTCCCTGTGTGCGTGTGTGTGTGTGTCCCACTCCCTGTGTGTGTGTGTGTCCCACTCCCTGTGTGTGTGTGTGTCCCACTCCCTGTGTGTGTGTGTGTCCCACTCCCTGTGTGTGTGTGTGTCCCACTCCCTGTGTGTGTGTGTGTCCCACTCCCTGTGTGTGTGTGTGTCCCACTCCCTGTGTGTGTGTGTGTCCCACTCCGTGTGTGCGTGTGTCCCACTCCCTGTGTGTGTGTGTGTCCCACTCCCTGTGTGTGTGTGTGTCCCACTCCCTGTGTGTGTGTGTGTTCCACTCCCCCTGTGTGTGTGTGTCCCACTCCCTGTGTGTGCGTGTGTCCCACTCCCTGTGTGTGCGTGTGTCCCACTCCCTGTGTGTGTGTGTGTGTGTGTGTCCCACTCCCTGTGTGTGTGTGTCCCACTCCCTGTGTGTGTGTGTGTCCCACTCCCTGTGTGTGTGTGTGTCCCACTCCCTGTCTGTGTGTGTGTGTGTGTCCCACTCCCTGCCTGTGTGTGTGTGTGTCCCACTCCCTGTGTGTGTGTGTGTGTCCCACTCCCTGTGTGTGTGTGTCCCACTCCCTGTGTGTGTGTGTGTCCCACTCCCTGTGTGTGTGTGTGTCCCACTCCCTGTGTGTGTGTGTCCCACTCCCTGTGTGTGTATGTGTGTGTCCCACTCCCTGTGTGTGTGTGTGTGTCCCACTCCCTGTGTGTGTGTGTGTGTCCCACTCCCTGTGTGTGTGTGTGTGTCCCACTCCCTGTGTGTGTGTGTCCCACTCCCTGTGTGTGTATGTGTGTGTTCCACTCCCTGTATGTGTGTGTGTGTCCTACTCCCTGTGTGTGTGTGTGTCCCTCTCCCTGTGTGTGTGTGTGTGTGTCCCACTCCCTGTGTGTGTGTGTGTCCCACTCCCTGTGTGTGTGTGTGTGTCCCACTCCCTGTGTGTGTGTGTGTGTGTGTCCCACTCCCTGTGTGTGTGTGTTTGTCCCACTCCCTGTCTGTGTGTGTTTGTCCCACTCCCTGTGTGTGTGTGTGTGTCCCACTCCCTGTGTGTGTGTGTGTGTGTCCCACTCCCTGTGTGTGTGTGTGTCCCACTCCCTGTGTGTGTGTGTGTCCCACTCCCTGTGTGTGTCCCACTCTCTGTGTGTGTGTGTGTGTCCCACTCCCTGTGTGTGTGTGTGTCCCACTCCCTGTGTGTGTGTGTGTGTGTCCCTCCTTCTCGGTGTGTTCCCCCCTCCGTCTCAGTGTGTTCCCCCCTCCCTCTCAGTGTGTTCCCGCCTACCTCTCAGTGTGTTCCCCCCTCCCTCTCAGTGTGTTCCCGCCTCCCTCTCAGTGTGTCCCCCCCTCCCTCTCGGTGTGTTCCCCCCTCCCTCTCGGTGTGTTCCCCCCTCCCTCTCTGTGTGTCCCCCCCCCCCCAATCTCAGTGTGTGTGTGTCCCCCCTCGGGGTGTGTCCCGCCCGTCTCTCCGTCTTTCTCCCTCTGTCCATCTCTCTGTACCTCTCTCTGTTTCTCTCCCTGATCCATCTCTCTGAACTAAATCTCTCACTCTCCCCTGTCTTTCTCTCACATTCTCACTTTCATATTCTCTCAGTCCCTCTCTGCGCTTTCAGTCAGTGTACTCCAGTTATATCCGTGTACTCAGTCTGTGTACTCCAGTTATATCCGTGTACTCAGTCTGTGTACTCCAGTTATACCCGTGTACTCAGTCAGTGTACTCCAGTTATATCCGTGTACTCAGTCAGTGTACTCCAGTTATATCCGTGTACTCAGTCTGTGTACTCCAGTTATATCCGTGTACTCAGTCTGTGTACTCCAGTTATATCCGTGTACTCTCAGTCAGTGTACTCCAGTTATATCCGTGTACTCAGTCAGTGTACTCCAGTTATATCCGTGTACTCAGTCTGTGTACTCCAGTTATATCCGAGTACTCAGTCAGTGTACTCCAGTTATATCCGTGTACTCAGTCTGTGTACTCCAGTTATATCCGTGTACTCTCAGTCAGTGTACTCCAGTTATATCCGTGTACTCTCAGTCAGTGTACTCCAGTTATATCCGTGTACTCAGTCAGTGTACTCCAGTTATATCCGTGTACTCAGTCTGTGTACTCCAGTTATATCCGTGTACTCAGTCAGTGTACTCCAGTTATATCCGTGTACTCAGTCAGTGTACTCCAGTTATATCCGTGTACTCAGTCAGTGTACTCCAGTTATATCCGTGTACTCAGTCTGTGTACTCCAGTTATATCCGAGTACTCAGTCAGTGTACTCCAGTTATATCCGTGTACTCTCAGTCAGTGTACTCCAGTTATATCCGTGTACTCTCAGTCAGTGTACTCCAGTTATATCCGTGTACTCTCAGTCAGTGTACTCCAGTTATATCCGTGTACTCTCAGTCAGTGTACTCCAGTTATATCCGTGTACTCTCAGTCTACTCCAGTTATATTTGCTGTCTCTGATTACAGCTTCCGTCTGCGCTGATGTTTGATGCGGTCCATGTTGTGGTGAATGCCGTCCGGGAGCTGAACCGCAGCCAGGAGATTGGTCTGAGACCCCTGTCATGTGCAACTTCGCAGATCTGGCAGCACGGGACCAGCCTGATGAACTACCTGCGCACAGTGAGTACGAGCGGCGCCTGCCCCCCCCCCGCCCCCCCGAGGCCTGCCCCCCCCCCGCCCCCCCCGAGGCCTGCCCCCCTCCAGCCCCCCCAAGGCCTGCGCCCCCCCCCAGCCCCCCTGAGGCCTGCACCCACCACCCCCCCCGAGGCCCGCCCCTCACGAGGCCTGCCCCCCCGCCCCTCACGGGGCCCGCACCCCCGCCCCTCCCGAGGCCTGCCCCCCCACCGCTCCCCCTGAGGAATGCCCCCAGCCCCCCTGAGGCCTGCCCCCGCCCCCCCCCCGAGGCCTGCCCCCACCAGCCCACCCCCCCGAGGCCTGCCCCCCCCGCCGCCCCCCTCCGAGGCCTGCCCCCCCCCGCCCGAGGCTTGCCCTCCCTGCCCCCCCCAAGGCTTGCCAGCCCCGCCCTCCCGAGGCCTGCCCCCCCCCGCTGAGGCCTGCCACCCCCCCCGAGGCCTGCCCCACCAGAGGCCCACCCCCTCCCCCCAAGGCCCGCCCCGCCCCGAGGCCTGCCCCCCCTGCACACCCCATGGCCCGCCCGCCCGGAGGTGCCCCCCCGAGGCCCGCCACCCCCGCCCCCTCCGTGCCCCCCCCCCCGGCCGAAGCCCGCCCCCCGACCACCCGAAGCCCAGCCCCCGAAGCCCGCCACCCGCCGCCCCGCCCCCCCAGAAGGCCGTCTCCCCCGAGGCCCGCCCCCTACCCCATCCCGAGGCCCGGCCTGCCCCCCTGCAGCCCCCGAGGCCTGCTCCCTCCGCGGCCTGCCCCCCCGCCCCACCCAAGGCCTGCCCCCCCGCCCCGCCCGGGGCCTGCCCCCCCGCCCCGCCCGAGGCCTGCCTCCCCGCCCCGCCCGAGGCCTGCCTGCCCCCCGCCCGAGGCCTGCCTGCACCCGGCCCGAGGCCTGCCCCCCTGCCCTCAGCCCTGCCCGAGGCCCGCCGCCCGCCCCCCCGAGGCCTGCCCCCCCGCCCCACCCCGCCCCCCGCCCCACCCCGCCCTGCCCGAGGCCTGCCCCCCTGCCCCGTCCGATGCCTGCCCCCCTGCCCCGTCCGATGCCTGCCCCCTGCCCCGCCTGAGGCCTGCCCCCCGCCCCGCCCGAGGCCTGCCCTCAGCCCCGCCCGAGGCCCTCCCCCCCCCGAGGCCCTCCCCCCCCCGAGGCCCGCTCCACCCCGAGGCCCGCTCCACCCCGAGGCCCGCTCCACCCCGAGGCCCGCTCCACCCCGTGGCCGACCCCTCCCCACCAGCCCCCCCCGAGGCCCAGCCGCCCGCCCCGCCTGAGGCCCGGTTCCCCCGCCCCGCCTGAGGCCCGGTTCCCCCGCCCCGCCTGAGGCCCGGTTCCCCCGCCCCGCCTGAGGCCCAGCTCCCCCGCCCCGCCTGAGGCCCAGCTCTCCCGCCCCGCCTGAGGCCCGGCTCCCCCGCCCCGCCTGAGGCCCGGCTCCCCCGCCCCACCCAAGGCCCGGCCCCCCGCCCCATCCGAGGCCCGGATCCCCCTACCCGCCCAAGGCCTGCCCTCGTCCCGCCCGAGATTTGCCCCCAGCCCTGCCCCCCGCCCCGCCCGAGATTTGCCCCTTGCCCCACCCGATGCCTGCCCCCAGCCCCCTCCTAAGGCCCACCCCCCCCCCGAGGCCTGCCTCCCTGATGCCCGCCCCACTGAGGCCCACCCCACCCCGAGGCCCGCCCCCCCGTCCGAGGCCTGGCCCCCCGCCCCGCCCGAGGCCCAGCCCTCCCGCCCGACGCCTGCCTCTCCCCCCCCGCTCCGCCCGAGGCCTGCCCCCCCGCCCGCCCGACGTCTGCCTCTCCCCCCCCAGCCCCGCCCGAGGCCTGCCCCCCTCTCCACCCAAGGCCTGCACCCCACCGCTGAGGCATACCCCCTGGTGAAGAGCGCCCTTGTTGATGCATGTACCTGTTGGTCTCCTGGTGTGAGGCAGGGTTCGTGTGTGCACACTCAGTCTGTGTTAATATAAAAGCTCTTTCTTGACAATGAGCAGGAACTGGTGAATGCTCTGGGTAACAGTAACTCATCACTGATGTTTGAACTTCTCCCCAAAAAACACGTCCTGATTTTTCTTTCTTCTCTATACATTTTTGCTTTCTGTCTCTCTGTTTCCCTCCTTCTTTCTGCCTGTGTCTCTGTCTGTCTCATTTCTCTCTTAATTGTTCTTTATCATTGTCTCTGTCTGTTGCGCTCCATCTCTGTCTCACTCTCTTTCTCCTTCTGCCGATTTCCCTGTCTCTCTATCTCTGTAACTTCTCCTTGCTCTCTGTCCCCCTCCCTCCCTCCCTCCCTCTCCCCCTCCCTCCCTCCCTCCCTCTCCCCCTCCCTCTCCCTCCCTCTCCCCTTCCCTCTCCCTCCCTCCCTCTCCCCCTCCCTCCCTCCCTCTCCCCCTCCCTCCCTCCCTCTCCCCCTCCCTCCCTCCCTCTCCCCCTCCCTCCCTCCCTCTCCCCCTCCCTCCCTCTCCCCCTCCCTCCCTCCCTCCCTCTCCCCCTCCCTCCCTCCCTCTCCCCCTCCCTCCCTCTCCCCCTCCCTCCCTCCCTCTCCCCCTCCCTCCCTCCCTCTCCCCCTCCCTCCCTCCCTCTCCCCCTCCCTCCCTCCCTCTCCCCCTCCCTCCCTCCCTCTCCCCCTCCCTCCCTCCCTCTCCCCCTCCCTCCCTCCCTCTCCCCCCTCCCTCCCTCCCTCTCCCCCTCCCTCCCTCCCTCTCCCCCTCCCTCCCTCCCTCTCCCCCTCCCTCCCTCTCCCCCTCCCTCCCTCCCTCTCCCCCTCCCTCCCTCCCTCTCCCCCTCCCTCTCCCTCCCTCTCCCCCTCCCTCTCCCTCCCTCCCTCTCCCTCCCTCCCTCCCTCTCCCTCCCTCCCTCCCTCTCCCTCCCTCCCTCTCCCTCCCTCCCTCTCCCTCCCTCCCCCTCTCCCTCTCCTGGATAGGTGGAGTATGAAGGGTTGACAGGTCGTGTGGAGTTTAACAGTAAAGGCCAGAGGATGAATTACACACTGCGGATCCTCGAGCAGGGAAAGAATGGTCACAAACAGGTAGGAGCAGTGCTGTGAGTGTGGGCCGGGGGAAATCACCGGAATATCCACTGAGGGTGGGATGGATGGCGAATAACTTCCTTACTCATGTTCTCAATGGAGCAAGAAACAAATTTAAGTATCGAGCCCTTCCCCTGAGATGGTGACTCTCTCTCTCCCCTGAATGTTCTGCCTCTCTTTCTCTCTCACCACTGAAGGTGCCGACTCTCTTTTGCTCCCCAGAAGGTGCTGACTCTCTCTCTCTCTCCCCAGAAGGTGCTGACTCTCTCTCTCCCCTTAAGGTGCTGACTCTCCCTCCCCTGAAGGTGCCGATTCTCTCTCTCTCTCCCCTGAAGGTGCTGACTCTCTATCGCTCTCTCTCCCCTGAAGGTGCCCGACTCACTCTCTCCCTCCCCTTAAGGTGAACATAAGAACATAATAACATTAGAAATAGGAGCAGGAGTAGGCCATCTGGCCCCTCGAGCCTGCTCTGCCATTCAATAAGAACATGGCTGATCTTTTTGTGGACTCAGCTCCACTTACCCGCCCACTCACCATAACCCTTAATTCCTTTACTGTTCAAAAATTTATCTATCCTTGCTTTAAAAACATTCAATGAGGTAGCCTCAACTGCTTCACTGGGCAGGAATTCCACACATTCACAACCCTTTGTGTGAAGACGTTCCTCCTCAACTCAGTCCTAAATCTGCTTCCCCTTATTTTGAGGCCATGTCCCCTAGTTCTAGTTTCACCCGCCAGTGGAAACAAGTTCCCTGCTTCTATCTTATCTTTTTCCTTCATGATCTTATATATTTCTCTGAGATCTCCCCTCATTCTTCTGAATTCCAATGAGTATAGCCCCAGTCTACTCAGTCTCTCCTCATAAGCCAACGCTCTCAACTCCGGAATCAACCGAGTGAATCTCCTCTGCACCCCCTCCAGTGCCAGTATATCCTTTCTCAAGTAAGGAGATCAAAACTGTACACAGTACTCCAGGTGTGGCCT
Organism: Mustelus asterias; assembly: GCF_964213995.1. NCBI lineage: Eukaryota > Metazoa > Chordata > Chondrichthyes > Carcharhiniformes > Triakidae > Mustelus > Mustelus asterias. The sequence goes on along the minus strand of NW_027590322.1, from coordinate 67,014 downwards.
CACCAGCACCTTATACAGCTGCAACATAATCTCGCTGTTTTTAAACTCCATCCCTCTAGCAATGAAGGACAAAATTGCATTTGCCTTCTTAATTACCTGCTGCACCTGCAAACCAACTCCTTGAGATTCCTGCTCAAGGACACCCAGGTCTCTCTGCACAGCAGCATGCTGCAATTTTTTACCATTTAAATAATAGTCCATTTTGCTGTTATTCCTCCCCAAATGGATGACCTCACATTTACCAACATTTGTACTCCATCTGCCAGACCCTCGCCCACTCACTTAGATTATCTATATCCCTTTGTAGACTTTCAGCAGCCTCTGCACACTTTGCTCTTCCACCCATCTCGGTGTCATCTGTGAATTTTGACACACGACACTTGGTCCCCAAGTCCAAATCATCTGTGTAAATTGTAAACAATTGCGGTCCCAACACTGATCCCTGAGGCACACCACTAGTCACTGATCGCCAACCAGAAAAACACCCATTTACCCCCACTCTTTGCTTTCTGTTAGTTAACCAATCCTCTATCCATACTAATACATTACCCGTGTGAGGCGTGCCAAGTTCAATGACAGCATGGCAGCAGTGTCTGTTTTGATTTTGGGCAGCACGGTGGCACAGTGGTTCGCACTGCTGCCTCACAGCTCCAGGCACCTGGGTTCGATTCCAGGCTGGGGTCACTGTCTGAGTGAAGCTTGTACGTTCTCCCCGTGTCTGCGTGGGCTTCCTCCGGGTGCTCCGGTTTCCTCTCTCAGTTCAAAGATGTGCGGGTTAGATTGATTGGCCATGCTAGATTTCCCATAGTGTCCCGGGATGTGTGGGTTAGAGGGATTTGCAGTGTAAATCTGTGGGGATAGGGTCTCGGGTGGGATTGTTGTTGGTGCAGACTGAATGGACCGAATGGCCGCCTTCTGCACTGTAGGGTTTCTATGATTCTCAGGTGCTGACTGTCTCTCTCTCCCCTGAAGGTGCTGACTCACTCTCTCTCTCTCTCCCTTGAAGGTGCTGACTCTCTCTCTCTCTCCCCCTGAAGGTGCTGACTCACTCTCTCCCTCTCCCCTGAAGGTGCTGACTCACTCTCTCTCCCTCTCCCCTGAAGGTGCTGACTCACTCTCTCTCTCTCCCCTGAAGGTGCTGACTGACTCTCTCTCTCTCCCTTGAAGGTGCTGACTCTCTCTCTCTCTCCCCCTGAAGGTGCTGACTCACTCTCTCCCTCTCCCCTGAAGGTGCTGACTCACTCTCTCTCCCTCTCCCCTGAAGGTGCTGACTCACTCTCTCTCTCTCTCCCCTGAAGGTGCTGACTCACTCTCTCTCTCTCCCCCTGAAGGTGCTGATTCTCTCTCTCCCTTCCCTGAAGGTCATAGAGTCATAGAGGTTTACAGCAAGGAAAGAGGCCCTTTGGCTCAACTTGTCCATGCCGCCTATTTTTAACCCCTAGGCTAGTCCAAATTGCCCGCATTTGGCCCATATCCCTCTACACCCATCGTACCCATGTAACCGTCTAAAAGCTTTTTAAAAGACAAAATTGTACCCGTCTCTACTACTACTTCTGGAAGCTTGTTCCAAACACTCACCACCTTCTGTGTGAAAAAATTGCCCCTTTGGACCCTTTTGTATCTCTTCCCTCTCACCTTAAACCTATGCCCTCTACTTTTAGGCTCCCCTAGCTTTGGGAAAATATGTTGACTATTTAGCTGATCTATGCCCCTCATTACTTTATAGACCTCTATAAGATCACCCCTCAACCTCTTACGCTCCAGAGAAAAAAGTCTCAGTCTATCCAGGCTCTCCTTATGACTCAAACCATCAAGTTCCGGTGACATCCTAGTAAATCTTTCCTGCACTCTTTCTAGTTTAATAATATCCTTTCTGTAATAAGGTGACCAAAACTATACACACTATTCCAAGTGTGGCCTTACCAATGACTTGTACAACTTCAACAAGACGTCCCAACTCCTGCATTCAATGTTCTGACCAATGAAACCAAGCATGCCGAATGCCTTCTTCACCACTCTGTCCACCTGTGACTCCACTTTCAAGGAGCTATGAACCTATACCCCATAATCTCTTTGTTCTGTAACTCTCCCCAACGCCCTACCATTAACTGAGTAAGTCCTGCCCTGGTTCGATCGACCAAAATGCATCACTTTGCATTTATCTAAATTAAACTCCACTCGTCGGCCCACTAGCCCAAATGATAAAGATCCCGTTGCAATCCGAGATAGCCTTCACTGTCCATTATGCCACCAATTTTGGTGTCATCTGCAAACGTACTCACAATGCCTACTAAATTCTCATCCAAATCATGAATATAAATGATAAATAACAGTGGACCCAGCACTGATCCCTGAGGCACATCGCTGGTCACAGGCCTTCAGTTTGAAAAACATCCCTCTACAACCACCCTCTGTCTTCTGTCATCAAGCCAATTTTGTATCCATTTGGCTACTTCACTCTGGATCCCATGAGATTTAACCTTATGCAACAATCTACCATCTGGTACCTTGTCAAAGGCCTTGCTAAAGTCCATGTAGACAACATCAACTGCATTGCCCTCATCTACCTTCTTGGTTACCCCTTCAAAAAACTCAATCAAATTGGTGAGATATGATTTTTCCACTCACAAAGCTGATGTCCCGAATCAGTCCTTGTATCTCTAAATGCCTGTAGATCCTGTCTCTCAAAATACCTTCTAACAACTTGCCCACTACAGTTCCCCAGCTTTTCCCTGCAGACCTTCTTAAACAAAGGCACAACATTTGCCACCCTCCAATCTTCAGGCATCTCACCTGTGACTATTGATTCAAATATCTTCCCTAGGGAACCCGCAATTTCCTCCCTAGCCTCCCACAGTGTCCTGGGATACACTTCATCAGATCCCAGGGATTTATCGACCTTGATGTGCTTTAAGACTTCCAGCACTTCCTTCTCTGTTATATATACACTCCTCAAGACATCACTCTTTGTTTCCCCAAGTTCCCTAACATCCATGCTTTTCTCAACAGTAAATACTGATGAGAAATATTCTTTTAGAATCTCGCCCATCTCTTGTGAATCCACACATAGATGACCTTGTTGATCCTTAAAAGACTCTACTCTCTCCCTTGTTACTCTTTTGCCCTTTATGTTTTTGTAGAAGCACTTTGGATTCTCCTTTGCCTTATCTGCCAAAACAGTCTCGTGTCCCCTTTTTGCCCTCTTGATTTCTCTTTTAATTCTACTCCTACACCCTCTATACTCTTCAAGCGTTCTACTCTGACTCTCACCTTCCCCTGAAGGTGCTGACTCTCTCTCCTTTCTCCCCAGAAAGTGCTGAATCTCTCTCCCCAGAAGGTGTGAGGCAAGCCAAGTTCCATGACAGCACAGCAGTGTGTCTGTTTGATTTTGGGCGGCACAGTGGTTAGCACTGCTGCCTCACAGCCCCAGGGACCTGGGTTTGATTCCTGGGTTGGGTCACTGTCTGTGTGGAGTTTGCACATTCTCCCCGTGTCTGCGTGGGTTTCCTCCAGGTGCTCCGGTTTCCTCCCACAGTCCAGAGATGTGCGGGTAAGATGCATTGGCCATGCTAGATTGTCCATAGTATCCTGGGATGTGTGGGTTAGAGGGATTTGTGGGGTGGATTTGTGGGGTAAATCTGTGGGGTTGTGGGGATAGGGCCTGGGGTGGGATTATTGTCAGTGCAGACTTGATGGACCGAATGGCCTCCTTCTGCACTGTAGGGTTTCTATGATCTATTATCCTCTCCCTCTCCCCTGAAGGTGCTGACTCTCTCCCTGTTGTGGTTCAGTCTGGGTCGTTCTGCTCGGGCTCCTAGACTCTGGGTGTGAATGTGGGTGCATTGTTGATGGTGCTGGTTTAATTATCTCTCTCTCTGTCTCTCTCAGATTGGGAGTTGGCACTCAACTCGAGGCCTGATAATGGACGCTACTTTCCTCGATATCAATGTTTCTGAGACGCTCATCAATAAAACTCTTATTGTCACCACCATCTTGGTGAGTTCACCTCCTCTACCCAACCAGTCCCTGCCCCTCCCAGTCCCTGCCCCTCCCAGCCCCTGCCCCTCCCAGCCCCTGCCCCTCCCAGCCCCTGCCCCTCCCAGTCCCTGCCCCTCCCAGTTCCTGCCCCTCCCAGTCCCTGCCCCTCCCAGTCCCTGCCCCTCCCAGTCCCTGCCCCTCCCAGTCCCTGCCCCTCCCAGCCCCTGCCCCTCCCAGCCCCTGCCCCTCCCAGCCCCTGCCCCTCCCAGTCCCTGCCCCTCCCAGCCCCAGCCCCTGCCCCTCCCAGTCCCTGCCCCTCCCAGTCCCTGCCCCTCCCAGTCCCTGCCCCTCCCAGTCGCTGCCCCTCCCAGTCGCTGCCCCTCCCAGTCGCTGCCCCTCCCAGTCGCTGCCCCTCCCAGTCGCTGCCCCTCCCAGTCCCTGCCCCTCCCAGTCCCTGCCCCTCCCAGTCCCTGCCCCTCCCAGTCCCTGCCCCTCCCAGTCCCTGCCCCTCCCAGTCCCTGCCCCTCCCAGTCCCTGCCCCTCCCAGCCCCTGCCCCTCCCAGCCCCTGCCCCTCCCAGCCCCTGCCCCTCCCAGCCCCTGCCCCTCCCAGCCCCTGCCCCTCCCAGCCCCTGCCCCTCCCAGCCCCTCCCAGCCCCTGCCCCTCCCAGCCCCTCCCAGCCCCTGCCCCTCCCAGCCCCTGCCCCTCCCAGTCCCTGCCCCTCCCAGTCCCTGCCCCTCCCAGTCCCTGCCCCTCCCAGTCCCTGCCCCTGCCAGTCCCTGCCCCTCCCATAGAACATAGAACATTACAACGCAGTACAGGCCCTTCGGCCCTCGATGTTGCGCCGACCAGTGGTACCAATCTAAAGCCCCTCTAATCTACACTATTCCAATATCATCCATATGTTTATCCAATAACCACTTGAACGCTCTCAACGTTGATGAGTCCACCACTGCTGCAGGCAGGGCATTCCACGCCCTTACTACTCTCTGAGTAAAGAACCTACCTCTAACATCTGTCCTATATCTCTCACCCCTCAATTTAAAGCTATGTCCCCTCGTGCTAGCCAACACCATCCGAGGAAAAAGGTTCTCACTATCCACCCTATCTAATCCTCTGATCATCTTGTATGCCTCTATTAAGTCACCTCTTAACCTTCTTCTCTCTAACGAAAACAACCTCAAGCCCCTCAGCCTTTCCTCATACGATTTTCCCACCATACCAGGCAACATCCTGGTAAATCTCCTCTGCACCCTTTCCAACACTTCCACATCTTTCCTATAATACGGCGACCAGAACTGTACGCAATACTCCAAATGCGGCCGCACCAGAGTTTTGTACAGTTGCAGCATGACCTCCTGGCTCCGAAACTCAATCCCTCTACCAATAAAAGCTAACACACCGTACGCCTTCTTAACAACCCTATCAACCTGGGTGCCAACTTTCAGGGATCTATGCACATGGACACCCAGATCCCTCTGTTCATCCACACTACCAAGTATCATACCATTAGCCCAGTACTCTGTATTCCTGTTACTCCTTCCAAAGTGAATCACCTCACACTTTTCCGCATTAAACTCCATTTGCCACCTCTCAGCCCAGCTCTGCAGCTTATCTATGTCCCTCTGTAACCTGCCACTTCCCTCTGCACTGTCTACAACTCCACCGACTTTAGTGTCATCCGCAAATTTACTAATCCATCCTTCCACGCCCTCATCCAAGTCATTTATAAACATGACAAACAGCAGCGGCCCCAAAACAGATCCTTGCGGTACACCACTAGTAACTGAACTCCAGGATGAATATTTCCCATCAACCACCACCCTTTGTTTTCTTACAGCTAGCCAATTCCTGATCCAAACCACTAAATCACCCTCAATCCCATGTGTCCGTATTTTCTGCAAAAGCTTACCATGGGGAACCTTATCAAACGCTTTGCTGAAATCCATATACACCACATCAACTGCTTTACCCTCATCCACCTCTTTGGTCACCTTCTCAAAGAACTCAATAAGGTTTGTGAGACACGACCTACCCTTCAAAAAACCGTGCTGACTATCCCTAATCAAATTATTCCTTTCTAGGTGATTATAAATCCTATCTCTTATAATCCTTTCCAATACTTTGCCCACAACAGAAGTAAGGCTCACCGGTCTATAATCACCAGGGTTGTCCCTACTCCCCTTCTTGAACAAAGGGACAACATTTGCTATCCTCCAGTATTCTGGCACTGTTCCTGTAGACAATGACGACACAAAGATCAAAGCCAAAGGCTCTGCAATCTCCTCTCTAGCCTCCCAGAGAATCCTAGGATAAATCCCATCCGGCACAGGGGACTTATCTATTTTTACCCTTTCCAGAATTGCTAACACCTCCTCCTTATGAACATCAATCGCATCCAGTCCAACAGCCTGCATCTCAGTACTCCCCTCAACAACACTGTCCCTCTCCAGTGTGAATACCGACGAAAAATATTCATTTAGTGCCTCTCCTATCTCTTCAGACTCCAGTCCCTGCCCCTCCCAGTCCCTGCCCCTCCCAGTCCCTGCCCCTCCCAGTCCCTGCCCCTCCCAGTCCCTGCCCCTCCCAGTCCCTGCCCCTCCCAGTCCCTGCCCCTCCCAGTCCCTGCCCCTCCCAGTCCCTGCCCCTCCCAGTCCCTGCCACTCCCAGTCCCTGCCCCTGCCAGTCCCTGCCCCTGCCAGTCCCTGCCCCTGCCAGTCCCTGCCCCTCACAGTCCCTGCCCCTCACAGTCCCTGCCCCTCACAGTCCCTGCCCCTCACAGTCCCTGCCCCTCACAGTCCCTGCTGCCTCACAGTCCCTGACCCTCACAGTCCCTGCCCCTCACAGTCCCTGCCCCTCACAGTCCCTGCCCCTCACAGTCCCTGCCCCTCACAGCACTGCTGCCTCACAGCACCATGTTCAATTCCTGGCCTTGGGTCAATGTCTGTGTGGAGTCTGCACATTCTCCCCGTGTCTGCGTGGGTTTCCTCTGGGTGCTCTGGTTTCCTCCCACAGTCTGAAAGATGTGCTGGTTAGGTGCATTGGCCATGCTAAATTCTCCCTCAGTGAACCCAAACAGATGCCAGAGTGTGGTAACTCGGGGATTTTCACAGTAACTTCATTGCAGTGTTAATGTAAGCTGACTGGTGACACTGATAAATAAACATAAAAATACCCATATCCAACACTCAAATCTCCACTCTCCAGCCCTTGCCCCATCCTGCCTGCCCCTATCACCCCACACCCTTAGCTGCAAATCCACACCCTCAGACACTGACACGCTTTGCCTCGTGCCCCTCCCCCAATCCGATGCCCTCTTATCCTCCCACCCCTGCCCCGTCTCACACACACAAACCCCACAATTGCTGCCCATCAGACAATCCCTGACCTCTGTGAGCTTGGAGGTGTGAATCGGTGAGTGTGAGAGCAAAGGTGTGAATCGGCGAGTGTGAGAGCGAAGGTGTGAATCGGTGAGTGTGAGAGCGAAGGTGTGAATCGGCGAGTGTGAGAGCGAAGGTGTGAATCGGTGAGTGTGAGAGCGAAGGTGTGAATCGGTGAGTGTGAGAGCGAAGGTGTGAATCGGTGAGTGAGAAGTTGTGTATCACAAGCGTGCACACTCACATTTCGGTTCTGTGTCCCAATAGGAAAATCCGTACGTGATGAGGAAACGTAATTTTCAGGAATTGATGGAGAATGATCGATATGAGGGGTTTTGTGTGGACATGCTGAAGGAGCTGGGAGACATCCTGAAGTTTAATTTTAAGATCAAACTGGTGGAAGATGGACTGTATGGAGCTCCCGAGTCAAACGGTTCATGGACTGGCATGGTTGGGGAACTCATCCAGAGGGTAGGTGTCCTGCACAGGGCAAGACTGGCACTGGCTAACAAAGGCACATCAAACAGCTTGGAGTGGGGTAACACAGGACATAAGGAGGCCAGTCAGCCCCTGGATACTGGTACACAGGAACTGGAGGGGGTAATTCAGCCCCTCTTGATCCTATTGGACTGAATCAGAGAGAGGCCCATTCAACCCCTCGGGCCTGTTACACAAAAACAGGAGGAGACCATTCAGCCTCTCAAGCACGTCTCGCAGGAACAGGGGGAGGCCCATTCACCCCTTAAGCCTGTTAAACAGATGGAGGCAGAGTGCGAGAGACAGAGTGAAGAAGCAAGGAGAAAGAAACACAATTAGAGCAAGACGGTGAGAGAGACAGGGTGAGCAAGAGAGAGAGGAAAAAGACTGAAACACAAAGAGTTGTGGAGCGAGGGGGAGAGAGTCAGACAGAAATACAGAAAAGAACGGACAGAAAGAAAGAAGGAGAAAGAGAGAGACAGAGATAGAGACAGAGATAGAGACAGTGAGAGATGTGAATTGTGTGGGATGACACTGTGTTTGTGTACTTTTAGAAAGCGGACCTTGCTGTAGCTGCCTTCACGATCACTGCAGAGAGAGAGAAAGTGATTGACTTCTCCAAACCCTTCATGACGCTGGGGATTAGCATCTTGTACCGAATGCATATGGTAAGAATGATCAGTCTTCAACACTATCTCGAGATCCAGAAAACTCAGGCAAGAATATAATCACAACATCCAGGAAAGCTTAGTGGGAATTTCAACACACACAAGAACACAAACATCATTTAAAACGTTGCCTACAAATCTGCTTGATCACAATAAATAGTGTTTAGATTTTATTGAAAGTAACGCTTGATTTGCAGTTAAATTTCAAGTAACAATGATAACTAATTTCCAAAACATGATGCATCAATTAAACACACTGCACACAGGTCAGGGTCAATGTAATCACATTCCTACACCGGGAGATCACACACACACTGTCCCGAATCAAACATCACACCATTCACACACACACTGTCCCGAATCAAACATCACACCATTCACACACACACACTGTCCCTAATCAAACATCACACCATTCACACACACACTGTCCCGAATCAAACATCACACCATTCACACACACACACTGTCCCTAATCAAACATCACACCATTCACTCACACACTGTCCCTAATTAAACATCACACCATTCACACACACACTGTCCCTAATTAAACATCACACCATTCACACACACACTGTCCCGAATTAAACATCACACCATTCACACACACACTGTCCCTAATTAAACTTCACACCATTCACACACACACTGTCCCTAAGTAAACATCACAACATTCACACGTGCTGTCCCTAATTAAACATCACACCATTCACACACACACTGTCCCTAAGTAAACATCACAACATTCACACACACTGTCCCTAATTAAACATCACACCATTCACACACACACTGTCTCTAATGAAACATCAGACCATTCACACACACAAAGTCCCTAATTAAACATCACACCATTCACACACATTCTGTCCCTAATTAAACATCACACCATTCACACACACACTGTCTCTAATGAAACATCACACCATTCACACACACACTGTCCCTAATTAAACATCACACCATTCACACACACACTGTCCCTCATGAAACATCACACAATTGACACACACACTGTCTCTAATTAAAGATCACACCATTCACACACACACTGTCCCTAATTAAACATCACACCATTCACACACACACTGTCTCTAATGAAACATCACACCATTCACACACACACTGTCCCTAATTAAACATCACACCATTCATACACACTCTGTCCTTAAGTAAACATCACACCATTCACACACACACTGTACCTAATCAAACATCACACCAGTCACACACACAGTCCCTCATGAAACATCCACACAATTCACACACACACACTGTCCCTAATTAAACATCACACCATTCACACTGTCCCAAATTAAACATCACACCATTCACACACACACTGTCCAGAATTGAACATCACACCATTCACACACACACTGTCCCTAATTAAACACCACACCATTCACACACACACTGTCCCTAATTAAACACCACACCATTCACACACACACTGTCCCTAATTAAACATCACACCATTCACACACACACTGTCCCTAATTAAACACCACACCATTCACACACACATTGTCGCTAATTAAACATCGCACCATTCACACACACACTGTCTCTAATGAAACACCACACCATTCGCACACACACTGTCCCTAATTAAACATCACACCATTCACACACACACTGCCCCAAATTAAACATCACACCAATCACACACACACTGTCTCTAATGAAACATCACACCATTCAGACACACTCTGTCCCTAATTAAACATCACACCATTCACACACACACTGTCTCTAATGAAACATCACACCATTCACACACACACTGTCCCTAATTAAACATCACAGCATTCACACACACACTGTCCCGAAGTAAACATCACAACATTCACAGTGTCCCAAATTAATCATCACACCATTCACACACACACAGTTCCGAATTAAACATCACACCATTCACAGTGTCCCAAATTAAACATCACACCATTCGCACGCACACTGTCCCTAAGTAAACATCACAACATTCACACGTACTGTCCCTAATTAAATATCACACCATTCACACACACACTGTCCCTAATTAAACATCACACCATTCACACACACACTGTCCCTAAGTAAACATCACAACATTCACACATACTGTCCCAAATTAAACATCACACCATTCACACACACACTGTCCCTAATTAAACATCACACCATTCACACACACACTGTCCCTAATCAAACATCACACCATTCACACACACTGTCTCTAATAAAACATCACCCCATTCGCACGCACACTGTCCCTAATTAAACATCACACCATTCACACTGTCCCAAATTAAACATTACAACATTCACACACACACATTGTCCCGAATTAAACATCACACCATTCACAAACACACTGTCCCTAATCAAACATCACACCATTCACACACACTGCTTCTAATTAAACATCACGCCATTCACACATACACTGTCCCTCATGAAACATCACACAATTGACACACACACTGTCTCTAATTAAAGATCACACCATTCACACACACACTGTCCCTAATTAAAGATCACACCATTCACACACACACACTGTCCCTAATTAAACATCACACCATTCACACACACACTGTCCCTAAGTAAACATTACAACATTCACACTGTCCCGAATTAAACATCACACCATTCGCACGCACACTGTCCCTAAGTAAACATCACAACATTCACACGTACTGTCCCTAATTAAATATCACACCATTCACACACACACTGTCCCTAATTAAACATCACACCATTCACACACACACTGTCCCTAAGTAAACATCACAACATTCACACATACTGTCCCAAATTAAACATCACACCATTCACACACACACTGTCCCTAATTAAACATCACACCATTCACACACACACTGTCCCTAATCAAACATCACACCATTCACACACACTGTCTCTAATAAAACATCACCCCATTCACACACACACTGTCCCTAATTAAACATCACACCATTCACACTGTCCCAAATTAAACATTACAACATTCACACACACACATTGTCCCTAATTAAACATCACACCATTCACACACACACTGTCCCTAATCAAACATCAGACCATTCACACACACTGTCTCTAATTAAACATCACACCATTCACACATACACTGTCCCTCATGAAACATCACACAATTGACACACACACTGTCTCGAATTAAAGATCACACCATTCACACACACACTGTCCCTAATTAAAGATCACACCATTCACACACACACTGTCCCTAATTAAACATCACACCATTCACACACACACTGTCCCTAAGTAAACATTACAACATTCACACTGTCCCGAATTAAACATCACCCCATTCACACACACTGGCTCTAATTAAACATCACCCCATTCACTCTCACACTGTCCCTATTTAAACATCACACCATTCACACACACACTGTCCCTTATTAAACATCACACCATTCACACACACACTGTCCCGAATCAAGCATCACACCAGTCACACACACACTGTCCCTCATGAAACATCACACAATTCACACACACACACTGTCTCTAATTAAACATCACACCATTCACACACACACTGTCCCTAATTAAACATCACACCATTCACACACACACTGTCCCTAATTAAACATCACACCATTCACACATACACTGTCCCTCATGAAACATCACACAATTCACACACACACTGTCTCGAATTAATCATCACAGCACTCACACACACACACTGTCTCTAATGAAACATTACACCATTCACACACACACTGTCCCGAATCAAACATTACACCATTCACACACACACTGTCGCTAATTAAACATCACACCATTCACACACACACTGTCCCTAATTAAACATCACACCATTCACACATACACTGTCCCTCATGAAACATCACACAATTCACACACACACTGTCTCGAATTAATCATCACAGCACTCACACACTCACACTGTCTCTAATGAAACACCACACCATTCACACACACACCGTCCCAAATCAAACATCACACCATTCACACACACACTGTCCCGAAGTAAACATCACAACATTCACACGTACTGTCCCTAATTAAACATCACACCATTCACACACACTCTGTCCTTAACTAAACATCGCACCATTCATACACACACTGTCGCTAATGAAACATCACACCATTCACACGCACACACTGTCCCTAATTAAACATCGCACCATTCACACACACACTGTCTCTAATGAAACACCACACCATTCACACACACATTGTCCCTAATTAAACATCACACCATTCACACACAATCTGTGCCAAATCAAACATTGCACCATTCACACACACTGTTTCTAATTAAACATCACACCATTCACACACACACTTTCCCGAATTAAACATTACACCATTTAAACACACACTGTCTCGAATTAAAGATCACACCATTCACACACACACTGTTCGAATTAAACCTCACACCATTCACACACACACATAGTCCCTAATTAAACCTCACCCCATTCACACACACTGTCCCTAATTAAACATCACACCATTCACACACACACTGTCCCTCATGAAGAATCACACAATTCACACACACACTGTCTCTATTGAAAGATCACACCATTCACACACACACTGTCCCGAATTAAACATCACACCATTCACACACACACACACTGTCCCTAATTAAACATCACACCATTCACACACAAACACTCTCCCGAATTAAACATCACACCATTCACACACACACTGTCCCTAAGTAAACATCACAACATTCACACACACACTGTCCCGAATTAAACATCACACCATTCACACACACACACTGTCACTAATTAAACATCACACCATTCACACACACACACTGTCCCTAAGTAATCATCACACCATTCACACACACACTTTTTCGATTCAAACATCACACCATTCACACACACTGTCTCTAAATAAACATCACACCATTCACACACACACTGTCCCTAATTAAACATCACACCATTCGCACACACACTGTCTCTAATGAAACACCACACCATTCACACACACATTGTCCCTAATTAAACATCACACCATTCACACACACACTGTCCCAAATCAAACATCGCACCATTCACACACACATTGTCCCTAATTAAACATCACACCATTCACACACACACTCCCCCAAATTAAACATCACACCATTCACACACACACTGTCTCTAATGAAACATCACACCATTCACACACACACTGTCCCTAATTAAACATCACACCATTCACACACACACTGTCCCTCATGAAACATCACACAATTGACACACACACTGTCTCTAATTAAAGATCACACCATTCACACACACACTGTCCCTAATTAAACATCACACCATTCACACACACACTGTCCCTAATTAAACATCACACCATTCACACACACACTGTCCCTAATTAAACATCACACTATTCACACACACTCTGTCCCTAATTAAACATCACACCATTCACACACACACTGTCTCTAATGAAACATCACACCATTCACACACACACTGTCCCTAATTAAACATCACACCATTCATCCACACTCTGTCCTTAAGTAAACATCACACCATTCACACACACACTGTACCTAATCAAACATCACACCAGTCACACACACAGTCCCTCATGAAACATCCACACAATTCACACACACACACTGTCCCTAATTAAACATCACACCATTCACACTGTCCCAAATTAAACATCACACCATTCACACACACACTGTCCAGAATTGAACATCACACCATTCACACACACACTGTCCCTAATTAAACACCACACCATTCACACACACACTGTCCCTAATTAAACACCACACCATTCACACACACACTGTCCCTAATTAAACATCACACCATTCACACACACACTGTCCCTAATTAAACACCACACCATTCACACACACATTGTCGGTAATTAAACATCGCACCATTCACACACACACTGTCTCTAATGAAACACCACACCATTCGCACACACACTGTCCCTAATTAAACATCACACCATTCACACACACACTGCCCCAAATTAAACATCACACCAATCACACACACACTGTCTCTAATGAAACATCACACCATTCAGACACACTCTGTCCCTAATTAAACATCACACCATTCACACACACACTGTCTCTAATGAAACATCACACCATTCACACACACACTGTCCCTAATTAAACATCACACCATTCATACACACTCTGTCCTTAAGTAAACATCACACCATTCACACACACACTGTACCTAATCAAACATCACACCATTCGCACACACACTGTCCCTAATTAAACATCACAGCATTCACACACACACTGTCCCGAAGTAAACATCACAACATTCACAGTGTCCCAAATTAATCATCACACCATTCACACACACACAGTTCCGAATTAAACATCACACCATTCACAGTGTCCCAAATTAAACATCACACCATTCGCACGCACACTGTCCCTAAGTAAACATCACAACATTCACACGTACTGTCCCTAATTAAATATCACACCATTCACACACACACTGTCCCTAATTAAACATCACACCATTCACACACACACTGTTCCTAAGTAAACATCACAACATTCACACATACTGTCCCAAATTAAACATCACACCATTCACACACACACTGTCCCTAATTAAACATCACACCATTCACACACACACTGTCCCTAATCAAACATCACACCATTCACACACACTGTCTCTAATAAAACATCACCCCATTCGCACGCACACTGTCCCTAATTAAACATCACACCATTCACACTGTCCCAAATTAAACATTACAACATTCACACACACACATTGTCCCTAATTAAACATCACACCATTCACAAACACACTGTCCCTAATCAAACATCACACCATTCACACACACTGCTTCTAATTAAACATCACACCATTCACACATACACTGTCCCTCATGAAACATCACACAATTGACACACACACTGTCTCTAATTAAAGATCACACCATTCACACACACACTGTCCCTAATTAAAGATCACACCATTCACACACACACTGTCCCTAATTAAACATCACACCATTCACACACACACTGTCCCTAAGTAAACATTACAACATTCACACTGTCCCGAATTAAACATCACACCATTCGCACGCACACTGTCCCTAAGTAAACATCACAACATTCACACGTACTGTCCCTAATTAAATATCACACCATTCACACACACACTGTCCCTAATTAAACATCACACCATTCACACACACACTGTCCCAAAGTAAACATCACAACATTCACACATACTGTCCCAAATTAAACATCACACCATTCACACACACACTGTCCCTAATTAAACATCACACCATTCACACACACACTGTCCCTAATCAAACATCACACCATTCACACACACTGTCTCTAATAAAACATCACCCCATTCACACACACACTGTCCCTAATCAAACATCACACCATTCACACACACTGTCTCTAATTAAACATCACACCATTCACACATACACTGTCCCTCATGAAACATCACACCATTCACACACACACTGTCTCGAATTAAAGATCACACCATTCACACACACACTGTCCCTAATTAAACATCACACCATTCACACACACACTGTCCCTAATTAAACATCACACCATTCACACACACACTGTCCCTAAGTAAACATTACAACATTCACACTGTCCCGAATTAAACATCACCCCATTCACACACACTGGCTCTAATTAAACATCACCCCATTCACTCTCACACTGTCCCTATTTAAACATCACACCATTCACACACACACTGTCCCTAATTAAACACCACACCATTCACACACACACCGTCACTTATTAAACATCACACCATTCACACACACACTGTCCCTAATCAAGCATCACACCAGTCACACACACACTGTCCCTCATGAAACATCACACAATTCACACACACACACTGTCTCTAATTAAACATCACACCATTCACACACACACTGTCCCTAATTAAACATCACACCATTCACACACACACTGTCCCTAATTAAACATCACACCATTCACACATACACTGTCCCTCATGAAACATCACACAACTCACACACACACTGTCTCGAATTAATCATCACAGCACTCACACACACACACTGTCTCTAATGAAACATTACACCATTCACACACACACTGTCCCGAATCAAACATTACACCATTCACACACACACTGTCGCTAATTAAACATCACACCATTCACACACACACTGTCCCTAATTAAACATCACACCATTCACACATACACTGTCCCTCATGAAACATCACACAATTCACACACACACTGTCTCGAATTAATCATCACAGCACTCACACACTCACACTGTCTCTAATGAAACACCACACCATTCACACACACACCGTCCCAAATCAAACATCACACCATTCACACACACACTGTCCCGAAGTAAACATCACAACATTCACACGTACTGTCCCTAATTAAACATCACACCATTCACACACACTCTGTCCTTAACTAAACATCGCACCATTCATACACACACTGTCGCTAATTAAACATCGCACCATTCACACACACACTGTCCCTAATGAAACATCACACCATTCACACGCACACACTGTCCCTAATTAAACATCGCACCATTCACACACACACTGTCTCTAATGAAACACCACACCATTCACACACACATTGTCCCTAATTAAACATCGCACCATTCACACACACACTGTCTCTAATGAAACACCACACCATTCACACACACATTGTCCCTAATTAAACATCACACCATTCACACACAATCTGTCCCAAATCAAACATTGCACCATTCACACACACTGTTTCTAATTAAACATCACACCATTCACACACACACTTTCCCGAATTAAACATTACACCATTTAAACACACACTGTCTCGAATTAAAGATCACACCATTCACACACACACTGTTCGAATTAAACCTCACACCATTCACACACACACATAGTCCCTAATTAAACCTCACCCCATTCACACACACTGTCCCTAATTAAACATCACACCATTCACACACACACTGTCCCTCATGAAGAATCACACAATTCACACACACACTGTCTCTATTGAAAGATCACACCATTCACACACACACTGTCCCGAATTAAACATCACACCATTCACACACACACACACTGTCCCTAATTAAACATCACACCATTCACACACAAACACTCTCCCGAATTAAACATCACACCATTCACACACACACTGTCCCTAAGTAAACATCACAACATTCACACACACACTGTCCCGAATTAAACATCACACCATTCACACACACACACTGTCACTAATTAAACATCACACCATTCACACACACACACTGTCCCTAAGTAATCATCACACCATTCACACACACACTTTTTCGATTCAAACATCACACCATTCACACACACTGTCTCTAAATAAACATCACACCATTCACACACACACTGTCCCTAATTGAACACCACACCATTCACACACACATTGTCCCTAATTAAACATCACACCATTCACACACACACTGTCCCAAATCAAACATTGCACCATTCACACACACTGTTTCTAATTAAACATCACACCATTCACACACACACTTTCTCGAATTTAACATTACACCATTTAAACACACACTGTCTCCAATTAAAGATCACACCATTCACACACACACACACTGTCCCTAAGTAAACATCACAACATTCACACGTACTGTCCCGAATTAAACATCACACCATTCACACACACACACTGTCCCTAATTAAACATCACACCATTCACACACACACACTGTCCCTAATTAAACATCACACCATTCACACACACACTGTCCCAAATTAAACATCACACCATTCACACACACACTGTCACTAATTAAACATCACACCATTCACACACACACACTGTCCCTAAGTAAACATAACACCATTCACACACACACTGTTTCTAATCAAACATCACACCATTCACACACACACTGTCCCAAATTAAACATCACACCATTCGCACACACACTGTCTCTAATGAAACACCACACCATTCACACACACATTGTCCCTAATTAAACATCACACCATTCACACACACACTGTCCCAAATCAAACATCGCACCATTCACACACACTGTTTCTAATTAAACATCACACCATTCACACACACACTTTCCCGAATTAAACATTACACCATTTAAACACACACTGTCTCTAATTAAAGATCACACCATTCACACACACACTGTTCGAATTAAACCTCACACCATTCACACACACACATAGTCCCTAATTAAACCTCACCCCATTCACACACACTGTCCCTAATTAAACATCACACCATTCACACACACACTGTCCCTCATGAAGAATCACACAATTCACACACACACTGTCTCTAATGAAAGATCACACCATTCACACACACACACTGTCCCAAATTAAACATCACACCATTCACACACACAGTCCCTAATTAAACATCACACCATTCACACTGTCCCGAAAACACATCACACCATTCACACACACACTGTCCCTAATTAAACATCACACCATTCACACACACTCTGTCTCTAATGAAACACCACACCATTCACACACACACTGCCCCTAATTAAACATCACACCATTCACACACACACTGTCCCTAATTAAACATCACACCATTCACACACACACTGTCACTAATTAAACATCACAACATTCACACGTGCTGTCCCTAATTAAACATCATACCATTCACACACTCTGTCCCTAATTAAACATCATACCATTCACACACACACAGTCCCTAATTAAACATCACACCATTCACACACACACTGTCCCTAATTAAACATAACACCATTCACTCACACTGTCTCTAATTAAACATCACCCCATTCACACACACATTGTCCCTAATTAAACATAACACCATTCACACTGTCCCAAATTAAACATCACACCATTCACACACACATTGTCCCTAATTAAACATCACACCATTCACTCACACTATCTCTAATTAAACATCACCCCATTCACACACACATTGTCCCTAATTAAACATCACACCATTCACATACACAGTCCCTCATGAAACATCACACCATTCACTCACACTGTCTCAAATTAAACATCACCCCATTCACACACACATTGTCCCGAATTAAAGATCACACCATTCACACACACAGTCCCTCATGAAAAATCACACCATTCACTCACACTGTCTCTAATTAAACATCAGCCCATTCACACACACACTGTCCCTAATTAAACATCACACCATTCACACTGTCCCAAATAAAACATCACACCATTCACACACACACTGTCCAGAATTAAACATCACACCATTCACACACACACTGTATCTAATGAAACACCACACCATTCACACACACACTGTCCCTAATTAAACATCACACCATTCACACACACACTGTCCCAAATCATACACCACACCATTCGCACACACACTGTCCCTAATTAAACATCACACCATTCACACACACACTGCCCCACATTAAACATCACACCATTCACACACACACTGTCTCTAATGAAACATCACACCATTCACACACACTCTGTCCCTAATTAAACATCAGACCATTCACACACACACACTGTCCCTAATTAAACATCACACCATTCATACACACACTGTCCCAAATCATACACCACACCATTCGCACACACACTGTCCCTAATTAAACATCACACCATTCACACACACACTGCCCCAAATTAAACATCACATCATTCACACACACACTGCCCCAAATTAAACATCACACCATTCACACACACACTGTCCCTAATTAAACATCGCACCATTCACACACACACTGTCCCTAATGAAACATCACACCATTCACACACACACTGTCCCAAATTAAACATCACACCATTCACACACACACTGTCTCTAATGAAACATCACACCATTCACACACACTGTCCCTAATTAAACATCACACCATTCACACACACACTGTCTCTAATGAAAGACCATACCATTCACACACACACTGTCCCTAATTAAACATCACACCATTCACACACACACACTGTCCCAAATCATACACCACACCATTCGCACACACACTGTCCCTAACTAAACATCACACCATTCACACACACACTGTCCCTAATTAAACATCGCACCATTCACACCCACACTGCCCCAAATTAAACATCACACCATTCACACACACACTGTCTCTAATGAAACATCACACCATTCACACACACACTGTCCCTAATTAAACATCGCACCATCCACACACACTCTGTCCCTAATTAAACATCACACCATTCACACACACAATGTTCCTAATGAAACATCACACCATTCACACACACATTGTCCCTAATTAAACATCACACCATTCACACACACACTCCCCCAAATTAAACATCACACCATTCACACACACACTGTCTCTAATGAAACATCACACCATTCACACACACACTGTCCCTAATTAAACATCGCACCATTCACACACACACTGTCCGTAATTAAACATCACACCATTCACACACACATTGTCCCTAATTAAACATCACACCATTCACACACACACTGCCCCAAATTCAACATCACACCATTCATACACACACTGTCCCAAATCATACACCACACCATTCGCACACACACTGTCCCTAATTAAACATCACACCATTCACACACACACTGCCCCAAATTAAACATCACACCATTCACACACACACTGTCTCTAATGAAACATCACACCATTCACACACACACTGTCCCGAATTAAACATCGCACCATTCCCACACACACTGTCCCTAATTAAACATCACACCATTCACACACACACTGTCTCTAATGAAACACCACACCATTCACACACACACTGTCCCTAATTAAGCATCACACCATTCACACACACACTGTCCCAAATCATACACCACACCATTTGCACACACACTGCCCCAAATTAAACATCACACCATTCACACACACACTGTCTCTAATGAAACATCACACCATTCACACACACTCTGTCCCTAATTAAACATCAGACCATTCACACACACTCTGTCCTTAAGTAAACATCACACCATTCACACACACATTGTCCCTAATTAAACATCACACCATTCACACACACACTGCCCCAAATTAAACATCACACCATTCATACACACACTGTCCCAAATCATACACCACACCATTCGCACACACACTGTCCCTAATTAAACATCACACCATTCACACACACACTGCCCCAAATTAAACATCACACCATTCACACACACACTGTCTCTAATGAAACCTCACACCATTCACACACACACTGTCCCGAATTAAACATCGCACCATTCCCACACACACTGTCCCTAATTAAACATCACACCATTCACACACACATTGTCCCTAATTAAACATCACACCATTCACACACACACTGTCTCTAATGAAACACCACACCATTCACACACACACTGTCCCTAATTAAACATCACACCATTCACACACACACTGTCCCAAATCATACACCACACCATTTGCACACACACTGCCCCAAATTAAACATCACACCATTCACACACACACTGTCCCTAATTAAACATCAGACCATTCACACACACACACTCTCCCTAATTAAACATCACACCATTCATACACACTCTGTCCTTAAGTAAACATCACACCATTCACACACACACTGTCCCTAATCAAACAGCACACCATTCACACACACACTGTCCCTAATTAAACATCACACCATTCACACACACACTGTCCCTAATTAAACATCACCCCATTCACACACACTGTCTCTAATTAAACATCACCCCATTCACTCACACACTGTCCCTAATTAAACATCACACCATTCATACACTCTGTCCTTAAGTAAACATCACACCATTCGCACACACACTGTCCCTAATCAAACATCACACCATTCACACACACACTGTCTCTAATTAAACATCACACCATTCACACACACACTGTCCCTAATTAAAAACCACACCATTCACACACACACTGTCCCTAATTAAACATCACACCATTCACACACACACTGTCCCTAATTAAACATCCCACCATTCACACAGCCACTGACCTTAACTAAACATCACAACATTCACACACACACTGTCCCTAATTAAACATCACACCATTCACACACACACTGTCCCCAATTAAACATCACACCATTCACACACACACTGTCCCGAATTAAACATCACACCATTCGAACACACTCTGTCCCTAATTAAACATCACAACATTCACACACACACTGTTCCTAATGAAACTTCACACCATTCATACACACACACTGTCCCGAATCAAAAATCGCACCATTCACACACACACTGTCTCTAATTAAACATCACACAATTCACACACACACTGTCCCTAATTAAACATCACACCATTCACACACACACTGTCTCGAATGAAACACCACACCATTCACACACACACTGTCCCTAATTAAACATCACACCATTCGCACACACACTGTCCCTCAGAAAACATCACAACATTCACACGTACTGTCCCTAATTAAACATCATACCATTCACACACACACACTGTCTCTAATGAAACATCACACCATTCACACACACACTGTCCCTAATTAAACATCACACCATTCACACACACTGTCCCGAATTAAACATCACACCATTCACACACTGTCCCAAATTAAACATTACACCTTTCACACACACACTGTCTGTAATGAAAGATCACACCATTCACACACACACTGTCCCAAATTAAACATCACACCATTCACACACAAAGAGTCCCTAATTAAACATCACACCATTCACACTGTCCCTAATTAAACATCACACCATTCACACACACACTGTTCCTAATTAAACATCACCCCATTCGCACACACTGTCTCTAATTAAACATCACCCCATTCACTCACACACTGTCCCTAATTAAACATCACACCATTCACACACACACTGTCCCTAATTAAACATCACACCATTCACACAGCCACTGACCTTAACTAAACATCACAACATTCACACACACCCTGTCCCTAATTAAACATCACAGCATTCACACACACACTGTCCCCAAGTAAACATCACGCCATTCACACACACACTGTCCCGAATTAAACATCACACCATTCACACACACACTGTCCCGAATTAAACATCACACCATTCACATACATACTGTCCCGAATTAAACATCACACCATTCGCACACACACTGTCCCTAAGTAAACATCACAACATTCACACACACACTGTCCCTAATGAAACATCACACCATTCACACACACACACTGTCCCGAATCAAAAGTCGCACCATTCACACACACACTGTCTCTAATTAAACATCACACAATTCACACACACACTGTCCCTAATTAAACATCACACCATTCACACACACACTGTCTCTAATGAAACATCACACCATTCACACACACACTGTCCCTAATTAAACATCACACCATTCACACTGTCCCGAAATAAACATCACACCATTCACACACACACTGTCCCGAATTAAACATCACACAACTCACACACACACTGTCCCTAATTAAACATCACACCATTCACACACACTCTGTCTCTAATGAAACACTACACCATTCACACACACACTGTCCCTAATTAAACATCACACCATTCACACACACACTGTCCCGAATTAAACATCACACCATTCGCACACACACTGTCCCTAAGTAAACATCACAACTTTCACACGTGCTGTCCCTAATTAAACATCATACCATTCACACAAACTGTCCCTAATTAAACATCACACAATTCACACACACACACTGTCCCTAATGAAACATCACACCATTCACACACACACTGTCCCTAATTAAACATAACACCATTCACACTGTCCCAAATTAAACATCACACCATTCACACACACACTCCCTCATGAAACATTCACACAATTCACACACACACTGTCCCTAATTAAACATCACACCATTCACACTGTCCCAAATTAAACATCACACCATTCACACACACACTGTCCAGAATTGAACATCACACCATTCACACACACACTGTCCCTAATTAAACATCACACCATTCACACAGCCACTGACCTTAACTAAACATCACAACATTCACACACACACTGTCCCTAATTAAACATCACACCATTCACACACACACTGTCCCGAATTAAACATCACACCATTCACACACACACTGTCCCGAATTAAACATCACACCATTCGAACACACACTGTCCCGAAGTAAACATCACAACATTCACACACACACTGTTCCTAATGAAACATCACACAATTCACACACACACTGTCCCTAATTAAACATCACACCATTCACACACACACTGTCTCTAATGAAACACCACACCATTCACACACACATTGTCCCGAATTAAACATCACACCATTCACACACAATCTGTCCCAAATCAAACATTGCACCATTCACACACACTGTTTCTAATTAAACATCACACCATTCACACACACACTTTCCCGAATTAAACATTACACCATTTAAACACACACTGTCTCTAATTAAAGATCACACCATTCACAGACACACTGTTCGAATTAAACCTCACACCATTCACACACACACATCGTCCCTAATTAAACCTCACCCCATTCACACACACTGTCCCTAATTAAACATCACACCATTCACACACACACTGTCCCTCATGAAGAATCACACAATTCACACACACACTGTCTCTATTGAAAGATCACACCATTCACACACACACTGTCCCGAATTAAACATCACACCATTCACACACACACACACTGTCCCTAATTAAACATCACACCATTCACACACAAACACTCTCCCGAATTAAACATCACACCATTCACACACACACTGTCCCTAAGTAAACATCACAACATTCACACACACACTGTCCCGAATTAAACATCACACCATTCACACACACACACTGTCACTAATTAAACATTACACCATTCACACACACACACTGTCCCTAAGTAATCATCACACCATTCACACACACACTTTTTCGATTCAAACATCACACCATTCACACACACTGTCTCTAAATAAACATCACACCATTCACACACACACTGTCCCTAATTAAACATCACACCATTCGCACATGCACTGTCTCTAATGAAACACCACACCATTCACACACACATTGTCCCTAATTAAACATCACACCATTCACACACACACTGTCCCAAATCAAGCATCGCACCATTCACACACACTGTTTCTAATTAAACATCACACCATTCACACACACACTTTCTCGAATTAAACATTACACCATTTAAACACACACTGTCTCCAATTAAAGATCACACCATTCACACACACACACTGTCCCGAAGTAAACATCACAACATTCACACGTACTGTCCCGAATTAAACATCACACCATTCACACACACACACTGTCTCTAATTAAACATCACACCATTCACACACACACACTGTTTCTCATCAAACATCACACCATTCACACACACACTGTCCCAAATTAAACATCACACCATTCACACACACACTGTCCCTAATTAAACATCACACCATTCACACACACACTGTCCCTGAGTAAACATCACAACATTCACACGTGCTGTCCCTAATTAAACATCATACCATTCACACACTCTGTCCCTAATTAAACATCATACCATTCACACACACACAGTCCCTAATTAAACATCACACCATTCACACACACACTGTCCCTAATTAAACATAACACCATTCACTCACACTGTCTCTAATTAAACATCACCCCATTCACACACACATTGTCCCTAATTAAACATAACACCATTCACACTGTCCCAAGTTAAACATCACACCATTCACACACACATTGTCCCTAATTAAAGATCACACCATTCACACACACAGTCCCTCATGAAACATCACACCATTCACTCACACTGTCTCTAATTAAACATCAGCCCATTCACACACACACTGTCCCTAATTAAACATCACACCATTCACACTGTCCCAAATTAAACATCACACCATTCACACACACACTGTCCAGAATTAAACATCACACCATTCACACACACACTGTATCTAATGAAACACCACACCATTCACACACACACTGTCCCTAATTAAACATCACACCATTCACACACACACTGTCCCAAATCATACACCACACCATTCGCACACACACTGTCCCTAATTAAACATCACACCATTCACACACACACTGCCCCACATTAAACATCACACCATTCACACACACACTGTCTCTAATGAAACATCACACCATTCACACACACTCTGTCCCTAATTAAACATCAGACCATTCACACACACACACTGTCCCTAATTAAACATCACACCATTCATACACACACTGTCCCAAATCATACACCACACCATTCGCACACACACTGTCCCTAATTAAACATCACACCATTCACACACACACTGCCCCAAATTAAACATCACACCATTCACACACACACTGTCTCCAATGAAACATCACACCATTCACACACACACTGTCCCTAATTAAACATCGCACCATTCACACACACACTGTCCCTAATGAAACATCACACCATTCACACACACACTGTCCCTAATTAAACATCACACCATTCACACACACACTGTCTCTAATGAAACATCACACCATTCACACACACACTGTCTCTAATGAAACACCATACCATTCACACACACACTGTCCCGAATTAAACATCACACCATTCACACACACACTGTCCCAAATCAAACATTGCACCATTCACACACACTGTTTCTAATTAAACATCACACCATTCACACACACACTTTCTCGAATTAAACATTACACCATTTAAACACACACTGTCTCCAATTAAAGATCACACCATTCACACACACACACTGTCCCTAAGTAAACATCACAACATTCACACGTACTGTCCCGAATTAAACATCACACCATTCACACACACACACTGTCCCTAATTAAACATCACACCATTCACACACACACACTGTCCCTAATTAAACATCACACCATTCACACACACACTGTCCCAAATTAAACATCACACCATTCACACACACACTGTCACTAATTAAACATCACACCATTCACACACACACACTGTCCCTAAGTAAACATCACACCATTCACACACACACTGTTTCTAATCAAACATCACACCATTCACACACACACTGTCCCAAATTAAACATCACACCATTCGCACACACACTGTCTCTAATGAAACACCACACCATTCACACACACATTGTCCCTAATTAAACATCACACCATTCACACACACACTGTCCCAAATCAAACATCGCACCATTCACACACACTGTTTCTAATTAAACATCACACCATTCACACACACACTTTCCCGAATTAAACATTACACCATTTAAACACACACTGTCTCTAATTAAAGATCACACCATTCACACACACACTGTTCGAATTAAACCTCACACCATTCACACACACACATAGTCCCTAATTAAACCTCACCCCATTCACACACACTGTCCCTAATTAAACATCACACCATTCACACACACACTGTCCCTCATGAAGAATCACACAATTCACACACACACTGTCTCTAATGAAAGATCACACCATTCACACACACACACTGTCCCAAATTAAACATCACACCATTCACACACACAGTCCCTAATTAAACATCACACCATTCACACTGTCCCGAAAACACATCACACCATTCACACACACACTGTCCCTAATTAAACATCACACCATTCACACACACTCTGTCTCTAATGAAACACCACACCATTCACACACACACTGCCCCTAATTAAACATCACACCATTCACACACACACTGTCCCTAATTAAACATCACACCATTCACACACACACTGTCACTAATTAAACATCACAACATTCACACGTGCTGTCCCTAATTAAACATCATACCATTCACACACTCTGTCCCTAATTAAACATCATACCATTCACACACACACAGTCCCTAATTAAACATCACACCATTCACACACACACTGTCCCTAATTAAACATAACACCATTCACTCACACTGTCTCTAATTAAACATCACCCCATTCACACACACATTGTCCCTAATTAAACATAACACCATTCACACTGTCCCAAATTAAACATCACACCATTCACACACACATTGTCCCTAATTAAACATCACACCATTCACTCACACTATCTCTAATTAAACATCACCCCATTCACACACACATTGTCCCTAATTAAACATCACACCATTCACATACACAGTCCCTCATGAAACATCACACCATTCACTCACACTGTCTCAAATTAAACATCACCCCATTCACACACACATTGTCCCGAATTAAAGATCACACCATTCACACACACAGTCCCTCATGAAAAATCACACCATTCACTCACACTGTCTCTAATTAAACATCAGCCCATTCACACACACACTGTCCCTAATTAAACATCACACCATTCACACTGTCCCAAATAAAACATCACACCATTCACACACACACTGTCCAGAATTAAACATCACACCATTCACACACACACTGTATCTAATGAAACACCACACCATTCACACACACACTGTCCCTAATTAAACATCACACCATTCACACACACACTGTCCCAAATCATACACCACACCATTCGCACACACACTGTCCCTAATTAAACATCACACCATTCACACACACACTGCCCCACATTAAACATCACACCATTCACACACACACTGTCTCTAATGAAACATCACACCATTCACACACACTCTGTCCCTAATTAAACATCAGACCATTCACACACACACACTGTCCCTAATTAAACATCACACCATTCATACACACACTGTCCCAAATCATACACCACACCATTCGCACACACACTGTCCCTAATTAAACATCACACCATTCACACACACACTGCCCCAAATTAAACATCACATCATTCACACACACACTGCCCCAAATTAAACATCACACCATTCACACACACACTGTCCCTAATTAAACATCGCACCATTCACACACACACTGTCCCTAATGAAACATCACACCATTCACACACACACTGTCCCAAATTAAACATCACACCATTCACACACACACTGTCTCTAATGAAACATCACACCATTCACACACACTGTCCCTAATTAAACATCACACCATTCACACACACACTGTCTCTAATGAAAGACCATACCATTCACACACACACTGTCCCTAATTAAACATCACACCATTCACACACACACACTGTCCCAAATCATACACCACACCATTCGCACACACACTGTCCCTAACTAAACATCACACCATTCACACACACACTGTCCCTAATTAAACATCGCACCATTCACACACACACTGCCCCAAATTAAACATCACACCATTCACACACACACTGTCTCTAATGAAACATCACACCATTCACACACACACTGTCCCTAATTAAACATCGCACCATCCACACAAACACTGTCCCTAATTAAACATCACACCATTCACACACACAATGTTCCTAATGAAACATCACACCATTCACACACACATTGTCCCTAATTAAACATCACACCATTCACACACACACTCCCCCAAATTAAACATCACACCATTCACACACACACTGTCTCTAATGAAACATCACACCATTCACACACACACTGTCCCTAATTAAACATCGCACCATTCACACACACACTGTCCCTAATTAAACATCACACCATTCACACACACACTGCCCCAAATTCAACATCACACCATTCATACACACACTGTCCCAAATCATACACCACACCATTCGCACACACACTGTCCCTAATTAAACATCACACCATTCACACACACACTGCCCCAAATTAAACATCACACCATTCACACACACACTGTCTCTAATGAAACATCACACCATTCACACACACACTGTCCCGAAGTAAACATCGCACCATTCCCACACACACTGTCCCTAATTAAACATCACACCATTCACACACACACTGTCCCTAATTAAACATCACACCATTCACACACACACTGTCTCTAATGAAACACCACACCATTCACACACACACTGTCCCTAATTAAGCATCACACCATTCACACACACACTGTCCCAAATCATACACCACACCATTTGCACACACACTGCCCCAAATTAAACATCACACCATTCACACACACACTGTCTCTAATGAAACATCACACCATTCACACACACTCTGTCCCTAATTAAACATCAGACCATTCACACACACACACTCTCCCTAATTAAACATCACACCATTCATACACACTCTGTCCTTAAGTAAACATCACACCATTCACACACACATTGTCCCTAATTAAACATCACACCATTCACACACACACTGCCCCAAATTAAACATCACACCATTCATACACACACTGTCCCAAATCATACACCACACCATTCGCACACACACTGTCCCTAATTAAACATCACACCATTCACACACACACTGTCTCTAATGAAACACCACACCATTCACACACACACTGTCCCTAATTAAACATCACACCATTCACACACACACTGTCCCAAATCATACACCACACCATTTGCACACACACTGCCCCAAATTAAACATCACACCATTCACACACACACTGTCCCTAATTCAACATCAGACCATTCACACACACACACACTCTCCCTAATTAAACATCACACCATTCATACACACTCTGTCCTTAAGTAAACATCACACCATTCACACACACACTGTCCCTAATCAAACATCACACCATTCACACACACACTGTCCCTAATTAAACATCACACCATTCACACACACACTGTCCCTAATTAAACATCACCCCATTCACACACACTGTCTCTAATTAAACATCACCCCATTCACTCACACACTGTCCCTAATTAAACATCACACCATTCATACACTCTGTCCTTAAGTAAACATCACACCATTCGCACACACACTGTCCCTAATCAAACATCACACCATTCACACACACACTGTCTCTAATTAAACATCACACCATTCACACACACACTGTCCCTAATTAAAAACCACACCATTCACACACACACTGTCCCTAATTAAACATCACACCATTCACACACACACTGTCCCTAATTAAACATCCCACCATTCACACAGCCACTGACCTTAACTAAACATCACAACATTCACACACACACTGTCCCTAATTAAACATCACACCATTCACACACACACTGTCCCGAATTAAACATCACACCATTCACACACACACTGTCCCGAATTAAACATCACACCATTCGAACACACTCTGTCCCTAATTAAACATCACAACATTCACACACACACTGTTCCTAATGAAACTTCACACCATTCATACACACACACTGTCCCGAATCAAAAATCGCACCATTCACACACACACTGTCTCTAATTAAACATCACACAATTCACACACACACTGTCCCTAATTAAACATCACACCATTCACACACACACTGTCTCGAATGAAACACCACACCATTCACACACACACTGTCCCTAATTAAACATCACACCATTCGCACACACACTGTCCCTCAGAAAACATCACAACATTCACACGTACTGTCCCTAATTAAACATCATACCATTCACACACACACACTGTCTCTAATGAAACATCACACCATTCACACACACACTGTCCCTAATTAAACATCACACCATTCACACACACTGTCCCGAATTAAACATCACACCATTCACACACTGTCCCAAATTAAACATTACACCTTTCACACACACACTGTCTGTAATGAAAGATCACACCATTCACACACACACTGTCCCAAATTAAACATCACACCATTCACACACAAAGAGTCCCTAATTAAACATCACACCATTCACACTGTCCCTAATTAAACATCACACCATTCACACACACACTGTTCCTAATTAAACATCACCCCATTCGCACACACTGTCTCTAATTAAACATCACCCCATTCACTCACACACTGTCCCTAATTAAACATCACACCATTCACACACACACTGTCCCTAATTAAACATCACACCATTCACACAGCCACTGAACTTAACTAAACATCACAACATTCACACACACCCTGTCCCTAATTAAACATCACAGCATTCACACACACACTGTCCCCAAGTAAACATCACACCATTCACACACACACTGTCCCGAATTAAACATCACACCATTCACACACACACTGTCCCGAATTAAACATCACACCATTCACATACATACTGTCCCGAATTAAACATCACACCATTCGCACACACACTGTCCCTAAGTAAACATCACAACATTCACACACACACTGTCCCTAATGAAACATCACACCATTCACACACACACACTGTCCCGAATCAAAAGTCGCACCATTCACACACACACTGTCTCTAATTAAACATCACACAATTCACACACACACTGTCCCTAATTAAACATCACACCATTCACACACACACTGTCTCTAATGAAACATCACACCATTCACACACACACTGTCCCTAATTAAACATCACACCATTCACACTGTCCCGAAATAAACATCACACCATTCACACACACACTGTCCCGAATTCAACATCACACAACTCACACACACACTGTCCCTAATTAAACATCACACCATTCACACACACTCTGTCTCTAATGAAACACTACACCATTCACACACACACTGTCCCTAATTAAACATCACACCATTCACACACACACTGTCCCGAATTAAACATCACACCATTCGCACACACACTGTCCCTAAGTAAACATCACAACTTTCACACGTGCTGTCCCTAATTAAACATCATACCATTCACACAAACTGTCCCTAATTAAACATCACACAATTCACACACACACACTGTCCCTAATGAAACATCACACCATTCACACACACACTGTCCCTAATTAAACATAACACCATTCACACTGTCCCAAATTAAACATCACACCATTCACACACACACTCCCTCATGAAACATTCACACAATTCACACAAACACTGTCCCTAATTAAACATCACACCATTCACACTGTCCCAAATTAAACATCACACCATTCACACACACACTATCCAGAATTGAACATCACACCATTCACACACACACTGTCCCGAATTAAACATCACACCATTCGAACACACACTGTCCCTAAGTAAACATCACAACATTCACACACACACTGTTCCTAATGAAACATCACACCATTCATACACACACTGTCCCGAATCAAAAATCGCACCATTCACACACAGACTGTCTCTAATTAAACATCACACAATTCACACACACACTGTCCCTAATTAAACATCACACCATTCACACACACACACTGTCTCTAATGAAACACCACACCATTCACACACACATTGTCCCGAATTAAACATCACACCATTCACACACAATCTGTCCCAAATCAAACATTGCACCATTCACACACACTGTTTCTAATTAAACATCACACCATTCACACACACACTTTCCCGAATTAAACATTACACCATTTAAACACACACTGTCTCTAATTAAAGATCACACCATTCACAGACACACTGTTCGAATTAAACCTCACACCATTCACACACACACATCGTCCCTAATTAAACCTCACCCCATTCACACACACTGTCCCTAATTAAACATCACACCATTCACACACACACTGTCCCTCATGAAGAATCACACAATTCACACACACACTGTCTCTATTGAAAGATCACACCATTCACACACACACTGTCCCGAATTAAACATCACACCATTCACACACACACACACACTGTCCCTAATTAAACATCACACCATTCACACACAAACACTCTCCCGAATTAAACATCACACCATTCACACACACACTGTCCCTAAGTAAACATCACAACATTCACACACACACTGTCCCTAATTAAACATCACACCATTCACACACACACTGTCACTAATTAAACATTACACCATTCACACACACACACTGTCCCTAAGTAATCATCACACCATTCACACACACACTTTTTCGATTCAAACATCACACCATTCACACACACTGTCTCTAAATAAACATCACACCATTCACACACACACTGTCCCTAATTAAACATCACACCATTCGCACATGCACTGTCTCTAATGAAACACCACACCATTCACACACACATTGTCCCTAATTAAACATCACACCATTCACACACACACTGTCCCAAATCAAGCATCGCACCATTCACACACACTGTTTCTAATTAAACATCACACCATTCACACACACACTTTCTCGAATTAAACATTACACCATTTAAACACACACTGTCTCCAATTAAAGATCACACCATTCACACACACACACTGTCCCGAAGTAAACATCACAACATTCACACGTACTGTCCCGAATTAAACATCACACCATTCACACACACACACTGTCTCTAATTAAACATCACACCATGCACACACACACACTGTTTCTCATCAAACATCACACCATTCACACACACACTGTCCCAAATTAAACATCACACCATTCACACACACACACTGTCCCTAATTAAACATCACACCATTCACACACACACTGTCCCTGAGTAAACATCACAACATTCACACGTGCTGTCCCTAATTAAACATCATACCATTCACACACTCTGTCCCTAATTAAACATCATACCATTCACACACACACAGTCCCTAATTAAACATCACACCATTCACACACACACTGTCCCTAATTAAACATAACACCATTCACTCACACTGTCTCTAATTAAACATCACCCCATTCACACACACATTGTCCCTAATTAAACATAACACCATTCACACTGTCCCAAGTTAAACATCACACCATTCACACACACATTGTCCCTAATTAAAGATCACACCATTCACACACACAGTCCCTCATGAAACATCACACCATTCACTCACACTGTCTCTAATTAAACATCAGCCCATTCACACACACACTGTCCCTAATTAAACATCACACCATTCACACTGTCCCAAATTAAACATCACACCATTCACACACACACTGTCCAGAATTAAACATCACACCATTCACACACACACTGTATCTAATGAAACACCACACCATTCACACACACACTGTCCCTAATTAAACATCACACCATTCACACACACACTGTCCCAAATCATACACCACACCATTCGCACACACACTGTCCCTAATTAAACATCACACCATTCACACACACACTGCCCCACATTAAACATCACACCATTCACACACACACTGTCTCTAATGAAACATCACACCATTCACACACACTCTGTCCCTAATGAAACATCAGACCATTCACACACACACACTGTCCCTAATTAAACATCACACCATTCATACACACACTGTCCCAAATCATACACCACACCATTCGCACACACACTGTCCCTAATTAAACATCACACCATTCACACACACACTGCCCCAAATTAAACATCACACCATTCACACACACACTGTCTCCAATGAAACATCACACCATTCACACACACACTGTCCCTAATTAAACATCGCACCATTCACACACACACTGTCCCTAATGAAACATCACACCATTCACACACACACTGTCCCTAATTAAACATCACACCATTCACACACACACTGTCTCTAATGAAACATCACACCATTCACACACACACTGTCTCTAATGAAACACCATACCATTCACACACACACTGTCCCGAATTAAACATCACACCATTCACACACACACTGTCCCAAATCATACACCACACCATTCGCACACACACTGTCCCTAATTAAACATCACACCATTCACACACACAATGCCCCAAATTAAACATCACACCATTCACACACACACACTGTCCCTAAGTAAACATCACACCATTCACACACACACTGTCCCTAATTAAACATCACACCATTCACACACACACTGTCCCTAATTAAACATCGCACCATTCACACACACACTGCCCCAAATTAAACATCACACCATTCACACACACACTGTCTCTAATGAAACATCACACCATTCACACACACACTGTCCCTAATTAAACATCGCACCATCCACACACACACTGTCCCTAATTAAACATCACACCATTCACACACACATTGTCCCTAATTAAACATCACACCATTCACACACACACTCCCCCAAATTAAACATCACACCATTCACACACACACTGTCTCTAATGAAAGATCACACCATTCACACACACACTGTCCCTAATTAAACATCGCACCATTCACACACACACTGTCCGTAATTAAACATCACACCATTCACACACACATTGTCCCTAATTAAACATCACACCATTCACACACACACTGCCCCAAATTAAACATCACACCATTCATACACACACTGTCCCAAATCATACACCACACCATTCGCACACACACTGTCCCTAATTAAACATCACACCATTCACACACACACTGCCCCAAATTAAACATCACACCATTCACACACACACTGTCTCTAATGAAACACCACACCATTCACACACACACTGTCCCAAATCATACACCACACCATTCGCACACACACTGCCCCAAATTAAACATCACACCATTCACACACACACTGTCTCTAATGAACCATCACACCATTCACACACACTCTGTCCCTAATTAAACATCAGACCATTCACACACACACACTGTCCCTAATTAAACATCACACCATTCATACACACTCTGTCCTTAAGTAAACATCACACCATTCACACACACACTGTCCCTAATCAAACATCACACCATTCACACGCACACTGTCCCTAATTAAACATCACACCATTCACACACACACTGTCCCTAATTAAACATCACCCCATTCACACACACTGTCTCTAATTAAACATCACCCCATTCACTCACACACTGTCCCTAATTAAACATCACACCATTCATACACACTCTGTCCTCAAGTAAACATCACACCATTCACACACACACTGTCCCGAATCAAACATCACACCATTCACACACACACTGTCCCGAATTAAACATCACACCATTCGAACACACTCTGTCCCTAAGTAAACATCACAACATTCACACACACACTGTTCCTAATGAAAAATCACACCATTCATACACACACACTGTCCCGAATCAAACATCGCACCATTCACACACACACTGTCTCTAATTAAACATCACACAATTCACACACACACTGTCCCTAATTAAACATCACACCATTCACACACACACTGTCTCTAATGAAACACCACACCATTCACACACACACTGTCCCTAATTAAACATCACACCATTCGCACACACACTGTCCCTCAGAAAACATCACAACATTCACACGTACTGTCCCTAATTAAACATCATACCATTCACACACACTGTCTCTAATGAAACATCACACCATTCACACACACACTGTCCCTAATTAAACATCACACCATTCACACACACTGTCTGTAATGAAAGATCACACCATTCACACACACACTGTCCCAAATTAAACATCACACCATTCACACACAAAGAGTCCCTAATTAAACGTCACACCATTCACACTGTCCCTAATTAAACATCACACCATTCACACACACACTGTTCCTAATTAAACATCACCCCATTCACACACACTGTCTCTAATTAAACATCACCCCATTCACTCACACACTGTCCCTAATTAAACATCACACCATTCACACACACACTGTCCCTAATTAAACACCACACCATTCACTCACACACTGTCCCTAATTAAACATCACACCATTCACACAGCCACTGACCTTAACTAAACATCACAACATTCACACACACCCTGTCCCTAATTAAACATCAAAGCATTCACACACACACTGTCCCCAAGTAAACATCACACCATTCACACACACACTGTCCCGAATTAAACATCACACCATTCACACTCACACTGTCCCGAATTAAACATCACACCATTCACATACATACTGTCCCGAATTAAACATCACACCATTCGCACACACACTGTCCCTAAGTAAACATCACACCATTCACACACACACTGTCCCTAATGAAACATCGCACCATTCACACACACACTGCCCCAAATTAAACATCACACCATTCACACACACACTGTCTCTAATGAAACATCACACCATTCACACACACACTGTCCCTAATTAAACATCGCACCATCCACACACACACTGTCCCTAATTAAACATCACACCATTCACACACACACTCCCCCAAATTAAACATCACACCATTCACACACACACTGTCTCTAATGAAACATCACACCATTCACTCACACACTGTCCCTAATTAAACATCACACCATTCACACACACACTGTCCCTAATTAAACATCACACCATTCACACAGCCACTGACCTTAACTAAACATCACAACATTCACACACACCCTGTCCCTAATTAAACATCACAGCATTCACACACACACTGTCCCCAAGTAAACATCACACCATTCACACACACACTGTCCCGAATTAAACATCACACCATTCACACACACACTGTCCCGAATTAAACATCACACCATTCACATACATACTGTCCCGAATTAAACATCACACCATTCGCACACACACTGTCCCTAAGTAAACATCACAACATTCACACACACTGTCCCTAATGAAACATCACACAATTCACACACACACACTGTTCCGAATCAAAAGTCGCACCATTCACACACACACTGTCTCTAATTAAACATCACACAATTCACACACACACTGTCCCTAATTAAAGATCACACCATTCACACACACACTGTCTCTAATGAAACATCACACCATTCACACACACACTGTCCCTAATTAAACATCACACCATTCACACTGTCCCGAAATAAACATCACACCATTCACACACACACTGTCCCGAATTAAACATCACACAACTCACACACACACTGTCCCGAATTAAACATCACACCATTCACACACACTCTGTCTCTAATGAAACACTACACCATTCACACACACACTGTCCCTAATTAAACATCACACCATTCACACACACACTGTCCCTAAGTAAACATCACAACATTCACACGTGCTGTCCCTAATTAAACATCATACCATTCACACAAACTGTCCCTAATTAAACATCACACAATTCACACACACACACTGTCCCTAATTAAACATCACACCATTCACACACACACTGTCCCTAATTAAACATAACACCATTCACACTGTCCCAAATTAAACATCACACCATTCACACACACATTGTCCCGAATTAAACATCACACCATTCACACACATACTCCCTCATGAAACATTCACACAATTCACACACACACTGTCCCTAATTAAACATCACACCATTCACACTGTCCCAAATTAAACATCACACCATTCACACACACACTGTCCAGAATTGAACATCACACCATTCACACACACACTGTCCCTAATTAAACATCACACCATTCACACAGCCACTGACCTTAACTAAACATCACAACATTCACACACACTGTCCCTAATTAAACATCACACCATTCACACACACACTGTCCCGAATTAAACATCACACCATTCACACACACACTGTCCCGAATTAAACATCACACCATTCGAACACACACTGTCCCTAAGTCAACATCACAACATTCACACACACACTGTTCCTGATGAAACATCACACCATTCATACACACACACTGTCCCGAATCAAAAATCGCACCATTCACACACACACAGTCTCTAATTAAACATCACACAATTCACACACACACTGTCCCTAATTAAACATCACACCATTCACACACACACTGTCTCTAATGAAACACCACACCATTCACACACGCACTGTCCCTAATTAAACATCACACCATTCGCACACACACTGTCCCTCAGAAAACATCACAACATTCACACGTACTGTCCCTAATTAAACATCATACCATTCACACACACACACTGTCTCTAATGAAACATCACACCATTCACACACACACTGTCCCTAATTAAACATCACGCCATTCACACACACTGTCCCGAATTAAACATCACACCATTCACACACACACTGTCCCAAATTAAACATTACACCTTTCACACACACACTGTCTGTAATGAAAGATCACACCATTCACACACACAC
Source organism: Mustelus asterias (assembly GCF_964213995.1). Classification (NCBI taxonomy): domain Eukaryota; kingdom Metazoa; phylum Chordata; class Chondrichthyes; order Carcharhiniformes; family Triakidae; genus Mustelus; species Mustelus asterias. The sequence continues at coordinate 26,419 of NW_027590322.1, read as the reverse complement.
TGTCCCAAATTAAACATCACACCATTCACACACAAAGAGTCCCTAATTAAACATCACACCATTCACACTGTCCCTAATTAAACACCACACCATTCACACACACACTGTTCCTAATTAAACATCACCCCATTCACACACACTGTCTCTAATTAAACATCACCCCATTCACTCACACACTGTCCCTAATTAAACATCACACCATTCACACACACACTGTCCCTAATTAAACACCACACCATTCACTCACACACTGTCCCTAATTAAACATCACACCATTCACACAGCCACTGACCTTAACTAAACATCACAACATTCACACACACACTGTTCCTAATTAAACATCACCCCATTCACACACACTGTCTCTAATTAAACATCACCCCATTCACTCACACCCTGTCCCTAATTAAACATCACAGCATTCACACACACACTGTCCCCAAGTAAACATCACACCATTCACACACACACTGTCCCGAATTAAACATCACACCATTCACACACACACTGTCCCGAATTAAACATCACACCATTCACATACATACTGTCCCGAATTAAACATCACACCATTCGCACACACACTGTCCCTAAGTAAACATCACAACATTCACACACACACTGTCCCTAATGAAACATCACACCATTCACACACACACACTGTCCCGAATCAAAAGTCGCACCATTCACACACACACTGTCTCTAATTAAACATCACACAATTCACACACACACTGTCCCTAATTAAACATCACACCATTCACACACACACTGTCTCTAATGAAACATCACACCATTCACACACACACTGTCCCTAATTAAACATCACACCATTCACACTGTCCCGAAATAAACATCACACCATTCACACACACACTGTCCCGAATGAAACATCACACAACTCACACACACACTGTCCCTAATTAAACATCACACCATTCACACACGCTCTGTCTCTAATGAAACACTACACCATTCACACACACACTGTCCCTAATTAAACATCACACCATTCACACACACACTGTCCCGAATTAAACATCACACCATTCGCACACACACTGTACCTAAGTAAACATCACAACATTCATACGTGCTGTCCCTAATTAAACATCATACCATTCACACAAACTGTCCCTCATTAAACATCACACAATTCACACACACACACTGTCCCGAATTAAACATCACACCATTCACACACACACTGTCCCTAATTAAACATAACACCATTCACACTGTCCCAAATTAAACATCACACCATTCGCACACACACTGTCCAGAATTGAACATCACACCATTCACACACACACTGTCCCGAATTAAACACCACACCATTCACACACACACTGTCCCTAATTAAACACCACACCATTCACACACACTGTCCCTAATTAAAAATCACACCATTCACACACACACTGTCCCTAATTAAACACCACACCATTCACACACACATTGTCGCTAATTAAACATCGCACCATTCACACACACACTGTCTCTAATGAAACACCACACCATTCGCACACACACTGTCCCTAATTAAACATCACACCATTCACACACACACTGCCCCAAATTAAACATCACACCATTCACACACACATTGTCCCTAATTAAACATCACACCATTCACACACACACTCCCTCATGAAACATTCACACACACACTGTCCCTAATTAAACATCACACCATTCACACTGTCCCAAATTAAACATCACACCATTCACACACACACTGTCCAGAATTGAACATCACACCATTCACACACACACTGTCCCTAATTAAACATCACACCATTCACACAGCCACTGACCTTAACTAAACATCACAACATTCACACACACACTGTCCCTAATTAAACATCACACCATTCACACACACACTGTCCCGAATTAAACATCACACCATTCACACACACACTGTCCCGAATTAAACATCACACCATTCACACACACACTGTCCCTAATTAAACACCACACCATTCACACACACACTGTCTCGAAATAGTCTTCAAAGACTATTTCCTCGGGTGGATGGAGCTATTACAAGGGGGCATAACTATAGGGTTCGTGGTGGGAGATACAGGACGGATATCAGAGGTTGGTTCTTTACGCAGAGAGTGGTTGGGGTGTGGAATGGACTGCCTGCAGTGATAGTGGAGTCAGACACTTTAGAAACATTTAAGCGGTTATTGGACAGGCACATGGAGCACACCAGGATGATAGGGAGTGGGATAGCTTGATCTTGGTTTCAGATAAAGCTCGGCACAACATCGTGGGCCGAAGGGCCTGTTCTGTGCTGTACTGTTCTATGTTCTATGAATGAAACACCACACCATTCACACACACACTGTCCCTAATTAAACATCACACCATTCGCACACACACTGTCCCTAATTAAACATCACAACATTCACACACACTGTCCCGAATTAAACATCACACCATTCACACACATACTGTCCCAAATTAAACATCACACCATTCACACACAAAGAGTCCCTAATTAAACATCACACCATTCACACTGTCCCTAATTAAACATCACACCATTCACACACACACTGTTCCTAATTAAACATCACCCCATTCACACACACTGTCTCTAATTAAACATCACCCCATTCACTCACACACTGTCCCTAATTAAACATCACACCATTCACACACACACTGTCCCTAATTAAACACCACACCATTCACTCACACACTGTCCCTAATTAAACATCACACCATTCACACAGCCACTGACCTCAACTAAACATCACAACATTCACACACACCCTGTCCCTAATTAAACATCACAGCATTCACACACACACTGTCCCCAAGTAAACATCACACCATTCACACACACACTGTCCCTAATTAAACATCACACCATTCACACACACACTGTCCCGAATTAAACATCACACCATTCACATACATACTGTCCCGAATTAAACATCACACCATTCGCACACACACTGTCCCTAAGTAAACATCACAACATTCACACACACACTGTCCCTAATGAAACATCACACCATTCACACACACACACTGTCCCGAATCAAAAGTCGCACCATTCACACACACACTGTCTCTAATTAAACATCACACAATTCACACACACACTGTCCCTAATTAAACATCACACCAATCACACACACACTGTCTCTAATGAAACATCACACCATTCACACACACACTGTCCCTAATTAAACATCACACCATTCACACTGTCCCGAAATAAACATCACACCATTCACACACACACTGTCCCGAAGTAAACATCACACAACTCACACACACACTGTCCCTAATTAAACATCACACCATTCACACACACTCTGTCTCTAATGAAACACTACACCATTCACACACACACTGTCCCTAATTAAACATCACACCATTCACACACACACTGTCCCGAATTAAACATCACACCATTCGCACACACACTGTCCCTAAGTAAACATCACAACATTCACACGTGCTGTCCCTAATTAAACATCATACCATTCACACAAACTGTCCCTAATTAAACATCACACAATTCACACACACACACTGTCCCTAATTAAACATCACACCATTCACACACACACTGTCCCTAATTAAACATAACACCATTCACACTGTCCCAAATTAAACATCACACCATTCACACACACATTGTCCCTAATTAAACATCACACCATTCACACACACACTCCCTCATGAAACATCCACACAATTCACACACACACTGTCCCTAATTAAACATCACACCATTCACACTGTCCCAAATTAAACATCACACCATTCACACACACACTGTCCAGAATTGAACATCACACCATTCACACACACACTGTCCCGAATTAAACACCACACCATTCACACACACACTGTCTCTAATTAAACACCACACCATTCACACACACACTGTCCCTAATTAAACATCACACCATTCACACACACACTGTCCCTAATTAAACACCACACCATTCACACACACATTGTCGCTAATTAAACATCGCACCATTCACACACACACTGTCTCTAATGAAACACCACACCATTCGCACACACACTGTCCCTAATTAAACATCACACCATTCACACACACACTGCCCCAAATTAAACATCACACCAATCACACACACACTGTCTCTAATGAAACATCACACCATTCACACACACTCCGTCCCTAATTAAACATCACACCATCCACACACACACTGTCTCTAATGAAACATCACAACATTCACACAAACACTGTCCCTAATTAAACATCACACCATTCATACACACTCTGTCCTTAAGTAAACATCACACCATTCACACACACACTGTACCTAATCAAACATCACACCATTCACACACACACTGTCCCTAATTAAACATCACAGCATTCACACACACACTGTCCCGAACTAAACATCACAACATTCACAGTGTCCCAAATTAATCATCACACCATTCACACACACACTGTTCCGAATTAAAAATCACACCATTCACACTGTCCCTAAGTAAACATCACAACATTCACACACACACTGTCCCTAAGTAAACATCACAACATTCACACATACTGTCCCAAATTAAACATCACACCATTCACACACACACTGTCCCTAATTACACATCACACCATTCACACACACACTGTCCCTAATCAAACATCACACCATTCACACACACTGTCTCTAATAAAACATCACCCCATTCACACGCACACTGTCCCTAATTAAACATCACACCATTCACACTGTCCCAAATTAAACATTACAACGTTCACACACACATTGTCCCTAATTAAACATCACACCATTCACACTGTCCCAAATTAAACATTACAACATTCACACACACACATTGTCCCTAATTAAACATCACACCATTCACAAACACACTGTCCCTAATCAAACATCACACCATTCACACACACTCCCTCTAATTAAACATCACACCATTCACACATACACTGTCCCTCATGAAACATCACACAATTGACACACACACTGTCTCTAATTAAAGATCACACCATTCACACACACACTGTCCCTAATTAAACATCACACCATTCACACACACACTGTCCCTAATTAAACATCACACCATTCACACACACACTGTCCCTAAGTAAACATTACAACATTCACACTGTCCCGAATTAAACATCACACCATTCGCACGCACACTGTCCCTAAGTCAACATCACAACATTCACACGTACTGTCCCTAATTAAATATCACACCATTCACACACACACTGTCCCTAAGTAAACATCACAACATTCACACGTACTGTCCCTCATTAAATATCACACCATTCACACACACACTGTCCCTAATTAAACATCACACCATTCACACACACACTGTCCCTAAGTAAACATCACAACATTCACACATACTGTCCCAAATTAAACATCACACCATTCACACACACACTGTCCCTAATTTAACATCACACCATTCACACTGTCCCAAATTAAACATTACAACATTCACACACACACATTGTCCCTAATTAAACATCACACCATTCACAAACACACTGTCCCTAATCAAACATCACACCATTCACACACACTGTCTCTAATTACACATCACACCATTCACACATACACTGTCCCTCATGAAACATCACACAATTGACACACACACTGTCTCTAATTAAGGATCACACCATTCACACACACACTGTCCCTAATTAAACATCACACCATTCACACACACACTGTCCCTAATTAAACATCACACCATTCACACACACACTGTCCCTAAGTAAACATTACAACATTCACAGTGTCCCGAATTAAACATCACACCATTCACACACACTGTCCCTAATTAAACATCACCCCATTCACACACACTGGCTCTAATTAAACATCACCCCATTCACTCACACACTGTCCCTATTTAAACATCACACCATTCACACACACACTGTCCCTAATTAAACACCACACCATTCACACACACACCGTCACTTATTAAACATCACACCATTCACACACACACTGTCCCTAATCAAGCATCACACCACTCACACACACACTGTCCCGAATTAAGCATCAGACAATTCACACACACACTGTCCCTAATTAAACATCACACCATTCACACACACTGTCCCTAATTAAACGTCACACGATTCACACACACACTGTCCCTCATGAAACATCACACCATTCACACACACACTGTCCCGAATTAAACATCACACCATTCACACACACACTGTCCCTCATGAAACATCACACAATTCACACACACACACTGTCTCTAATTAAACATCACACCATTCACACACACACTTTCCCTAATTAAACATCACACCATTCACACACACACTGTCCCTCATGAAACATCACACAATTCACACACACACTGTCTCTAATTAAACATCACACCAGTCACACACACACTGTCTCTAATTAAACATCACACCAGTCACACACACACTTTCCCTAATTAAACATCACACCATTCACACACACACTGTCCCTCATGAAACATCACACAATTCACACACACACTGTCTCTAATTAAACATCACACCATTCACACACACACTTTCCCTAATTAAACATCACACCATTCGCACACACACTTTCCCTAATTAAACATCACACAATTCACACACACACTGTCCCGAATCAAACATTACACCATTCACACACACACTGTCGCTAATTAAACATCGCACCATTCACACACACACTGTCCCTAATTAAACATCACACCATTCACACTCACACTGTCTCTAATGAAACACCACACCATTCACACACACTCTGTCCCTAATCAAATATCACACCATTCACACATACACTGTCCCTAATTAAACATCACACCATTCACACACACTGTCCCTAATTAAACGTCACACGATTCACACACACTCTGTCCCTCATGAAACACCACACAATTCACACACACACACTGTCTCTAATTAAACATCACACCAGTCACACACACACTTTCCCTAATTAAACATCACACCATTCACACACACACTGTCCCTCATGAAACATCACACAATTCACACACACACACTGTCTCTAATTAAACATCACACCATTCACACACACACTTTCCCTAATTAAACATCACACCATTCACACACACACTGTCCCTCATGAAACATCACACCATTCACACACACAATGTTCCTAATTAAACATCACACCATTCACACACAGACACTGTCCCAAATTAAACATCACATCATTCACACACACACTGTCCCAAATTAAACATCACACCATTCACACACACACTGTCCCTAATTAAACATCACACCATTCACACACACACTGTCCCTAATTAAACATCACACCATTCACACACACACTGTCCCTAATTAAACATCACACCATTCACACACACACTGTCCCTCATGAAACATCACACAATTCACACACACACACTGTCTCTAATTAAACATCACACCATTCACACACACACTTTCCCTAATTAAACATCACACCATTCACACACACACTGTCCCTCATGAAACATCACACAATTCACACACACACACTGTCTCTAATTAAACATCACACCATTCACACACACACTTTCCCTAATTAAACATCACACCATTCACACACACACTGTCCCTCATGAAACATCACACCATTCACACACACAATGTTCCTAATTAAACATCACACCATTCACACACAGACACTGTCCCAAATTAAACATCACATCATTCACACACACACTGTCCCAAATTAAACATCACACCATTCACACACACACTGTCCCTAATTAAACATCACACCATTCACACACACACTGTCCCTAATTAAACATCACACCATTCACACACACACTGTCCCTAATTAAACATCACACCATTCACACACACACTGTCCCTCATGAAACATCACACAATTCACACACACACACTGTCTCTAATTAAACATCACACCATTCACACACACACTTTCCCTAATTAAACATCACACCATTCACACACACACTGTCCCTCATGAAACATCACACAATTCACACACACACACTGTCTCTAATTAAACATCACACCATTCACACACACACTTTCCCTAATTAAACATCACACCATTCACACACACACTGTCCCTCATGAAACATCACACCATTCACACACACAATGTTCCTAATTAAACATCACACCATTCACACACAGACACTGTCCCAAATTAAACATCACATCATTCACACACACACTGTCCCAAATTAAACATCACACCATTCACACTGTCCCGAATTGGACATCACACCATTCACACACGTACTGTCCCTACTTAAACATCACACCATTCACAAACACTGTCCCTCATGATACATCACACAATTCACACACACACTGTCCCGAATTAAACATCACACCATTCACACACACACTGTCCCTAATTAAACATCACACCATTCACACACACACTGTCCCTAATTAAACATCGCACCATTCACACACACGCACTGTCCCTAATTAAACATCACACCATTCACACTCCCTAATTAAACACCACGCCATTCACACACACCCTGTCCCTAATTAAACATCACACCATTCACACACACACTGTGCCTAATTAAACATCACACCATTCACACACACACTGTCCCTAATTAAACATCACACCATTCACACACACAGTCCCTAATTAAACATCACGCAATTCACACACACACTGTCCCTAGTTAAACATCACACCATTCACACTCCCTAATTAAACATCACACCATTCACACTCCCTAATTAAACATCACACCATTCACACACACAGTCCCTAATTAAACATCACACAATTCACACACACACTGTCCCCAATGAAACATCGCACCATTCACATCGTCTCTGGGCCCAATTTTACCAAAGCTTTGTGCCCGTAAAATCGCGGTAAAGTTGGGCGTTGGCCCTTTAATGTGATCTGCACCTGAATCCGAGCAGGTCGCGCCTTTACCGACACCCAATTCGGCCGCGGGTCCGGCCTGCATCCGAATCGGGCGGCCGGACGATTTACATGCGTTTGCCTGCATTTAAATCGACTTAATGAACCGCGCACCGAACTCTACCGCCAAATCCCACTTTACCGTCTTTGGCCCGATCCGCGTCCTGCCAAATAAAAGTCTGAAGTCGCCGCTGCAGCCTCTGAAGAGCAGGGTCAGAGACTGCAACGGCTCTCTGACCCAGGTCATCCTCTGGTCGGGGCGGGAAGGGGGTGGGAGCAGGAGGGGGTGTGACGTTTCATCCCCTAGAGGGAGGGGGGGTGAGAGGGGAGGGGGTGTGACGTTTCATCCTCTGGTCGGGGCGGGAGGGGGGTGAGAGGGGAGGGGGTGTGACGTCTCATCCTCTGGGAGGTGGGTGGGTGGGAAGGGGTCGGCTGCCAGTCTGTGGCCGATCCCTCCTGGCACCATCACTGGTTCACTACCAGCCACAGATTACTCTTCCCTGCAGGGGCAAGAGAGCGGGAGAGATGGCCGTGGCTGGCAGTGTACCAGTGATGGTGTATCCCTTTACACTGTGGAATCGGCCACTGTGGAATCGGCCACTGTGGAATCGGCCGGTTCTGCATCATCTTCTTAGCGAGGAATCGCTTCATCCTGAAGGTTTTGTGGGATGGCATGGCCGCACGTCCACTCCGGCAGGAGGCATCGGCCGCAGACTGGCAGCCGACACCCCCCGCCCCGACCAAAGGATGAGACGTCACACCCCCTCTCCCCCCCCCCCCCCTCCCCCCCCAGGGGATGATCGGTCACACCCCCTCCCCTCCCACCCCCCGGGGATGATCGGTCACACCTTTCCCCCCCCCCCCGCCCCCCCCTCCCCCCGCCCGCCACCCCGACCAGAGGATGAACGTCAGAGAGCCGCTCTCCCCACGTTCTGTTTTTTTTTCAAGCGCGGGCGCGCTCTGTCAGATTTTTTCGAGCTCTGTCAGATTTTTTTCGAACTCCGCATGCGCTGTTCAGAGCTCCGAACGGTCCGGCAGCGCTAAGCCACGCCCACAGTGCGGATTGGGCCGGAGCCGGCAAAACGCGTATGGACGCGCTGGAAAGAGGATTCCAGGCGCGGATCTATTTGACGCCCAGATTCGGCACTTCGGCTCAAAATGGTAAAATTCCCCCCTCTATTAAACAACACAACATTCACACACACACACACACATCTCTAATTAAACATCACACTATTCGTAGACACACGTCTCTAAACATTACAGTTTTCACAATCCATTATTATTGAATCGATAATTTCAGATATTCTAGGTTCGTGCATTGAAGTGTTTGCTCCCACTGGTCTACACTTCCTGCTCTTTCACAGCTTTTCTGGTGACTGAATAATATTTGCTCCTTTCTCTTTTCCACTGTGGCTCACTCTCCCATCATCTCCCTCTGCTCTTTGTCACTCTCACACTCTCTCCGTCTGCTCCTTACTGTGATCTTCCCTTTCTTACTCCTCTCTTCTCACTCCTGATACCTCTTTGCCTCTACTTCTTCTACCCTTTCTTCTATTTCCCTCTCATTCCTCTCATTCCTCCTCCTATCTCCCCTCTTTTCTCTCTCTATTCTCCAATTCTCCCGCTCTCTCGCTCTTTGCTCTGCTGTCCTTCTTCCTCTCTTCCGTTTGCCCCTGTCCTCTTCCCTCCCTCTCTTCACCTTCACTTTGCCAATGTCATTCAATCCTCCCTTTGTCCTCTCTCGTTGCCATGTGTCTCCCCATCAACCCCCCTCCCTTTCCCACGTCTCTCTGCTCCTTTCCCCCTCTCACATTCCTCTTTCACTCTTCTCCACCATTCCCCTCTATCCCCCATCCTCTGCCCTCCCTCCTTCCCTCCCTTAGGGTCGGAAGCCGGGTTACTTCTCCTTTCTGGACCCCTTCTCTCCGGCGGTCTGGCTCTTTATGCTCCTGGGCTACTTGGCCGTCAGCTGTGTGCTATTCCTTGCAGCCAGGTAAGCTGTATAAGCTGCCCTCTCACCCCCTCCCCCTCACTGGCTCTCTCATATAATACTTCCCCTGTTGTACTCAATGATCAAGGGCAGAATCTAGCTCTCAGTCTTCCAGGGCTTTGTGGGCTCCATGGGGGTCGGGAGGAAGTGGAGGGGGGGGTGGTGAGATTCTTGCTCCTTGCCATTGAGGCTCCTCCACTTTCTCCCCACATTCTAAGGGACCAGTGAGGTTTCGGGAAATCGATACAGAAAGAAAGCAGATATTTTAACATGATCATCGATCCGGTGCTGTGACATCCTCTTTAATTCCCCTTCCAATCTCCATCATCTTTTGCTTTGTAATCTGGATTCAGGCATCCGGTTACCATAGAACCAGAGAATCCCTACAATTTAGAAGGAGGCCATTCGGCCCATTGAGTCTGCACCAAATCTCCAAAACAACATCTTACCCAGGCCCTAACCCATAACCCTACACATTTACCATTGCTTTGGATACTAAGGGGCAATTTACCATAGCTAATCCATCTAACCTATGCATCTTTGGACACCAAAGGGCAATTTTACATGGCTAATCTGCCTAACCTGCACACCTTTGGACACTAAGGGAAAATTCATCATGGCCAATCCACCTAACCTACACATCTTTGGGCACTAAAGGGCACTTTAGCATGGCCAATCCACCTAATCTGCATATCTTTGGACTGTGGGAGGAAACCGGAGCACCCGGAGTAAACCCACACAGACACGGAGAATGTGCAAAGTCCACACAGAGAGTCACCCAAGGCCAGAATGGAACCCGTGTCCCTGGCTCTGTGAGGCAGCAGCGCTAACCACTGTGCCATCGTGCCATCCCAAAGTGTTTATGCTGAGGATAGGGCTCAGAGGGAGGGGAGTGCAACTAAGAGTCAAATCAGTCATCACCTAACTGAACTCTGGAGTGGGCTAGAGGGGTATTCACCTATGGCAACGCTCCTAGGAGATGGCTTGAAGTAGTCATCTCTGTCAGGAGTGAGCTCGGAATCTCGTTCCTTAGACAATGGTGAAAATGAAAATGGACATCAGGGGGGAATTTCTCAGCGGACCAGGCAGCATCTCCACATAGGGAGAAACAGAACCAAAATATCAGGCCAATGATCCGCTCTCCTGACAGGAAAAGGTGGGAGGTTGAGCAAGCGCTGAGCAAAATGGGAGGTGAGCAATCGGGTGGGAGGGATTAACGGGAAGTGGGGACGATGGAGAGAGGGCGCAACCTCAGGCTGAAGGGACAATCCTTTAAAACATGAGGAGGAATTTCTTCAGCCAGAGAGTGCTGAATCTGTGGAACTCTTTGCTGCAGAAAGCTGTGGAGGCCAGGTCATTGAGTGTCTTTAAGACAGAGATAGAAAGGTTATTGATTAATAAGGGGATCAGGGGTTATGGGGAAAAGGCAGGAGAATGGGGATGAGAAAAATATCAGCTTTGATTGAATGGCGGAGCAGATTCGATGGGCTGAGTGGCCTAATTCTGCTCCTATGTCTTATGGTCTTATAGGGGACTGCTGGTGGCAACAGAGTGAGAGGGAAAGAAACATTCAGATCGTAACAGCAGAATCTTTACTGCTGCTGCTCTCTGAGAAAACAGGAGCTGTGTTACACAAGAAATAGAGGCAGGAGGAGACATTCAGCCCATCAACTGCCCTGCCCCGCCGTTCAATACGTTCATGGCTGATTTCAGGGATTCAACTCCATGTTCCTGTTCGCTCCCTGTATCCCTTAATTCCCAAGACACCAAAAATCTTTCTATCCCACAGCCTTAAATGTCTTCAACGATGGAGCATCCACATCCCTCAGGGGGAGTGTTGTGAATGCACTTTGAGTGAAGACATTTCTCCTCACCTTAGTCCAATATGGCCGCCTCCTTTACCCTGAGACTGTGCCTCCGTGTTTTAGATTCCCCGATCAGTGGAAACAATCTCTCTGTCCGCTCTGTCGAAGCCCCTTCAGAATCTAGTAAATGTCAATGAGATCCCCTCTGATTTTTCTAAATCCAGAGAATATAGCCCAATTTACTCAGCCTCTCATCATAGGACAACCTTCTCCATAGGATCCCTACAGTGCAGAAATAGGGCATTCAGCCCATTGAGTCTGCATCCCATCCAGGCCATCCGCTCGTCCTATGTCTGTAATCCCGTGGCTAATCTACCTAACCTGCACATCCTTGGACACTAATAGGAAATTTAACAGGGACAATCCACTAACCTACAAATCTTTGGACACTTGGGGACAATTTACCATGACCAATCCACCTAACCTACACATTTTTGGACTGCGGGAGGAAACCAGAATTCCCGGAGGAAACCCACGCAGACGCAGGGAAAATGTACAATCTCCACACAGTCACCCAAGGCCAGAATCGAACCCGGGTCTCTGGCGCTGAGAGACAGCAATGCTAACCGCTGTACCACCGTGCCGTACTCATCCCAGGGACCAATCCAGTGAACCTTGGCTGTACTGCGTCCAGTGCAAGTAAATTCTCTTTTAAACATGGAGACCAAAACTGTGAAGAGTCAGTGGTTCTGATAATTAGATAATGATGTTAACAAAGGTGTGATCGTGACATTGAGGGAAATGGCCAAGAGATTCTGAGCGAATAAGACAGTCTGTGTCCAGAGAATAATATACTTACAAAGAGCTCTTGCATGTAAATAGTTGCAAATGAATAGTTTCAAGGAGAACTTAATACTGGCTTTCTCCAAGTCACACAGAATGAATGAAGACTCATCAATCCAAAGGTTAAGATGAGCAAAGGACAACATAGTAGATAGGAGCAGGAGGAGGCCATTTGGCCCTTCAAGCCTGCTCCGTCATTCATTATCATCATTGCTAATCATCCAACTCAATAGCCTAATCCTGCCTTTTCCACACACCCTTTGATCCCATTTGCCCCAAGTGCTATATCCAGTCGCCCCTTAAATATATTCAATGTTTTGGCATCAACTACTTCCTGTGATAATGAATTCCACAAGCTCATCACTCTTTGGGTAAAGAATTGCCTTCGTCTACCCTGAATCCTCAGACTGTGACCCCTGGTTTTGGACCCTCCCACTATCGGGAACATCCTCCCTGCATTTCCCCTGTCTAGTCCTGTTAGAATTTTATAAGTCTCTATGAGATCGCCCCTCATTCGTCTGAACTCCAACGAAAACAATACTAACCTTGTCAATATCTCCTCATACATCAGTCCCCCATCCCCAGAATCAGCCTGGTAAACCTTCGCTGCACCCCCTCGAGAGCAAGAACAGACTTCCTCAGAAAAGGAGACCAAAGCTGCACACAATATTCTAGGTGTGGCCTCGCCAAGGCCTTGTATAATTGCAGCAACACATCGCTGCTCCTGTACTTGAAACCTCTTGCAATGAAGGCCAGCATATCATTTGCCGCCTTCACTGCCTGCTGCACCTGCATGCTTACCTTCAGTGACTGGGTACACAAGGATACCCAGGTCCCACTGCACACTCCCCTCTCCCAATTTACAGCCACACAGGTAGTAATCTGCCTTGTTTTTGCTTCCAAAGTGAATAACCTCACATTTATCCAAATTATACTGTAGCTGCCATTAATTTGCCCACTCACTCAAGCTGTCCAGATCATTCTGAAGGATCTCTGCATCCTCGTCACAGTTCACCCTCCCACCCAACTTGGTATCATCTGCAAACTTTGAGATGTTACATTTTTGTTCTCTCATCCAAATCATTCATATATATTGTGAATAGCTGGGGTCCCAGTCCCCTGTGGCACCCCCACGAGTTACTGCCTGCCAATTTGAACATCAGGCCAAGCTATGTTGGCTGTGCCTGAGGCTGCAGTTTAAGAAAACTGAGACCACAGATCAGAAATGAGAGCACAGATCGGTAATCCATGGGTGAAGATCTCGGAGCAGCTTGACTTTGCAAAGAAGGTCAAAAATAAGACATAGGGGGCAGTGAGCAAAACATTCGCTGGGAACAGTCATTGAATGGTCATTACCTCTTCCACAGCCCTTCCAACACATTGAAGCTCCATAGCAGAGACAGCAGTGGGAGCTCTGGCGCCAGAAGTTTCAAAGGGCTCTGGGCTTAACAAACAGAAACACCTGGTAAAATAAACTTGTTCAGCACCCTACTATATGCAATTGGGGAGATTACTGATGATGCCTCAGTGAGTCAAGGAGTCCAGTGATGAGGAGGGGGGAATCTCACTGCCTCAGTGCCCTCTGATGGCTGATGGCTTTCGATGATTACATCAACCCTTAAAGAATGCAGTCATTGAACAGGCGAGATTGATCCAGAGACCAGGTGAATCCATCGAATCGTTCATTGCTGACCAGTCGATAGTTGTAGGTACAGAGGTTTAAAATGTGAATTGATCCGTGACCATGTTGTGCCAAGGAGGATTTAATGTTGGAGGAGGCTGAACAGTTTGCCAGGCAGGTGGAGCTGTGCTTCAGGGAGACGGCGAGGCTCGGGTGGGGCCAAACCAATAATATAGGCCCAAAATCAGGAGCCCTGCCCAGCGAAAAAACCCCGCAAAAGAGCCTGCCAGAGGGACAGGAAGGGTCTGTCCAGCGTGCTTTAACATGTTCCAGATGTTACACCATTAAAGCAGAATCGCCACAAAGAATGTCCAGCAGGGGGAGCCAAGTGGTTCTCTGTGGCAGGACCGGACATTTAAGAACATAAGAACATAAGAAATAGGAGCAGGAGTAGGCCATCTAGCCCCTCGAGCCTGCCCCGCCATTCAATAAGATCATGGCTGATCTGACGTGGATCAGTACCACTTACCCGCCTGATCCCCATAACCCTTAATTCCCTTACCGATCAGGAATCCATCCATCCGCGCTTTAAACATATTCAGCGAGGTAGCCTCCACCACCTCAGTGGGCAGAGAATTCCAGAGATTCACCACCCTCTGGGAGAAGAAGTTCCTCCTCAACTCTGTCTTAAACCGACCCCCCTTTATTTTGAGGCTGTGTCCTCTAGTTTTAACTTCCTTACTAAGTGGAAAGAATCTCTCCGCCTCCACCCTATCCAGCCCCCGCATTATCTTATAAGTCTCCATAAGATCCCCCCTCATCCTTCTAAACTCCAACGAGTACAAACCCAATCTCCTCAGCCTCTCCTCATAATCCAAACCCCTCATCTCCGGTATCAACCTGGTGAACCTTCTCTGCACTCCCTCCAATGCCAATATATCCTTCCTCATATAAGGGGACCGATACTGCACACAGTATTCCAGCTGCGCCCTCACCAATGCCCTGTACAGGTGCATCAAGACATCCCTGCTTTTATATTCTACCCCCTCGCGATATAGGCCAACATCCCATTTGCCTTCTTGATCACCTGTTGTACCTGCAGACTGGGCTTTTGCGTTTCATGCACAAGGACCCCCAGGTCCTTAAACAATTCTGCAGATCAGAAGCACAACGTAAAGGAGGAAAGCTGGAACGGGCTACCAACCGTTCTAAAACAGAGTGAATTGGAAATAAAGATAATGGAAGATTTGCTGGGAGAAATCAAAAATCCCAATAAGCAAGTCTGGTCTGTGGAGCTGGATATCAAAGGTTACAGAATGTCAGCAGGACACAGAGGCTGGAGTCACAGGCAAATTGGACTGGCTTACCGATGATGAGATCCAGCCATTAGAAATGAAGCTACAGGAGGCACAAACATCAACATCTTTGTACCCAGTAGAATCAGTAATTCTGTCTGCTCGGTAGGGCAGTGTGGGATGATGGGCTAACACAGGATGACAGCGGAGCCATATTTAGGACTGAATTTCCCGAGTTATTCCAGGGACTGGGAAAGTATAAAGGGACCATCACGTCACTGTCCTCCCAGTGTACAAAGCCATCTGCTTATTTATTTATCCCTGGGAGGGGGTGCCTCACCCACTGATCGAGAGAGTCACGAAGTAAGTTGACAGGACGTTGCATCGAGCAGTGGCCTCTCCTATTACGACGCCTACGACATGGTGCTTCCGTTTAGTAACTGTCCCTGAACCTCATGGCAAAATCCGTGTCGACCCCACACGGCTAAATGAAGCCATTCAAAAGGAGGTACGACCAACATCCTCTGTTGATGACAGGCTGGTAAAGCTGTCCAAAAGTGTTCATATTGCCCAGCCTTTGGGTTTTGACAGACTCCCCCTTGACCAAGGATCAAGGATTATTGACGGAATTCATTGCATTCATTTGGTTCAATTGGGCAGCGCAGCGGGCCAGGGGAATTGCCCCCATAGGATTCTTAGGGGGTTAGACAGAGTAAACCTTGGATGTTTCCACTCATGGGATAGTGTAGGACCAGAGGGCATAATCACAAAATAAGGGGGTGCTCATTTGAGATGGATTCGAGGAAGAATTTCTCTCAAACAGTGGGTGGCAGGGTGGCACAGTGGTTAGCACTGCTGCCTCACAGCACCAGGTTCGATTCCAGCCTTGAGCGACTGTCTGTGTGAAGTTTGCATGTTCTCCCGTGTCTCCGTGAGTTTCCTCTGGGTACTCCAGTTTCCTCCCACACTCCAAAGATGTATGGGTTAGGTGGATTGGCCACGCTAAATTGCCGTTTAGTGTCCAAAGATGTGTAGGTTAGGTGGATTAGCTATGGTAAATGCACGGGGTTATAGGGATAGGGTGGGGAGAGTCAGTGCAGACTCAATACACTGAATGGCCTCATTCTGCACTGTAGGGTTGAATTTTTGGAATTCTTTACCCCAGGGATGGTTGGGTTTCATAGTCTTTTTTAATCAGTTGGAGGATTCAGGGTTACAGAAATAAGGTGGGATTTAATGAGTGTCAATTCAGCCATGATCTTATTAAATGATGGAGCTGACTCGAAGGGCTGAATGGCCTCCTGTTCCTATTTCTTATGGTCTTATACTGGGCATGTCACCGGCAGCAGGCCACAACAAGGGGAATGGTATCTTAAATTTGGAGCCAGCCCATTGCAGGGTGATGTCCAGAAGCACTTGCTCATACTGAGTGGAGTGGAAGTCGGGAACTCTCCCCTGGAAATAGCTTCGAAGAGTCAACTGGACATTTCAAGGTTGATCAGTAGATTTTTGTTGGCAAGAGTGATTAAGGGTCGCAGAAGCAAGGTGTGTAGGTGGAGCAAAGGGACAGATAGGCTGTGTTCGAATTAGATGGTGGAATGGGCCCCAAGGGGCTGAATGGCCTCCTGTTCTTGAGCTGCCATGTCCCCTTGACGCGCACATGGGGAAGCCAATCCATTGCCGTCCCCCCGAGCTCTCACCATGTCTCCTTCTCTTTTCTCTGCAAGAATGAGCCCATATGAATGGTACAACCCCCACCCCTGCCTGAGGGAACGGATGGACATCCTGGAGAACCAGTACACACTGGGGAACAGTCTCTGGTTCCCTGTCGGAGGGTTCATGCAGCAAGGCTCAGAGATCATGCCCCGCGCCCTCTCTACACGCTGTGTCAGCGGAGTCTGGTGAGTGCTTGGCAGCCACAGAGGAGGAGAACCGGACCATTACAGCAAAGCTCCCACTCCCCCCAAAGACAGCATCACCTCATTTCATTTTCCATTAACATAATGAACAGACGAAGGGATCCCGGGCTCACCATATGAAGAAATATCTTCCTGCTGAAATACATCCTCCACCACATCTCCAATGAGATCCCGTCGACAAGAATAATCAGGTCAAATGGGATTCTACAGACCATCAGTCAGTTGATCCAATTGGGATCATATAGACAGGCGGACAATAGGTGTTCTGGTTTTACATGACAGATGACTGGGTTTTATTGAATAGCTCCGGGTAGAATCACGGGGTTCCATAGACAGGAGATAGTTTGGCTCATTGGGGAATTCATTGACTGAAACAAGACTCATAGACCCAAATGTGGTTGGGGGAGGGGGGTTGTGGTTTAAGGTTTCATAGTCTGGGGGCACTTTGTTCTCTTGAGATTTTTTTTATTCATTCATAGGACATGGGGAAGGCGATAGCCTAGTGGTATTATTGCTGGACTATTCATCCAGAAACTCAGCTAATGTTCTGGGGACCCAGCTTCAAATCCTGCTATGGCAGGTAGTGGAATTTGAATCCAATAAAAAATATCTGGAATTAAGAATAAGAGAGAGTGCAGTTAAACATGTGGTTGCAGGGATGGTGTAGGAGGGAGGGTTTCAGCTATGTGGATAATTGGAACACATTCTGGGGAAGGTGGGACCTGTACAAACAGGACGGGGTGCACCTGAACCAGAGGGGCACCAATAACCTGGGAGGGAAATTTGCTACAGCTCTTCAGGGGGGTTTAAACTAATTTGTCAGGGGGGTGGGAAAAGGAGTTGTAGACCAGAAGTCAGTGTTGAGGGTAGTGAGGTATTGGGGAAGGTATCAAGGTCAAGGGTGGGTACCAGTCGACAGGAAGGTGGGTTGAAGTGTGTCTACTTCAATGCAAGGAGCATCCAGAATAAGGTAGATGAACTTGGGGCGTGGATTGGTACTGGACTACGTTGTTGTGGCCATTACGGAGACTTGGGTAGAACAAGGACAGGAATGGTTGTTGGACGTTCCGGGGTATAGATGTTTCAGTAAGTGTAGGGAAGCTGGTAAAAGAGGTGGAGGAGTTGCATTGTTAATCAAGGATAGATTAACGGCTGCGGAAAGGCACCTCGAGGGGGATCTGCACACTGAGGTAATATGGACTGAAGTTAGAAATAGGAAAGGAGCAGTCACGTTGTTAGGAGTTTACTATAGGCCCCCAAATAGTAATAGAGATGTGGAGGAAGAAATTGCTAAGCAGATTATGGATATGTGTGGGGGTCACAGGGTAGTTGTCATGGGGGACTTTAACTTTCCAAATATTGATTGGAACCTTTGTAGGTCGAATAGTTCGGATGGGGCAGTTTCTTTGCAGTGTGTGCAGGAGGGTTTCCTGACACAATATGTGGATAGGCCGACAAGAGGTGGGGCCACATTGGATTTGGTACTGGGAAATGAACTGGGCCAAGTGATAGATTTGGTTGTGGGAGAGCAACCAAATCTATCACTTGGCCCAGTTCATTTCCCAGTACCAAATCCAATGTGGCCCCACCTCTTGTCGGCCTATCCACATATTGTGTCAGGAAACCCTCCTGCACTTTGGGGATAGTGACCATAATTCGGTGTCTTTTGTTATTGCAATGGAGAGGGATAGGGCCGTACGGCAGGGCAAGGTTTATAATTGGGGGAGAGGTAATTATGATGCGATTAGGCAAGAATTAGGGGGCATAAGATGGGAACAGAAACTGTCAGGGAAAGGCACTAATGAAAAGTGGAACTTTTTCAAGGAACAAATACTGTGTGTCCTTGATAGGTATGTCCCTGTCAGGCAGGGAGGAAATGGCCAAGTGAGGGAACCATGGTTCGCAAAAGAGGTGGAATGTCTTGCAAAAAGGAAGAGGGAAGCTTATGTAGGGATGAGGAAACAAGGTTCAGATGGCTCGATTGAAGGTTACAAGTTAGCAAGGAATGAGCTGAAAAAGGGGCTTAGGAGAGCTAGGAGGGGGCATGAGAAGTCCTTGGCGGGTCGGATCAAGGAAAACCCCAAGGCTTTTTACTCTTATGTGAGGAATAAAAGAATGGCCAGGGTGAGGTTAGGGCCGGTCAAGGACAGTAGTGGCAACTTGTGTATGGAGTCAGTAGAGATAGGAGAGGTGATGAATACTTTTCTTCAGTGTTCACCAAGGAGAGGGGCCATGTTTTTGAGGAAGAGAAGGTGTTACAGGATAATAGGCTGGAGGAAGTAGGTGTTCGGAGGGAGGATGTACTGGCAGTTTTGAATAAACTGAAGGTCGATAAGTCCCCTGGGCCTGATGAAATGTATCCTAGGATTCTTTGGGAGGCAAGGGATGAGATTGCAGAGCCTTTGGCTTTGATCTTTGGGTCCTCTCTGTCCACGGGGATGGTGCCAGAGGACTGGAGAATGGCGAATGTTGTTCCTCTGTTTAAGAAAGGGAATAGAAATGACCCTAGTAATTATAGACCGGTTAGTCTTACTTCGGTGGTTGGTAAATTGATGGAAAAAGTCCTCAGAGATGGGATTTACGACCATTTAGAAAGATGCGGATTAATCCGGGATAGTCAGCACGGATTCGTGAAGGGCAAGTCGTGCCTCACAAATTTGCTAGAATTTTTTGAGGAGGAACTAAGTGTGTTGATGAAGGTAGGGCAGTTGATGTCATATACATGGATTTTAGTAAGGCGTTTGATAAGGTCCCCCATGGTCGGCTTATGATGAAAGTAAGGAGGTGTGAGATAGAGGGAAAGTTGGCCGATTGGATAGGTAACTGGCTATCTGATCGAAGACAGAGGGTGGTGGTGGATGGAAAATTTTCGGACTGTAGGCAGGTTGCTAGCGGAGTGCCACAGGGATCAGTGCTTGGTCCTCTGCTATTTGTGATTTTTATTAATGACCTGGAGAAGGGGGTTGAAGGGTGGATCAGTAAATTTGCTGATGACACCAAGATTGGTGGAGTAGTGGATGAGGTGGAGGGCTGTTGTAGACTGCAAAGAGACATAGCTAGGATGCAAAGCTGGGCTGAAAAATGGCAGATGGAGTTTAACCCTGATAAATGTGAGGTGATTCATTTTGGTAGGACAAATTTAAATGTGGATTACAGGATTCTGAGGACTGTGGAGGAACAGAGAGATCTTGGGGTCCATATTCACAGATCTCTCTGAATGTTGCCACTCAAGTGGATAGAGCTGTGAAGAAGGCCTATAGTGTGTTAGCTTTTATTAACAGGGGGTTGGAGTTTAAGAGCCGTGGGGTCATGCTGCAACTGTACAGGACCTTGGTGAGATCACATTTGGAATATTGTGTGCAGTTCTGGTCACCTCACTGTAAGAAGGATGTGGAAGCGCTGGAAAGAGTGCAAAGGAGATTTACCAGGATGCTGCCTGGTTTGGAGGGTAGGTCTTATGAGGAAAGGTTGAGGGAGCTAGGGCTGTTCTCTCTGGAGCGGAGGAGGTTGAGGGGAGACTTAATAAAGGTTTATAATATGATGAAGAGGATAGATAGAGTGAACGCTCAAAGACTATTTCCTCGGGTGGATGTAGCTATTACAAGGGGGCATAACTATAGGGTTCATGTGGGATATAGAAGGGATGTCCGAGGTAGGTTCTTTACGCAGAGTGGTTGGGGTGTGGAATGGACTGCCTGCAGTGATAGTGGAGTCGGACACTTTAGGAACATTTAAGCGGTTATTGGATAGGCACATGGAGCACACCAGGATGATAGGGAGTGGGATAGCTTGATCCTGGTTTCAGATAAAGCTCGGCACAACATCGTGGGCCGAAGGGCCTGTTCTGTGCTGTACTGTTCTATGTTCTATGTAAGAATCTCCTGATGCCCATGAAATCATTGTCGATTGTCGGGAAAACCCATCTGGTTCACTAATGTCCTTGAGGGAAGGTAATCTGCCGTCCTTACCCGGTCTGGCCTACATGTGACTCCGGGAGCCACAGCAATGTGGTTGATTCTCAACTGCCCTCTGAAATGGCCGAGCGAGACACTCAGTTGTACCAATTGTTCAAGAAGGCAGCTCACCACCAGCTTCTCAAGGGCAACTAGGGATGGGCAACAAATTCTGACCAGCCAGCAACACCCATATCCCACGAATGAATGAAAGGAAATGTGGGCACCATATTGCTGTGCCTCTGGAGTCACATGTAGGCCAGACTTGGTAACATAGAAACATAGAAGTTAGGAGCAGGAGGAGGCCATTTGGCCCTTCAAGCCTGCTCCGCCACTCATTGCAGTAATAGCTGATCATCCAATTCAATAGCCTAATCCTGCTTTTCCCCCATAACCTTTGATCCCTTTCGTCCAAGTGCTATATCCAGCCGCCTCTTGAATACATTCAATGTTTTGGCATCAACTACTTCCTGTGGTGATGAATTCCACAGGCTCACCACTCTTTGGGTGAAGAAATGTCTCCTCACCTCTGTCCTAAATGGTCTAACCTGAATCCTCAGACTGTGACCCCTGGTTCTGGACTCCCCCACCATCGGGAACATCCTCCCTGCATCTAGTCCTGTTAGAATTTTATAAGTCTGGATGAGATCCCCCCCCTCATTCGTCTGACCTCCAGTGAAAACAATCCTAACCTAGTCAATCTCTCCTCATACAACAGCCCCACCATCTCCGGAATCAGCCTGGTAAACCTTCGCTGCACTCCCTCGAGAGCAAGAATATCCTTCCTCAGAAAAGGAGACCAAAACTGCACAATACTCTAGGTGTGGCCTCACCAAGGCCCTGTATAATTGCAACATCACATCCCTGCTCCTGTACTCGAAACCTCTCGCAACGAAGGCCAACATACCATTTGCCTTCTTTACCTCCTGCTGCACCTGCATGCTTACCTTCAGTGACTGGTGCACAAGGACACCCAGGTCCTGCTGCACACTCCCCTCTCCCAATTTACAGCCATTCAGGTAGTAATCTGCCTTGTTTTTGCTTCCAAAGTGAATAACTTCACACTTATCCAAATTATACTGCATCTGCCATTGATTTGCCCAACCTGTCCAGATCATTCTGAAGGATCTCTACATCCTCATCGCAGTCCATCCTCCCACTCAACATAGTGTCATCTGCAAACTTTGAGATGTTACATTTTGTTCCCTCATCCAAATCATGAATATATATCGTGGATAGCTGGGGTCCCAGCACCGATCCCTGTGGCACTCCACTAGTTACTGCCTGCCAATTTGAAAACCACCCATTAATTCCTACTATTTGTTCCCTCTCTGCCAACCAGTTTTCTATCTATTTCAATACACTTCCCCCAATCCCATGTGCTTTAATCTTGCACGATAATCTTTTATGCGGGACTTTGTCAAACACTTTCTGAAAGTCCAAACATAGCATATCGACTGGCTCCCCCTTGTCAACTCTACTAGTTACATCTTCAAAGAATTCCAACAGATTTGTCAAGCATGATTTCCCCTTCATACATGCACGCTGTCTCTGTTTGATCCTGGCACTGCTTTCTAAATGCTCTGCTATAATTCCGTTTTCTCTCTACCTCCCTTTTTGAATATTGGAATGACATTCTCTGCCTTTCAATCTGCAGGACTGTTCCAGAGTCTATAGAGTCCTGGAAGATGACCACCAATGCATCCACTATTTCTAGAGCCACTTCCTTAAGTACTCTGGGATGTAGATTATCAGGTCCCAGGGATTTATCTGCCTTCAATTCCATCAATTTTCCCCGCACCACTTTTCTACTAATATTGATCTCCCTCAGTTCTTCCCTCTCACTAAATCTTGCATTCTCCAACATTTCTGGCATTTGATTTGTGTCCTCTTTTGTGAAGACAGAACCAAAGTATGTATTCAGTTGCTCAGCCATTTCTTTGTCCCCCTATTACACATTCTCCCGTTTCTGTCTGAAGGGGACTGACATTTATCTTCACCAACCTCTTTCTCTTCACATATCTCTAGAAACTCTTAGTGTCAGTCTTTATGTTCCCAGCAAGCTTACTTTCGTACTGTATTTTCCCCTTCTTAATCAATCCCTTGGTCCTACTTTGCTGAATTGTACACTGCTCCCAATCCTCAGACCTCTTATTTTTCTTGGTCAATCTGGCTGCTTCTTCCTTAGATCGGATAATCTCTCTAATTTCCTTTGTAAGCCATGATTGGCCCTCTTACCCATTGTGCTTTGGTAAGGATGGCAGATTTCCTTCCCTAAAGGACATTAGTGAACCAGATGGGTTTTTTCCAGCAATCGGAAATGGTTTCATGCTCATCAGTAGATTCTTAATTCCAGATTTTTAAAAATTAAGTTCAAATTTGACCACCTACCATGGCGGGATTCAAACCTGGGTCCCCAGAACACCAGCTGAGTTGCTGGATTAATAATCTAGTGATCTATTGATCCCATGATCACCTCTCCTGGTGGATATGACTGGGGCCTTTTGGCATTCTGTGAACTGGTTGACAGTCTATCCATTGGGATTTGACTGGGATGATTTTGCGGAGAGAAATAACCAGCTCACTGGGATCAGAGAGATTGTAAGTGGTGATGAACTGGTCCGCTGGGTGGGGTGGTTCTGGAGACCAGTGAAACCAATAAGGAACCATACCTGATCCATTAAGGTATCTAGACATCAGGCAGATTTGATCTATCGGTGATCCATCAGTTCAGGAAGATGAGATTCTTTAGAAGGGCTGAGATTCCATCCACTAACGTTCCACCGATCGGCAAGTTGCGCTGAGTAGATACTTTGTTCCTATCCCGCTGCTGGTCTGAAACCTGTGCCTGTTCATTAGGTGGGCCTTCACACTGATCATTATCTCCTCGTATACCGCGAATCTCGCTGCTTTCCTGACAGTGCAGAGGATGGAGGTCCCCATCGAATCTGCCGACGACCTCGCTGATCAAACCAACATCGAGTACGGAACAATGCAGAGCGGCTCAACAATGACATTTTTCCAGGTACGGGCGGATTGTATGTGAGCACCAGGCACACATTCTTTGCCCTTGTCTATGGTTGTGGGAGGCCAAAGGGGGTGGGGTGGGGTGGGGGCGGGGGGGGGGGGGGGGGGTGGTGAGTGTGAAGAGTGTGAGAAATAAGCCAGTCCGACATATATTGGGCAGTACCAGAGGGTGAATCAAATGAGGAGCCAAATTCACATAG
Source organism: Mustelus asterias (assembly GCF_964213995.1). Classification (NCBI taxonomy): domain Eukaryota; kingdom Metazoa; phylum Chordata; class Chondrichthyes; order Carcharhiniformes; family Triakidae; genus Mustelus; species Mustelus asterias. Next base: position 836 of record NW_027590322.1, on the reverse strand, counting down.
CCGAAGGAATAAAGTGGAAAAGTTGTGAGCACATATTCAGATTAAAGGGACTGAGGCAGCTTCCATTGCTGACCTGGGCATGGCTTGGAGTTTCATATTCCAGAACATGGGTGCCTGTGGCACAGTGGAGTAGCACCCCTACCTCTGAGCCCGGAGCTCTGGGTTCGAGTCCCACAGTAAGAAGTTTAACAACACCAGGTTAAAGTCCAACAGGTTTATTTGGTAGCAAAAGCCACACAAGCTTTCGGAGCTCTAAGCCCCTTCTTCAGGTGAGTGGGAATTCTGTTCACAAACAGAGCATATAAAGACACAAACTCAATTTACATGAATAATGGTTGGAATGCGAATACTTACAACTAATCAAGTCTTTAAGAAACAAAACAATGTGAGTGGAGAGAGCATCAAGACAGGCTAAAAAGATGTGTATTGTCTCCAGACAAGACAGCCAGTGAAACTCTGCAGGTCCACGCAACTTGTCTAGGCAACTGGCTGTCTTGTCTGGAGACAATACACATCTTTTTAGCCTGTCTTGATGCTCTCTCCACTCACATTGTTTTGTTTCTTAAAGACTTGATTAGTTGTAAGTATTCGCATTCCAACCATTATTCATGTAAATTGAGTTTGTGTCTTTATATGCCCTGTTTGTGAACAGAATTCCCACTCACCTGAAGAAGGGGCTTAGAGCTCCGAAAGCTTGTGTGGCTTTTGCTACCAAATAAACCTGTTGGACTTTAACCTGGTGTTGTTAAACTTCTTACTGTATTTACCCCAGTCCAACGCCGGCATCTGCACTTCGAGTCCCACCCCAGGACTTGATGGCCAAGGAAGATGTGTTA